>NC_056728.1:110727421-110839921 GCF_019279795.1 Protopterus annectens | reverse complement strand
GAATTGCAAATTTATTAAAGTGCACATTGAGGATTTTAATAAATGAGGCACATCTAACACATTCTTATCATATATTTATAAACTAATATAAAATAGAAAACGGTATTGCCTGACATTTATTGGAATTCTACAACACAAACTGAATATCCACATTTGCCATACTTAAATAAGAAAATATGCTGAGTTCCTTTAGAAAAAAAGTACTTCCTCAACTTTTTTTTGTTTTTTAAAATCATTACATTGTAGCTTCTCCATCAAGTATTTTACATCCCAAACAAAACTGGGAAATTGTCAATAAAAATGTTATTGGTGATGTAAAGAATGTGTTGATGCAGATTGATAACATATGTTTTGATATTAAAATTGTGAGCTGGTTTTCAAACTTCTGGGCACTCTTTATACACAGGCAACTTTAAATAACAAAGAACTAGATGTTAGTTAATGATCTAGCTGCAAGTATTATAAGGAAAGGTAAAATACAGATGATTCTGGTTCGTTCTAGCCGCAGTTAGAAGAGCTATCATGAGAAATTAGAACAAATGTATTAACCCAACCATTTACTGGATGTTTAATTACAATCACTTTTAATTATGAAAAAGAACTACACTCTATAAGATTAAGAAGGAAAAAAGTCAATAATAAATGTTAAGCTCCAGCCAAAAAATGACAGGACTATTACAGACTCTAGTTAAAGGGAACAGACTGTAACATCCTTCTTTCACCAAATTTCTTTGATTGGCTCTATGTACATAGAGGATGGTTCTTAAGCAACTTCAGGCTTGTTTACACTCATTTGGCGTGGCACTTTCAGGATCTATGCCCCTTCACTGGCCTTGTTCTGCTGGTTTCTAACTTAATTAGCACATTTCTTTGGATGTTTTTATCAGGCAAGGTACTTTCATCTTTATTTTACTGATTGAGTAGTGGTCCTTAAGGTTATAAGACATGACCCTTGTAAGCAGACATTTATACATATGATACTTGAATGATGATTAATGTTTTTTAGCAACTTTAGTCAGCTTTTATTCTTAAGCTTTTAAGTTTCATGAGTATACATGGGCTTTGCCTGTAAAGATTGTGATTATAATATTACACCTGCTTAGATGTTTACTGTGAAGTTTTATGAATGTAGGTACCTTGGTATTTATTCTTTATTCTTATTAGATAGGTGATTCACTTATGTTGCAGTGGCAGCACTTTGTTTTTAACAGGTTTTCATGGTATGCTTTTAGGAATTTTTCCATTTTATTGCAATGCTGTGCTATGCTCAAGGAACTGACTGTACTGTTTTTGTTTCTTTTTTTTTCATTTTTGGGTTATAGCCACTTCTAAGCATTGAATTTTGTATGTTGGAAATAACTAGCAATTCTAAATCCAACAGATAGGAACCTACAACTTTTATGTTTTCTTTACATAGAGAGCTAAATTAAGCAATAATATATAAGACATCAAATATTCATTCATTCATTTTATTATGCAATTCTGGCAATCTATTGGTCTGATGACCCCTTTTTGAGTCGCATGGAACTATATTTAATGGCTTTGGACTTCTATACCATGACAAAGCACATATATACTGTTAGAACTAGGTGATGAGTACATAAGTAATTTATATATATATATATATATATATATATATATATATATATATATATATATATATTTAAGTTATACTAGAAATTATAGTTTGCTTTATATTTTACTATACATTGGTAGATAGTATGTTGTCTAATTTGCTGTTAGAGCTTCTACAGCTGATTGGATAGCTTGTTATGATGTCATAATTGGAATCAGTCTCTGATTTGTTCTTTGGATTTTAAATAGTGAGTGTTAATCTGTGTATTTTTAAAGTCTGATGAAGCAGTGAGGTCAACGCAAAAGCACTTACTAAGGTATAATAAAAGCTTTTTTTATTTATTTTACATAGCCATGTTTGTTGTCACTCAGTTTTTATTCTGGTTTTGCTTCTTGCATACTGGTGTGACAACTGTATCCCAGCTGTGCAGATGTTTTTACTTTTTTTGGACTATTTTATAGACCTAATTTAGGTACAGCCATTAACGCTCAATAGCAAATGACTACAGTACATTTAATAAAAAAATAGTTTTTTTAACATTGCAATCCATATGTATGATATTGTAACATACCTTGAGAGTTACACCTATAGCCTATAATTCTGGTACATAAGAATACATATGAAACAGACTCTGTTATCAGAAAAAAAATAATATATAATGTATTTCATACTAATAATACATTGCATTGTGATATTCAAACTTGTCTTAAACAACTTCATGTGCATATTCATTTAATATTCATGTTTGCTTTTATTTTACCTGTTAAAGCAGAGCAATTATTATTAAAAGTTCTGAAGGCAATTTGAATATATTTTGCCTAGTCTGCATGGAAGGCATAAATATGTATTTTTATTTACATCTGCATTTTTGCAAATCATTAGAAAGCAGCAGTCTAGCCTTTAACATCCTTAGAGATATACCATTTAAACTACAAATCCCAGAATTCTTTGTAGACAGGTTTATGGAAAAATGATATGAAGCAAGCAGCCTAATGTAGAATAGTAATGAAATGCTGAATAACCAGCTGATGCCACTGCAAATACCAAGCATACAAGAGCAATCTACAAAATGTTAACAGTACACAATAGTATAAAACAAAAAGTATTATGAAATGTTACATCATATTTCATACATATAAATTGTTTTTGTTGTTTACAACTCCTATACCATCAAAACTCCTACACCTCCAAATATCAAAAATGCACCAACTCTGAGTTTACATTAACACAGAGAAAGGGAAATTGGTGATTTTAAGAGAAAAATACACATTTAATCTTTTGCAGCATTGTACATTATTATATTTAGAGTACAACACCTTTCACAAATTACACATTTAAAAATGACACATATCTGTAATATTTTCTTACTCCCAACTATTGCATGAGCTTTACTATCTAAGTTTCACCAGCAAATGAATTTGACAACAACAGCTGTCAGTATCACATTATCACCACAAAAACAAAACATTATAGGCTCTGTGAATACTAATCTTTTGCTACTGATTTTGTAGTGTTCTCTAACTGATGCAAAATAACATAAGACTATTCCTTGTCTTGGTGGAAGAGCAATCATGAAAATACTAGAAGTGATGACATTACCATAGTGCTTGACTGCATGTTATTATCAACAGAATGTGCACATTATAATTTTATTCTATCATTTGCAAGTGTGATAAAAAATAAATTTATCCCTCTACATGTATAAATGATGTGATTTTGTGTGTGTGTGTGTGTGTGTGTGTGTGTGTGTGTGTGTGTGTGTGTGTGTGTGTGCACATGTGTATCTCTGCATTATTTAGCTCTCAGTTATAAATAGATACTGAAACCACATTCATGTGTGTGTGATTCATGTGCATGTTTCCAGCACACAAACATCAGAATACTGGTAAACACAGATCCACAGCAAATTAGGAACAAGCTCAGTATGGGGCATAATTTGTTTTACATATTCTGTACTGCAAATATAACATGGAAAGATATGTACTGCACAGTAAGGAACAATACCAGAGCTACCAGTAAAAGGTCATTTACTTTGTCTCTTCTTAATGACATCTTATAGTACCATTCTCATTCAAGCTTCATTCTCAAGAACACACTGAATACCAGATAACACAGTAAAGAGGTTTGTACAAATAACTATTGGCTGTCCAGGCATTATTCCTTACAATATGAAATGCAAGCTAGAAGGGGGAATACAGTGCAGCCTGCTATTTCATTCTCACTGCAACAATACTCCACTCTTTGAAAGAGTAAAAGTGGAAAATCTATAACAAGTAAAGTGAATCTGGTCTGATATGATGCACACACTTTTATAAACAAAATGTCAATAAGTAGCCTGAAGGGCTAAATAGGAGCAGCTCTCAAGTGTAAGTTTTCTGATAAATGGTACCTTTTTCAGGTTGAGACAACAGTTGCAGCAGCTGTTTCATGTTCTGTCTGTTATCTAGTCTGTTATCTCGTGTTACCCCGATTAAAGTGGGCATATTCAATAAACCATATACATTATTTGAAAAATGCATTGATAACAGAGTGTATTGTCCATTCTTTAAAAGTTTTTGAACCAAAAAAATAATAAAGAACTCTGATATAACATGTGGAATACCAAGCATGACTTTAAAGGATGACTTTTAATTTTTCCTGAACTGTGTAAAACACAAAGTATAAAACTGGAAATGCTTGTACATAAGAGAGGCCTCCAAAAGTAATTGCACATCTGCTCACAAAAAAAATGTAAATAAATATATAAAATATAAACTTAGAACTCTTTCATTAATCAAAAAGCTAACCAGCTAGCTGACGAATAAATTACAGAAAATAAAGTAATCTGAGATTCCTAAAACTCAATAAAATGTATGTGCCACTCATCTGGTTAAGAAAAGGAATCACATTGTCTTTTAGGATACTCTTAAGAAAGCAAGCATGTACCTTACAAAGCATGTACATTACATTGTTCTGTCCAAAATTCTGCAAAGAAAACTGTAACTTTTTTTTATTCTTATATCAGCATTATCTAAGCATTATTATAGCTCTAAGTTATAAATAGATACTGAAACTGCATTTTCCCTAGTGAATTAAGGAATGGTAGTTTAGGCACCAATGAAGTTAGTTTAGTTTGTTCTTTTTTGTTAAGTGCCTTACATGGGGCCATTAAAATGTATTACTATGTAAAAAAGTAGATGACGTCAGTAGTTAGACACTTGCATTTGATCACTTCAACAACCAAAGGAGAATGCACGTTATGCAATGCTAGACAGTATTCAACAACAGCTGCTGTTTATTTAGAGTTTGCATTCCTAAGCTTGCTATTGAACAGAGTATATCCCATACGTGTTCTAAAATTCAAAGGCAGAGGTGAAAAAAGCTGCAAGATTCTGGCACTGTAGTGCTCACTTTAACACCTGAGTGTAATATTACAAGGACATATTTTATGAGGTCCACGACTAATGGTTTGATGCCTGTGGAAGGGCACAAAATATTTGGGTTTCTATCTGTTATATGGACATTTTACAGCAGATTCTGCATAGTGCATAACAATACTGACTATACTTAATGGACACTGAAACCTGGTAAAAACACACACACACACACACACACACAATAAAATTGCATAACTGTACTGCTAACTTTGCTACCATCACAGGAAACCCTTTTTTGCACCAAAAATCCTGCTTTTGAAAAGAAAAAAATGCTATTTTGTGAAGCTGCTGAGTTTGTTGACACCTTACATTTCTAGTTAGCAATGCAATGGTGGAATAGATCACTCATAGGTTTTAGTAAATATGAAAGTTTGATTTTGTATTCCATAAACCAGTGATTTTTATCAGAAAAATGTGAGCTAAATTTTAATTCTATAATTGTTTGTTAATGACACCAAAAAAGAACATCTAATCAAATGAAATCCAGACAGCTGTTCTAAAAAAAAATAAAAACAAAGAAAGCTGAAAGAGGGTACTGTACCAATGGAAGTAAACTTGCAAGCTTTTAAGCAAATGCCAGTTATCAATTACAGCCCGATACAATAGGAATTCACAAGGCACTAATATCTCTCCAGCTTCATTAAATGGCGAGCGATGGAATAAGGCTATAGTAAAAAAAAAAAAAAAACGCTACTTCCAGAAAGCGTTTAAACCCACAATTGTTATCCCCAGTATTTACCGTTAAAATGAGTAAAATAAGAAAAAAGAGTGGCGGTATTATAAGTAATAATCAATGGTGATATTAAAGCTCCTCAGATAGTAAGAGCTGTATATAAAATTACAGTTCAGCCTCTACAATATCTCTCAACCAAGGGTTTCTAAAGACATGAGGGTCTCTGCTGCAGTAGATCACCCTAGCAACATCAATTGCTCTTGGGGAGAAAAAGTAGGTAGTGGACCCCCCACCCCACCCCTCAAATATACTCCTGTTGCTACAGATTACAAAGCCCTTCTTACAACTTTTGCATTTCTGCACTCGCTGAGCAATGTTACACTGATCTGGACACTAGTGAAAAGACGATTCATACAATTGATAATACCAGTAACCTGTTGTCACTGTCCTCTGAGTCGGACATATGAGCTAGCCACTCCTAGCCATTTAGAAGACAGGGATTTAATTCCTTATCCTGCAGCATCCTTACAGACAAGGGGGAAAAAAGGGTTAGTGCGGCTCACCTCCAGCTGCCAGAATAGTCATCAGATTTTTCTTCTGTATTTCAGTAAGCCAGTAAAAAACGATAAGCGTTGCATCCCAGTCCTTATAACATCCCCGCAGAGGGAGCCCGGGCCACAAGGGGAAAATGACTTGAGCATCGGGATCGCGCGTGACAACCTGCTCCATGCAACTGAGAAAATACGGAAAAGATGTCAACGCCGTACAGCCTCCAGCGGGCGGGGAGTCACTCTGCAGAGGCGTGGCCATGGTGGAGCTCCTTTCTCCTGCTCTGCGGAGGGCTTCAGCAGCCGCGCGCAGGCAACATCACTCCGCGAGCCGCTGGCATTCTTGGTGCGCGCCGGAGAAGCATCCTGCTCGTGGGACGCAGGTAGTAACTAAGACTCTGATTCTTGAGTTAGTTAACACTGTAGGTAAATTATGACCCAGACCATAGAGTTTGGGAAACCTGAAAGGACTCCACTGATGCAAGACAAAAGTACTTGCATGCACTTTCTTTTATGTATGTACTCTCTTTTAAGCATACCTCTCAGCACAACAAATCTGGACAAATCCTAAAATAATTGTGTGTTGGGGAGGGGGAGAGAAAGACCACAAATAGGGACATTTTTTAAATGTTGCTTTTATAAAGTTAGAAAGTTGCTAGACAAGGGTTTGTGTTAGCATTCATTTTCTGAAGGATATGCAATCTTAAATTAACAGTCATCAGCAGAGGATACCGTTATTGTGAAACGAACTTCCCACCCACATAAAACAAAGATCCCCGTCCATATTCAAGCGCAACTTAGATATATGGATGGGAAACTGAAAATTTACCCCCGGACTGCCCTCTGTACTAATGGACAGAGGCAGCTGCTAAATGATATCTCATGCATGGGTCCCTTCAAATTACCTACGGTATGATCCCAGTTATTCTCATTAGGGGTAAAGCCAATCTATAATCAAATGGGATAGGTAATTTTGAGCTTAAAAAGTAAAAATGGCTAGGCGTAAAATTGCCCACAAGGGCAGCTAGCTTATTACTTACCTATGCACCTGTTATCTAATTTCAGTCCTCAGTGATTTGGTAGAAAACTACGATTTTTATGAAGAAAAGACCAAAAATATGAGACAAAAATCTGGACAGTTGAGAGGTATGCTTCTAAGGAATCACACCTGCCCACATTATACTTTTAAGACCATAATATATCCTATTGGTACCAAAATAGATAGCCTAGTACCTACCTATGAACCTAAATATAAACATATGTATAGAGAGAGAGAGAGAAAGAGGGAGAGAGACAAAAATGAGACAAAAATACAATCTAAAAATGTATGCCCAATGTAAACTTAAGGAAAGAATTTGATAATAGAAGTTTATTGAATTATTACAAGTTAATACCCATTTATGAATTTATTAATAGCTATCTATAGTGAAGTTTATGAAAATGGTTAGGTAATTGCTTTGTTGAGCTATATCAGGAAGTTGGTTCCAAAACCTGAACATTTATTGTGTAATATGTCCCCATACCTATCAACTGACCTTTATTCTGACTCAAATTTTAGCTCTGTCCATCTACGTACCTCCTAAAACTGTTTTTTTTTGGGAAAAATGGTTGTGAATTATGCTTAATAAATAATAACAATAATCTGAGTTATAGACTTCTTTTAGTTCAGAACATGAATATCAATTCACATCATCTTGTTCTGACAACGCCTCAGTTTAATAGTACTAATACTTTAAAAGTGTCCCTGACTGTCCCTGATTATTTCTGGATTTGTCCATAAATCATTCAGAACTGTGTGTGTCCTTTCTTTTAGGACCATTTATGCTGAGTGAGGAAATGACTTCTAATGTTTGCAATAATTGCTCTCACATTGTTCAGTAGAAGGCTTGTCTCATAGACTTGCTGGATTTTGTTATTTAACCACAGTTTGAATGATCAGGTGGCATGCTTGTTTACCTTTGTCATACTAAGCCTTTCAGCAAAATCTTTATATGGAAATGTGCTACAAGACCTAGCTTAATCCAAGAAGGTGATGTGTACACTAATGATGTCATTCAATGTTGCTTAAACATCTTCAAGAAAGGCACCAAGTTTAAAATGTATTTATATATTTGTTGTATTTATTTATTTTTTTGGGGGGATTTGATTACCTGGAAAGTATGACTGGGTAGGAGCCCATTTTCAGGGGAGGCTTGCGGAGAAAAGCTCCAAAGTATTACAAAACATTTTAAGAGCAATGATTTTACAGACTTTAAAAATAATACAAAAATACAGTTACAGTTTAAATACCTATATATAACAAGACATAATATGATAATACTGGTTACAAATACATACAAGTCATATAATAATGATTTAATAGTTAGATAAATTTTAAAGATTTAATAGTTAGATGCATTTTAAAGATGATAGTTGGATAATAGGTAAATTAAAAAAATAATGACTAACCTCTGATAAACCAACAGTAGTGAAGACCAAAGAGTAGTACATCACCAGTATATATTTGCAACAGGCCTGTTATTTCTGTCTCCAGTAGTATGAGCAGTATGCATTTTAGGCATATTAGCCTATAATTATAAGAGTTTGAAGCCATACTTTCAGTACAGAGACCACTCATACCTCTCAACGTCTTTACTCAAAAATTCTGGACAAAGCCAAAAATAATGGGAGGACAAAACATGGGAAATTTTTTAAAAATATTACTGTAAGCCGCTGTGGTGCAGCGGTAGCATTGTTGCCTCACAGCAAGAGGTTCTCCCGTTTGATTCTCAGCTGGAGCACCTTCTGTGTGGAGTCTGCATGTCCTCCCCACAGTCAAGGGGCGTTTGAAAGATATGCATAGAATGGGCATGCCTTTGCTGAAAGTTGGGCATTGAACTGGCACCTCGGCACCCGTAAAAAAAATCTATTGCCAATCATTAGCAGACCAGAGTTCTGCTGTGGCGACCCCTAACTGGGAAAAGCCGAAAGAAAAACAACTGTAATTCACTTAAAAAATTAACAGAACAACAGGTTTCGCATCGACATGCATTTTCTAAACAGCAAGAAGTTTGACAGTCTAATGTCTGGCATTATTAACTGACTGTAAGCCTCAGTGATTTATCAGAAAATCTAAACTTTCACACAAAATCAGGAAATTCTGCAAAATTCTGTACAGCTGAAAGGTATGAACCACTATAGTCTGTTGCTATAGATCAATGATGTATCTCCTGTATACATATATATATATTTATATATATATATATATATATATATATATATATTTATATTTGTGTTTATTGAGCATCTTCAACTGGGAATTTTTCATTTTGGGGAGAAAATCTCCAGAAACATTAAACTGTATGTCAACGGATTCACAGAAACTATAGGCAAATTAGCTGAGTAGTGTTGCTTTGACTGGTTGCAGACCTTAGAGACATCTATCCTAGCCAAGATGCATTGATGAAATAGTCAACAGCCAGTATTGTAGGGAAAGGGGTGTTACATAGCCAACACATTGGGGTTTGTGACATGCCTTCTGGGCTAACATTTGTTTGGTTATCCAAGCCATGACAGAAATATCCTCAGAATTATTGTTAAGCCCCTGTTAGGACCCAGAGTTGTATCAAGATAGCTGGCGAATGATGTTCAGTAGACTATATGTGGCCTGAAGAGAGACACTAAGCAGACAGTAATGGAGGTGCCATTTACCTACATGAGTCAAGTGTTTGCAATGAGAGGGGCAAGACAGTCTATGGACTGAAAGGTGGTAACCTCATGTAGTCGGGTACTTACGCATGAGTGACAAGTGAACTGCAAAGCTTTAGTCACCGTCTATGAAATAATTCTAGGAAGTTATGTCACTCCCTGTATTGAATATCTGGGATACTCTACCCTATGGCTATACTCAGCAGTAGTGAGGGATCTAAGGGTGTATCACCCATGAAATGTATAGCAGACTATAATGACTTTATAATATTCTGTGGCCCAATGTAGCTATTGTTTTTATTTATTTATATTTTTAACCAAAGTTCTTTATTGCTGTTTTTGAAGCAACAATATTTGCAGCTATTTATATTTCCATAAGGTGACACAGTACCTTCCATTGCTACAAAAATTGTCCACAAGTCTTTATTATAACTGCATTCATCTAGACTCTATGGTGCTATTAGTTTTCACTTTAGCTACATAATTGCACATTTTGTAGGGCATATTTATAAATATTTTCCGTTAACATGGAGACAAATGATATTACATTCATAAACAATTTACCTATTCTGTCTTCCATCGAGGGAGACGAATATATCTTTTAAATCAATAAAATCCCATTAAAACCATCACAGTACTCAAAACTTGTTTAGTTGTAATCATGTGCATAGCTCTCTTACTACCCAAAGAAGCCATCTTTTATAAACTTGCCCTATTATTTCCTTTACAGTACTACAGCATATTATATACCATTAGGTGCACTGGAGTGCTTTCTAGCCTCTCTCTTTCTCAAAGAAGCCCACCATCAACAAAGAGACACCTGTGTATATTACATTGTTGTATGACAACAAAATACTGGACATGCCAACATAACCTCATCAGCTACTCATGTAAAACCTTTACTTTCCTAATTAACCTCTTTATCAATTACTATAACCAGTATAAATCTGTTACTTTTCTTCCATCAACAGTCTGCAGCTCAGCTCTGAGGACAACACTAGGTGGGTTGCAAACTGGCTCACAGGTAGAACCCACAGTGAGAAAGTAGCTGACTCCAAGTCAGACTGTCGACTAGTCATGAGTGGAGTCCCACAAGGTTCAGTCCTGGGTCCTCTCCTGTTTGGTATCTACTTTTCTGATGTCCAGGCCAACACATAGGGACTCTGGCTGACAAAGTTCACTGACGATTGCAAGTTGGGAGCTATTATTAACTCCTCAAGTGATGTTGACATCCTAAAGAAAGGCCTCACTGAGACCAACGACTGGTGTCAGAACCATGGCCTTAAGTTCAATGCCAAAAAATGTGTCGTCACCCCCTTTGGTAAAAACCCAGTTCCCATGAATTACCACATCAATGGTAGTCCAGTGAACACAGAAGGCATTATAAGAGATCTGTGAACACAGGTTGACAGCAACCTCTCTTTTGACCACTACATTGCCACTGTGGTCAGAAAGTCCTTCTATGTGGCACATCTCATTACTAAGGGTTTTGCATCTAGGAAGAAAGAGGTTATTGTCTCCCTCTACTCTTCCCTCCTTAGGCCAGTCATTGACTACAATGCCCCATTTGGCATGTACCTCACTAAACACCTGCAACAACTGGAGAGGCCAAAAAAGTACCTCACAAAGAGGATCCAAGGCCTTAAGCATTTGTCCTTTATGGACAGACTCAAAAAACTCCAACTATTCTCTGTCTCATATCGCCTACTTAGAGGCGATCTCTGCTTGACTTACAAAGCCATGTCTGACCCAGCTCTGTTAGAAATGCGACATCTAAAGAAATCACCATTCCCTCCACACCACACTCTCCAGAGACCTCAACCTCATTACCACACTCAACAGAACATGCTGGAGGAACAGGTTCATAACCCAGAGACTGCCCATGCTATGGAATAGACTTCCCATACATGTCAAGCAGAACACCTCACTGGCCCTCTTCAAGAGAAATCTTGATGAGTGGATGGGAAATAGAAAATTCACCCCAGGGATCACTCCAGTGGCTTTACTTGACAGAGGCACTGGGAACTAAGGTCGGGTGGCAAGAACCCAGGGTAATCCTATGGGCTAGGCTTGTAAAGGCTCCAGGGCAATTAACCTAGCACACACCTATGAACCTATAAACATCCTAATTAATAAAAAATCATTCTGTTCATATACTCCATAACTTCCTGTGTAGGCAAGTTTCATCTACTTTATACACTTTACTTGTTTGTAGCCTGCCTCTGCTTTTGCCAGAATATTGCCTCATCCACCTATCAACATAACTAAGAGGGAATGAGGAAGCCTCATATTTCTTTAATCATACATATTTCTTGCTTATATCTGATTTTACTGCCTTGTTCAGTCAATAAAGTATGACTTGTAGACTCTCTCACTTCCCGTGTATAACCATCTTCACACCCACTGTGACATGCTTTCTTGGAGTAAGCAATAACCAAACATGTAAACATAATATTAAAGGAAAATAAAGGAAGCTCTGCATCCTATCATCATGCTATCAAATTTCAAGTAAACTTTTTACATCCATTTACACATCCCAAACATAATTAACATCCATCAGCTGATTTTTTTCACCCGACTTATTGGTTTGCACCTACCTAGCTTTTCTTCATCACATTCTATCACAATGAAAGCAATTTATCTATACTTTTTGATGCTTAAAGTTAGAATATTCGTTTAATTATCTTAAATCTTTGGACATAAATTGACATGAATGTTGCATAGCAGAACATTCTCATGAAATTTATTATTCCATGAAATTTATTATTCCATATGCTTCACCTTGCTTGTATTAAACTTCTCCACATGCCATCATAGATGCGCTCTTTCACTGAGAAAAAATACTTTTCACTGATAGTAACTGCAACCATTAAACCAATATATTAATAGAATTTCAAAAAGGCCTTCACAAATGAAAAGCAAATTTTGAGTAAGATTTTAAATCTTCCTGTAACCTATAGCTGTAACATATTTTTGCCATCATTCACATAACTTAACTTGCTAGACAGTTGATCCCTCGTCACATTCCTGTTCAAATAAATAATTGGCCTTTTCATATCATATCCTAAATAAACATTCTCAGAAAATTATATTCCTAAACATCTCTAATACAGATATTTCCTCAAACTTTGATGTTGCTCAGATGCTAGTAGTGTGCCTAATCTGTTATCAAATTTTACAGTTTCTAAATGGTGAGGATATATTATTCAATTCAAAAGCTATCAAATGCAGGTAACGAAATGTTCTATCCTCAAAAAAAGAAAAAGAAGACCACTAGTGTTATATTATTCTGTCTGAAGTATTCACTCATATGAGTAGTACTTCATAATACACTCGCTGAAACATAGCATTATAAGTTCATTGGTCCATAAGTGTATAATAAGCTAATGACCACTGAGGCCCTTATAAGCTTAGCCATGCAATCCAAATGTGACCTCATAAATTTGATTTATATAGGGCCGATTTAGTCACTGCCTCTATCCATCAAAGACATAATCACCAGAACAAGGGTGACTTTCCTATCACCCACTCATTGGTCAAAATTGCACTTAATAGGGTTAGGGATGAACTCTGCTTCACCTTGATGGGGATCCTGTTCCAGATAATGGGAATTCTTTGAGAAACATAACTGTCTCTCCAATAGATGTAGATCTGTTTATGTCGCAAGAAAAATTTAGGGTTTTTGATCTAGTAGTTCTGGTTTTGTTTGTTTTGCAGATGTGAAAAAGCTTTATCAAAACAGGGGTCAGGAGGCTCCATCTAAGCCAGGGGAAAGGCCACCTCTCAGCAGTGTGTATGATACTGAGAAAAGAGACAGGGCTTTGAGACGATCATCATAGGAACTGGAAGTTCCAGTTGCTGCATGTGTCTGGTCTGTTATATACCAAAGGAGGCATAATACTCTATAATGGGCATATTGAAGGCCAAGTACAGTGGTACAATGACCTCTCTGGATCCAGATGCCATCCCGTTACATATAGGTTGAGCAGCATAAAAGGATTTTTTTTAGTACCATGGACACATTTTGGTCAAAGGCTACTATATACATGAGTTCCCAGGTCACTGACTAGTGAATCAACTTTTAGGGGTATTTTATTGATGACGTAGTTACCCAGGTGGCTGACTTACTAAATGGTACTATAAAGAATTTCGTGGCATCGCAGTTTTAAGCCGAGGCTTTGGCACCAAGCATTTGTTTGTGTTAGACCTTCCTGAAGTGTGTTTCCATCTTGCGGGGATTCAATGGCTGCTCCCAATTTACAATCATCTGGGAACTTGGTCAGTCAGAGGCCTCTCACATTTATTTATTTATTTTTATCAGGGTAGTGAACTGATTAATACTGACCAATTTCAGGCTCAGCCTGGATGAAATACAAAGCATTTCACAAACAAAAAATTACAGAAATGTAAGCAATAGCAAAATAGGTCAGACTAATTACATAGAAAAAAATATGTCTATAAAGTTCAAGTAAACAAGCACAGTGCAATGTGCAATCAAGCAGAGTGTAGTGTACAACGTGGGTCTATATTAGATCACCGAACACTTAAAAAAATGAACGGTGATTAATCGACCCTATGTAAGCAAAAGCTTACAATTTCGAACTGTCAGACTAGTGATTTTTTTCCTAGAGAAAAAAGTTACTGTTCCTACAAAATAAATAAATAAATAAATAAATAACTTTAAACATTACATTAAGTGGGGGGGGGGCTTCACCCCCCACTTAAATATATCAACTCCAAGACCACATTACAGTGCCGAAAATGGCAAAGTAATGAAGCAGCCAAGCAAATTCTTTCCCAGGGAAAGAATTCCCTTAAAAGCCTCTTCGATATTTTGCCGTTTCAGGCTTTTGAGTTTGACCAAGATGCATTCGAAAGAATGCGTCTTCGGTCTTCTAATAGGGAACCTACAACATATACATTAATTTTCAAAATGAGTCAATCTTCAGTGAATCTTGAAAGAATAGACTCGGGGGGGGGGGGGAAGATAAATTAGGTAATATGTCCTGTGTTGAGGCAGAAGCATTGGTTTTGATGAAGAAGTGCTTTTGGAGTTGCATTCTGAATTTGGAATAAGTGCTGCTTCCCTCAGTGTCAGTGGGGAGAGCTTGCCAAAGAGTAGGTGCTTGAGAAAGCATGTGCAGTGATGTAGAGTTTGGTTCTAGGGATAATAAGAGTTGGAGTAACTTCTGATTAGTGTCTCAGGTTATATGAGGAGATTTTTTCACAAATTCTAGCTGCAAGAAGAATAAATGTGGGGATTTGGAGTAGTTTGTAGAGTTGGGATCCTAAAAGCAGGTTACATCTGTTTTATGGGTAGCCATTTAAGTTTTTCTATTGTGATACAGTGATGCTCAAGGAGAGTTGAGTTTGTAATTTATCAGCAGATGCTGTTAGAAATAGTCTGGAGTGTGGCAATGTTTTTCCTGTTGGCAGAAGGAAAAATTGGGAGTTTATATTCAAGTTGAGAAGCGAGAACTCCTTTGCCAATGGCTGCTCTGGTTGGTTGGGATAGAAAAGAGGAGATTGTTTTGGCTCAGAAGATGAGCAGATGATTATTTTGGTTCTCACTTTGTGTATGTTGAAATGGAAGTTTTGTAACTGATGAAGCCAAAGTCCAAGGTATTTGAAAGTGGATGTTGTATCTATGGAATGGTTATGCAGGTCAAAGATAGTTAAAAAAACGCCAACAAGTAAATAAACAATAAATCAAAAAACAAACAAAATCCACTTGCTGCTCCATAAGCATTTTATTTTTGACCAGAGTTGGCATTGAATGCTGGTGTGAGATTGGTCTGATTGGTAAATGACCATGTCATCAGCATAGAGAATAAGTGGCAGATGGGGAGGCCATAAAGAAGTATGTTAATGAATATGGAGAAGAGAAAGAGGGGTCAAGAATGGATCCTCATGGTACACCTTTAATAACAGATACAGATTCTGATTAGGAGGACCCTATTTTAACTTGAAGTGTCTGTCAGTGAGTTGGTTTTTAAACCAGGGAGTGGTGTCTGTTTAGACACCAGTTTCACTTAGTTTGTTTTGGAGAAGATAGTGGTCAATGAGGTCAAATGACTATGTCGGGTCTAAAAATAGGACACTTATAAGAAGGCCACTAGCAGAGCTTAGCAAGATGTCATTAGTTAGAGACCAACATGTTGTCATGGTACTTGGTCCAGTCCAGAATCCACATAATTTGGAGTAGAGCAGGTGGTACTGCTTGATATAGAGGGAAAGTTAGATGTGGGCTATATTTTGAAAAAGTTTACCAACAATTGGGAGCATGGATATTGGACAGTAGTGGGAGGTGTCTTTTGGGCTGGTTTGCATTGAGAGATGTTTATTTAGAGCAGTTTTCCAAATTTATGGCTTGATCAGTTAATCAAATGCACTATTCCATGAATACCTCTTCATAGAACAAAATGAAATGAAACTTAATCCATCAAACAATCGTTTAAATGAAATGATTTCCCAGGGCAAGCAACCACTTGGACAACCCAGCAACCACAGCAAAAAACAGCACTATTTAAAACCCACCCTGGTGGAGGGCTGCTCTCCCTCACACCCCCCCAACTAAATGCAACAACTCTGAGATCACACTACAGTGGGGAAAAGGGCAAATTCCCAATGATGGCCCATTGTTTTTTCCCCTGGGAAAAACTTCAATGAAACGATCATTTGATAGAATAAGATTTCATTTAACTGGGTTCAACAAAGGGGTGTTCATGGAATAGTGAGTTCGATTAACTGATAGTGACCCAATGTTTTATGTGAGACATAGATTATATATGTGGGTGAGAGGAAGATATACATGCTCTTTGCTGTAATATATGATCCAGGGGTTTATGTCATCATAACCAAGAAGGGTATCAGTGGAAACATTTTCAAGTAGAAAAGAGAATTTTTTTGGACATATGTATTTGAAGTGGAAGAAGAAGGTGAATGATTGTGTGTATGAATGTATGATCTGTGGGAGGTGTGGAGTTTATTGATGGGAGAGCAGTAAATTCTTTAAGAAAAACTTTTAGAGAAAGTTTTGCTGTACCACATTGAATACTGTTCTTAGACAGGGTATCATGAGGAGGTTTACTTCATCTAATTGCATTACCTCTTTCCACAGGTGTTTTCAGGACTGTAAAAGGGTCATTTGTTTCTTTGTCTGGAGATTTCTTTTGTGCCTTCTGATGGACATCTTGGCTGGGTTACACAAGACTATAAAGGAGGGGCAGTTGTCAGTTGTGGGGTCTGTTTCCTTTTTTGCCATACTTCATCCCTTAGAGTTAGAAATGTTTGAGTATATGGATAGACATCCAGTTTGGTAGGATTATAAAGTCTGTGAAAAAGAGGGAAGAATGTGTCTTGCAGCTGGATAGGAAGTTGGTTAGGTTTACAGCTGCTGTATTAGGGTCATGCAAGGAGAGTATATGCTTCCAGCTGTGGGCTGAGAGAAAGGGTCTGAGTTTGTCTATATTTGTGCTACTATGGTTTCTGAAGGCTTTTAATATTGGTGGTAGTTTTATAGGATGGTTGGAAATTGTAAAGGTGATTGAGCAGTTATCGCTTAGTGATGATGGCAGACTTTTTATGTTGGCGATGAAGTTTGGTATGTTTGTAATTATCAGGTCAAGTGTGAGGTGTTTGGAGGACCTGAGGTTATGTCTTGCCAGGTCTGTTATGAGTTGAAGGAAACCTAGGTCTGCTAGGAAAGTACCCATGTCAGATGGTAGAGGGTCAAGATAATTACGACTGAAGTCACCTAGAATGATTATGTTATTATTTTTGGGACAGTTATTAAGGATATTAGTGATGAGCGATTTGAATTTATCAAGGGAAGCAGGGGGAGGTAGAGAGGCTTTAGTGATCAGTAGTGGTTTGGCTTTGTGAGTTGGAAATTTTCGTAGAATCTAGTTAGAACTGGCATCTGAGGAAGAGTTTCCTTGAGCAATGACCTTTGGGTTTAGGTTATTTCTGTATAGAATTAAAGAGCCTCCACCTGATCATTTGCCTGATTTGGCATCACTGACAGGAGGTTAGTGTTGGAAAATGGGGGACACTTTTTTGACCCAGTATTCTGTGACTATTAGAATGTCTGGGTAGTGCTGGGAAATAAAAGCACTTATGTGGTCTAGCTTGTTTCTGATGTTATGTGTGTTGAGAAGGGCACAGGACAGTATAGGAAGGGAGTAGTTCTGATGTTGAAAAAGCGAGTTGTTGAGCCTGAGTCGCATTCAGTGTTACTCTTGAGAAGGAGTATAAAGATTGTGGAGGATAGCTTGAAGGAGGTCTTTTGTGTTTTCAGCAGACAGAAAAATGTTTCTGAGTTTTGGGTATCATATAGAGGAGTAATCCTGACAGAGGTGAGCTGGGAAATAGGTTTGATCTGATTACAGGGGAGGAGGGGTTGTGATGGTGGTTTGTTAGTGAGGAAGTTATGGAAGTTAGGGTAATACATACAGATATGATTACTGGTAAGGGAGGTGAAGAGGAAAGAAGGATGAGGTAGAACAGTGTAAGTTGTGGAAAGACGAATCTTTACTGATTGGATGTGTGTGTGTGTGTGTGTGTGTGTGTGTGTGTGTGTGTGTGTGTGTGTGTGTGTGTGTGTGTGTGTGTGTGTGTGTGTGTGTGTGTGTGTGTGTGTGTTGTGTTTGTACATGAAGTGGTAACTGTGAGTTAAGACTTCCAGTAAAATTGTAATACTGACTTTGATGGTAGTAGTGAGATACGAGGGTTATGTGGCTTTATGGTGGTGTATTTTTAAGAAGTGCATCTTGAGGTGTGACAGCAGGTTGAGATCAGAGTAAATATAATGGGTGATCCAGTAGGGAGGCTGAAGAATTGAGGATGGGAGAGGAGTGAAGCAGGACACAACTCCCACTGACTTGGGACTTAGTCAGTCAAGGCCCTTGTCTAGCACTGAGCTCAAACAGGGTAGGTACAAAGGCATGTATTGTTCAGAAATGAGAGGGTAGAGAAAGAAGCAGTGCTAATAATCATAGGCCAGTAAAGCAGCATATGTTGTTCTACCACTTTAATAAAGTAGACTCACCCTAAAGGGGATGTATCTGCTGAGATAGAAGTGTTTTGAAAGGGGGAGTCAAGCAAAGAGCAGCCATAGAGATACCACCTGCCTTAATATAGTTATAAAAAAGAAATAATAGAAGTGTAAGATACTAAATACAATTGGCAGGATAGGGAAGACATGTATCTTAAGTTTTTTTTTTTCTTTATTCTTGCTTTTCCTTTGCTAAGGTGCCCGTGTAAAGTGTTTGGGTAGAATCCACTACACAGATGATGCTCTTTATAGTGTGAGGACAGGCCCAGGTAGCTTGAGAAGTGAAATATGTTAAAGTTTTCTTTTTTGCTTGCTTTCCATTTGCTAAAGTGTCTATGTAAAGTGGATAGAATCCACTGCACTGATGATGTTGGTTTACAGTGTGAGGGCAGACCTAGGTAGCTCTCCAAAGAAGTAAAATACAATAACTGTAGACTGGGATGAATGACCGTGGCTGATATAATGGATTAGAAGAGACACATTCATGAGACAGAAAGACATCGGCTTTGACATCAGAGAAATAGATGCCAAAGAGGAATGGGCCCAGCCCAGATCCCTGAGGGACTCCACTTGTGACTGTTCTCTTTGTGGAGGTGGCTTCACTGATGCTAACCTCCTGGGTCTAATCCATGAACCAGTTCTCTAACCAACTTGTTTTAAAGGGGTTTATGCCTAGTTCTGTAAGTTTAGTAACAATGCCTGATTGGGGTATCCTATCAAATGTTTTAGCCAGATCTAGGTAGGCAGTATGCACAGCTTTTCCCTCATCCATTGTCTTAGTGACCTTTTCAAAGAAGTCCACTAAGTTCTGTAAGCATGACCTCTTTGACAAAGCCAAGCTGTGATGGATCTAGTGTCTAGAGGTCTCCTATGTCCTCGCTGATAATTTTCATGACTTTGCAAATAAGACTAGTCAGACTAGTGGGTCTGTAGTTTTCGGGATTTGTTGAAGATCCTCCCTTATGAAGGGGGATGACTGTCACAGCCCTTTTTTCTCATGGCACAAAATCTTTTTAAGACTATAGTTAAATAATGACAACAAGGATCCTGATAATTCATATTTTAAACTATTCAGGAGGTATCCCAAGATGCTACTGGGACCCACTGAGACTGTGTTCTTTACTTTAGTGAACACAGTCAAGACATGCTCCCTAGTTGTCGTTGTGGGGGTATGTTTGAGGGTATCTCTTGGGGAATGACTGTGCCGAGAGAGGGGGTTAAAGTTGAAACTGAATTTGTCTGTTAACAGATTCACTATATCACCGGGCTTGGTGAATGTCTCACCATTAATTAACAGTTTAGCGCATTGCTGTGGGCTGGCCTTGAAGTTTTGACATAGCTGAAGAAGACTTTGTGGTTGTCTTTCACCTGGGAGGCTATCTTAACCTCAACGTTGGCTTTGATTGACCTAATTAGCCCTCTTATTTACCTGTTTAGCTTGATGAGAGAGCTTTTATCTTTATGAGAATTACTCTACCTGATTTTTCCATTTTTCTTTTTTTTTTTTTTATTTGCTTCTGTTGTATATCCTGTTTAATTTGGGATGCCACCAGGGCAGTTTGTTTCTGGGGCTAGTTCTAGATTTACTTCTGGTAGGTGCAGCAGCCTCTATGTAACTATTGACATGATTGCATAGAGTTTCTAAGAGCAATTCAGCATAGGCTGCTGTATTCTTGGAATTTGGAAGGGTACTGAATTTCTACAAACCATCACTTAATAAAAGGCAGTTTGCTTTAGAATATTTCCTAACTGTTACTGTTTTTTTACTAGGGTTACAGTATTGATTTTGATTTTAAAGAAGACAACTTTATGGTCCCACAGAGGGTGACAAATTGGGGGGGCAGCATTCTCCCATATTGTGAGTACAAGGTCTGGTGTGTGCAGTCTCTAGAGAGTGTATTCACTATTTGGTCAAGGATGTTTGTATTTACAAAGATCATGAATCTCTGTGCCTGTGCATTTGTGGTCATGTAGGATTCCCAGTCTATAAAGGGGTAATTAAAGTGTCACATGAGTGGAGTATTAGCTTGTATGATATGTCTCTAGGAAGTCCAAGTATGCACTGTGATCTTCCTGGGATATGCAGGATAACCTATAGCTGGCTAGGATATTCTAAGGAGTTTTGTCTATGGTGATCTGCATGTGGAGGAACTCCAGTGAACTACCCAGTTTGACCAAGTTGGTGGTGCATTGAGGTAAGAAGGCTAATAAGAGTGCTTTATTGGAGATGATTTTGCTAAGCAGTACTAAATTCTACTAACTTTAATGTTTGTCAAATACTGAATTCCACTAAATCTATAGATATTGCCACTAGCCACCTAACTAGCTGCTTTACGTTTGTCAGCGCAAATGATATTTGCTCTGTATTTACTGCTTTACAGGGTACATTTTATGGTGAGCAGCTCAGTGCAAATGTACTGATTTTATAGCAGAACACAAAAAACCCAGAAACTAACTACTGAGCCCACTGGCCAATAAAATGACTTCACTATGAGTGTTTCCCAACTCAGATAGACTAGGCAAACACCTCCTGTCTCAAGAAGAATAAACCCTGTCCTCCTAATGTGCACCAGAAAAACAATAGAAAACACCCACAAGTGCAATGCTACCATAAACCATTAAATAATTAGCTGGAAACCCCTTGCTGAAGGAAATTTCAAGGCAGTCTTACAGCAGTAACAGTAAGAGGAAGAGCAATGTTTTTGCAATAATATTTTACAAACATACAGTGAAGTGCACAAATAAAAGCAAGAAACAGTAGTGATCACTCAAATGACTTAAGCAAGTGTGATTTAGCAATCAAAATCATTTAGCTTTGCCTGAATGGCACTGATACAAGTAAAATACTTGTGGAACACAGATTAGGATGCCAGACTTTGATGGTTTCTGGGAAAATGAGAATGAAACAAAATGCAGTAAAGAAGGTTTACTTATGAGTAATACTGGTTTGCTGGGTGGGCACTCAATATCATGGATGTATGGAAAACAATGGGTTAGAACAGCAGTCTATAGCAGTGAAAGAGGGGAGGGAGGAATTTGGGGAATTAAATTATCATATGGGGTGGAGTTCAAAGACATAGCCTTGTAAACACAATAGGAAAAGGATAGGAACATTGGGGAAATGATTCAAGTAAGAAGGCTAGCTAGAGATGGATCCAATCAAATAAAGCCAATATTAGAACTCTTTCACAAACTTTATCTTAATGTGTCAGAGGGGATTGGGGCAGACACAAAGAACAGTGGAACAGAAAGGCACTGAAATGCGACTTCGCTGAACTACAGGCCAATGACCCCAGGCAGGTTAGAACTTCTGAATCTTTAGCTTAATTTATATACTTTATAATACCTTCTTTCAGGAGAGAAGACAGGCTTAGGGCCTCCCCATGCTGTATGACAGCACAGCAGCAAAGGTCACAAGTATGAGTTGCTAATGACCTTCACCAGGTAATCCTAAGACTGATTCCCTCTCTAATACATGTCCTGCAACTCTGAGCAAGTCACTTAAGCAGAAGATATGCCACTGTCACCCAAGGAAAGAAGGGCTTATGCTTAGTGCTCTGACAAAGTTAGTATGAGTAAAATAAAATCTAAATATGGCTATCTTACACTCCAATGAGTTTACTTTTATTGAGTGTAATTTCTTCATCGATGGGCTGAAGTGTCCAGATCTATATTGTGCAGGACCACAGAGTGATGCAGTGGAATTGTTCATTTCCTCCCTCTACTGCTATATAACAATAGAGCTAGCATATGTTAATAACTGTGATCTGCCCCCTAAAGTAGCTTTTGTTTGTATTATACTTTCTAGTTACGAGCATTTTTCATGATTTAAAAAGAAAAGAAATGAAATGCAACACACTCAGCATTGATTTAAATTATCAAAGGTGAAGCCAAGTTATAGTAGTACTTCATACAATGACAGTTTTAGTACAGTAATCTCTTCAATGGGGAACAACAGAGCACAATATGATGACTGTTGAACATTAAATTCAGAATCAGAAACTGTCAGGAACTCTTCGGTCATCTATTCATTTATTCATTCTCTAATTACCAAATGGAGGGTATTAAGAAGCCAGGGGCCTAAGGTCATCCTGAACAGGGGGCCAACCCATCACAGGACAGAGACACACACACACACACACACACACACACACACACACACACACACACACACACACACACGCACAATTTAGTGGATCATCAATTCACCTATGGCGTATTTGTATACACACGCACACACGCAAACACACACGCACACACTCACACACACACACACACACACACACACACACACACACACACACACACACACACACCATTTAGAGATTCATCAATTCACCTATGGCATATTTGTGTTGCGGAGGGAAACTGGAGTACCTAGCAAAAATCCATAAGGACCCAGGAAGGATGAGCACAATCTACACAGAAGGTGTCCCAGCCAAGTAAGGAAATGAAATACTAAGTGCTGCAAGACAGCAATATTAACCACTATACCAATGTGCTGTCCTAGCAGTGCGATGAACAAAATTCATATTAAAGTAGGAAGGGTATAGTAACCTATTCTATGCTGAGCTAAGCAGTAACAAGCTGAGGAAGATGTAATAAATGTATAAGACTGACAAAGGTACTAGGACATATCTTCATCAGAGCACCTATGTCAATCCATCATATGATGAACTGATACAGCTACCTCCTTCATGACCCTGAAATATTTCTCCGCAAAGTACAGATGGTCTGTTGATAGTCCCTTGAAAATGTTTGTTCTATGAACTATCACAAAGGATATGGCCTGGGGATTTCTGTAGGAAAAAATGTGAAGTATCTCCTCTACTAAAAAAAAAAAAAAACTCTAGAAGTTACTGTTGCTTCATAAGCCACTGCATTTAATTAACCTGCACCACATTAAATGCCTTTCCAAAGGCAGGAAGACAATAAATATGCTTAGGTTTATCCTTCAAAGGAGACTTTATAATCCGTTTTGGAAACAAATGTGTTTCACCAGTGGATCCAGACATATGAAAGTAGCTTGAAGTCTGCTGATTTTTCCTTTCTAGTCCTTGATTGTTTTTTTCAGCCTCCTTCAGCTTACTTCTTCTTCAGATAAATATATTCTAACTTTCCTTTTTGGTTCCTTAAGTTTAATAGGATACTGAGAGGTTTTATTATATGTATTTATTAAGTTTTCTAACTTGAGTGGTGAACTGGGTAATCCAAAGAGAATTCATTCCAGGCACAGACCTGGCATACTGAATGTGCACTATATAAACAAAGCAAGAAGGATACAAAATGTCAAATGAAAAATAAGATGAGAAAGTAAAATATAAGCTTGACTTACATAGATATTTACACTGGTAGACTAATTCACACTGCATAGTAGCTGAAACTACACATACCCATAGCAGCATACAATAGCATAGTGACACTGCCATGAGGAGTAAGGAACAAAGAATAAGCATAATTGCAGTGCTATGAACAATTATGAATAAAAAGTGAGTTTTCGCATGTGTTAAAATAATTAAAGATTTTAGAAAGAAAGAAAGCTAGGTAGTAGGTGTCAGAAATGTGATGCTGCTAGATGTTACCTCATATTTCACAAGTAAAAACAAACAAATATCTTGTTTTTGTAGTTGTTTTAGAATTTTTCCATAATCTCTTTAACAAATGGATCATTCCAAATATTAAGAAGTGCACTGCCTGGAAGCCAGCAAAGGAGAAAATTGGAGAACATGAAAAAATCAATCAGAAAAGATGAAGAAAAAGCACTGGTTGTGAAGGATCCTGTATCTGTTCACCGGGCAGACGTTCTAGCCTCAGCTTTGGTTCAAGACATGGCTTACAATAATTTAGAGGTGCAAAATAATTCAAATATAATTAGAAGTTATTAAAATAAGTTAAAAATTGAAGGAAAATATTGACTCAAATAGCAAATGTCTGAAAAAATAGAAGAAGCTTTAATTAGCTATTCAGAGGAACTGATAGAATTACAAACAATCAGATGTTTTGAGTATGAGGCTTCTCAAGATGAGCTGTTGTAAAAAATAGTAGAGTTAGAGGATGGAGCACATAGAGAAGACCCGCAGGTCCTCTGCTGTACCAGAAAAGCTGGGAGGAGGACTATTAATTTTATGAAAGTACAAATAAACAATTGAACTGGGGTTCTACAGCAGGAACTGATAATTGAAAGGGTGCATCATGTATATGCTCAAACCTGACCATGAGAAAGCAGCCAAGACCTATATCAGTAAAGATTCAATCAATCCAGCAGAAATAGATGATCCTGACAAAACTGTGGCAGAGGGGAAAAGTATTAAAAAGTGAATATAGCATAGTGTTTGTGGAAAATGATCACTAAATGTTCACTAGGTAGAAGAGAAGCAAATTAATCCCAGCAATTAGGGAATGTTGAGAGGCAGGTATGGGATTCAAGATGTTGTATCCAGCTATCATCAGAGATTTTTTTACTGGAGGATCAAAGTTATTTTTGATGCAGAACTGGCTAAGGAGGAAATAAAGTTTAACTAACAAAAACTGAGACAGCAATCAAAAGACAGTTCTCCTTCTCACAATAAAGCTCATTGAACGACTTTAAAAGTGAAATATTTTCAAATGTTCAAAGGCAAATGCTTGTGAAACAGAAAAAAGCACAGGAATTGACACAAAGAATCAGCAGTACCTTGCATTTGAACCAGAATCTAGTATTGGAAGACTAAGACGATCAGGAAGAAGACCAGCAACAGAGAAATTAATGAATAAATGTAAGAGTCTAAAGCATCCATCTCATTTGTGAAATATGGCTTTACAAATAAAAGTAACAGAGAAAAGCTTGGACTTTTGTGACTTTGTTAAACTTGTGGATGGACTATGAACTGTATACCCCACATTATGGTTGTAATGTTTAGAAGAACACTTAAAGGAAGAAATAAGTAACAAAGTAAAACAATTTTCATCATTATTAGTATTTGTATAAAACATTTCATGACATAAAATGCATGCTATATTGTAAAGTAGTTTTTATAGTGTGCAGTGAGGATATTTTAAATACATGGAAGTTTTTCAGTGATAAGGATAGTAAAGTAAATGAATACTTTTTAGTTTTAAGAAATATAGTTTTACAGTATGACATGAGAAGAAAGGCTGGACAGAAGCAAGTTTAAGTTAATTTAATGCTATGATCTTGGGCTGGTGGGGTAGATGTAGCTGTGGGTGTTAAAGTGTGCTGATTATATCATCTGCACAATTAAGGTGATATTTTTGATTGTTTTTACAATGGTGAATGTCTATATTAATGTCTTTGGCTTAAGCTATAGACCTTTTTTTGTAAGCAAATAGGCTTAAAAAAGCCATGGAAAATGCTAAGCTTCATGCATCTGCAAATATGTTAATTGTATCATATGGTTAATTTCTTATACGCTGCAATGTTTAGATAGTCTACAGTAATAACATTTCAACAACTCGTTACCACATATGTATTTTCGGACACATTTTGCAACATATCCTATCAGTAATGATTTTGTAGCATGAAAATAAGTAAAACTACAAACCTGTATATTTCTATAAAGCACTGTATAGCTGATCACATTTCTTTATGTTTTCATCAGTTTTCTAATTGATAAATATCAAACCATCTTTCTTAAATACAGACAATATTTCACCATCTTCTACCTAGAGTTCAAAAATGTACATTTTCATATACTTAAGCCATCCCCATATGCTGCAGTATAGAAACTACCTTAAGAAATATCATCTTACAACCTATAAAACAAGTGCTTACATGGCCTATTTCACCATGTTCTAATTGAAACTCATAATATATATTTTCATATGTGTAACCTTTTATATGTTGCTATATAAAAATCTGTCATCTATCAAATAAACATTAGTGCTTGTATAAACTATTATATAACAACTTATAATCATATAACTTGCAATTAACTGCAGTTAACATGATAATACACAAATCTAATAAAAACATATAATATATAGCATCACATCAACATAATTGAATACCATATTTCATACATTTCAGTGGTTTCCATTCACAAGATATGAAAATAATCACTTACATAATATAGTCCACATTTCACCACTTCTCATCAGTACATGGAGTACATCTTTTTTATCCTCCTACACTTTAATGTATCTACACATGCTACTCACCAGTCTGTACACTTAACTGCAACCTTTATTTGTATCTACCAGCTTTTTCCAGGCACTACATGCAGAAACAGTTGTCTCTTCTCTCTCCCAAAACAGATCTTTTTTTCCATTCATCTTCATCTTCTCCAGTAACATCAGTATTTCTCTCAGCTTAACAGCCTTTTTATTCTAACTGTGCTTGAGCTACTTTCAGTGGTTGTACTTTTATTTTCCCAATTGCTTAATATAGGTTGGCAAAAATGAACCACCTTCCATTCCAAAATACTGTCATAGGGATACAGGAAGGGAAAGACATTTTATAATTTGAATAGTTTATGTTTATACTTTTTATCATTTCCATAAACCATAACCAATGTTTCAGTCACAGTTTGGAACAGTCATGTTCAACAAATACATGCTAATAGTTCTTTAATACCCATTTATGTTTATAATATGTCAAAAGTCCCATCGATATTACTCTGGGTTTCTCACAGTCAACCTCTGAGTCGGGTAGTGGCAGACATTTCACAAATGCAATCACCAACAAATCTTTTGAAGACCCAGCGCACTTTTCCATTGACAAACAATTTTACTAAGTACGTAAATGTATCCTGAGATAACTAAAATATTGTTTCCTAGTTTTGTTTTGTGAAGTTGTAAATGTATCTTCTGACAAACAGGATGACTGTACTTCTTTTTTTATGTTTTTAGTTTGAATGCATTGCTGCTTTGTTTTGGGGGATTTCAATGTCTTTACAAATGTTATTTGCAAGTATACTAAATACCTTGGTGTTTACTGTAACCTACATTATTTATTCATTCTTTTGATTTTTTTCCCATAACTTGATTTCAGGAAACCTTTGAATTTTTATCAACTTTAGTGATCAGCCAAGTTTCATATTCCTTAAAAAAATTTGTGAGTTTGTTTATCAAGTTTTGTTTAACCAAAAATACTTTTCATAAACTGTGTTATTTATTTTTTCATTGTATTAGTTGTTAATTTTATACATCTAACAGAGGTTACTATATTAAGATTCAATTGTATATTTATGATGTTTGAAGTTATCCTTTGATACAAAAACTAATAATGTTATAAAATTCTGTTGACTTTTCAGCTGTTTTGCTGAGATAGTTAAGGACAGTTTCCAAATTTGTTTTTCTGATTTAAAGTTTATAGCTTGCTTAATGATCATCTTTAGTAAAAGAATGCCTGACTTCAAAATGGATGCAGAGAAAGCTCATATTTGTCAGTATAAAACTGACTGCATTATAGAAACATGTAATTGTGTGAAGAAGTTGATCATTTTCTCTCAATCGTTTATCTTTAAAACTTCATACATTACTTGTGCATATGTATTTGTGAATGATAATGCATTGAAGAGTCATAGAATAGGTAAAATTACCCTTAACTTTTAATCTCCTGCATATTTTCTTCTGGCATTCTGCTAATCTTTCTCCATGAAAGAGATTATGGTTTTCATTTATGCAGATTTTGTATATGTTTGCCTAAATCGTTCCTTCATATATATACCTTGGCAAGTGCCCAGGTGGTGAGACTTTGCATGGAGTACAGCATGGAGTTACCAGTTTTATAACTTTACTGAATCAGAGTCGGGTAGTGGCAGACATTTCACAAATGCAATCACCAACAAATCTTTTGAAGACCCAGCGCACTTTTCCATTGACAAACAATTTTACTAAGTACGGAAATGTATCCTGAGATAACTAAAATATTGTTTTCTAGTTTTGTTTTGTGAAGTTGTAAATGTATCTTCTGACAAACAGGATGACTTCACTGAATCAGACTGATCCTACATCCATATTAACAACCAGTCATATGTGACATATATTTATTAAAACCAAACAGTTGTTATTACATCTGGTATAAATGCTTTTAACCTATATCTCTCAAATTATTTTCTCAAGTATAAAAAAGTCAAAAAGAATGGGGGAGGTAGAAAAAAGGCTCAAAATCAGGGGCAACTATTAAATATTATTCTAATTCTCTTAAAATGTTAATAGAATAACATGCTTTCCATCACCGTGTGTTTTGTGAAGAAGAAGAAGAATGAAAATAGTTCTGGAATTAATAATAGGTTGTAATCTTGAGTGACCTTCCAGAAAATCGAACATTTTACTAAAGATATTCTGTAAAATCAGGGACAGTGGAGAAGTAGGATTTAACTTCATAATGCTCCTGAAGATTTTAATGTTAAATGGCAATGGTATGTATACACACTATTAGCTCATTATATAGTAGCATTTTGTGTGTGTGTGTGTGTGTGTGTGTGTGTGTGTGTGTGTGTATGTGTGTGTGTGTGTGTGTTTGTGTGTGTGTGTGTGTGTGTGTGTGTGTGTGTGAAAGGGTGGGGTTGAATAAACTCAGATATTGGTTGAACAGATCTGATCAGTACACCTTTCAGTTTAAAGATTGCATTTACCCATCTATATCTCAAACTCTTTAAAAGATATTTGGAAGTTAAATATGTTTACTAAAAACAGTATGGCCTGCACAGGGCTTTGATATAGTATCACTTAATCTAACCACAAGGATGTATGCCATTTGAAAAGAAAATTAAAATGTATTTGGCTAGAAGTTTTTAGGGATGTGCATGTGTATAGTAAAGATGTATTCAAACCACATGGGTATAACATAAACAGACAGCAATAGTAATTATTAAAATAATTAAAGGGTGATGAATCATCATTGGTACTAAAGGCTCAAAAAGACTGAGGATTTTTGTCTGTGGGATAAACTGTTGTATAATAACAATGCATACATTTGGTTTATTGTGAGTTACCATGGGAACCCACCATTTAGTTCAAACAGTTTATTACCTTCTTCTAGATTATTGAGTAAAGCAGAATATTTTTCTGTGACGTTAAAGAATGAATTAGTGGTTAAGCATCCTAAACAATATATTTTCTGTATTCTCCCTATGGTTGATAACGGCAGGGATAAAACACCTGCATGTTAGATTGTATTAGGAAATTACTCCATTATGTAACCATTGTCTTATTTTGGAGCAATGTTTGAAGCCCTTGTCACCATTAGATGGAACCAGAACTGGGGACACCATGGAATTCCTGACAATAATATCTGAGGTAATTTTCAAACGACACTGATACATTATACACTCTTAATGTCAACTCTCTTTGTGAAAGCTAACCCCCCTCAGCTGTGGCTAGAGGATATAGTATATTGGTTGGACATATCTGGTCTTTATATGTTTGAATTTGAAAATTTTCTGCTGCAAATTCTAGAAACATATTTTTTTTTCAGACCTGGGTGTTTCCTACAACTGAGAGGTACCACCATGTGGACAACTTTGTCTCTATTTATGTGGAACTTTTTATGGGTTGTTTTGATATACACAAAATGTATGGATAAAGCATTTAAAGTCATCATTCTACTGTATTCGGCATTCATTAGACCCATTATTGAGTACAATGCCCCCTTTGGTATGTACCTACCCATATCCAACAATTGGAATGTCTACAGAGCTTCCCCACTAAAAGAATACAAGGCATAAGTAATATGTACTATGCAGACTGTCTGAAGGCTTTATCCCTGTATTCTATCTCCTACTGGCTCTTGAGGGAAGATGTATGCCTGGCATACAAGGCATTGTCAGACTCATTCTGATGGACATGCTGCTTATCTGCAAAACAAATGGTGCCAGAATTATTCATTCTAAAGATTTAAACTAGGCCTGTGATATAAATAGGATACAGGTATGTATCCCACAGATTACCTCTTCTCTGGAACAGGAGTTCCTCCCTAATCCAATTCAAGTGTAATTTGGACAACTGGATGGGAAACAGGAAATTCATCCCAGGTTTGGCATCTCTGTCCCTAATGGACACAGGCAGCCTGTAAATGGTTCATATCCCACATCCATACTTGTAAATGTTTCACCTCTCAAACCCCTGCTTACACTTATAAAGGGTACTAGAACTTGTCAGAGATTTGGGATGCATGGCTAAGCTTAAAAAGGCCCTTGTGGTCATTAGCTTAGTAAACACCTATGAACCTAAATATATTTATGATTCTGGCTTTAGTTTGGAATAAATTATCCTATGGTGAAGGCATCTATTGATTGCTGAATGATCAAAAAGGATGACCATTCTACCCAACACAGATTTAAAGATGAAGTTAAAACAATGACTTTGTGTAACTTTTATTTTAAGAGTGAAATTGTTTACTATTAATTTTCAAGATAACATGGTTGCCAAAATGTTGGATGATAATATTAACAGCACTTTATACAGGAAACCCCCCTTTTTCTAAGAATACCTTTCTTTTACCCAATAGTTGTAACCAAAACAAATAATTAGAAGCATTCCAGATCCCAGTTTATGAAAACTGGTAGAATTGGCAGAAATGAAAGTGAATTTAAGGTAGTCTCTAATGACCTGCTGCACAAATTCTAACACAAAAGTTGCAGGTTATTACAGTTTGGACAAATTAAGGGCAAAATTGCAAATGTGTCCAGACCTAATTGGCTGGTATATAAACATGACCACAGAATACTGATACAAGGTTGACTGCCATTCAAGGCTGTACTACTTTTAAGATTAGGGAAGTGATAAACAAACACTGGTTCACACTTCTGGGTAATGACTCGGAACTATGTATTTTAGCTGAGGATATAAATCTGGATGCAGAAGATGGAAATCTGTAGGAAAGTTCTTTAATTGCCACAAAAGAAAATGCAACATTTTCTTGGCTGTGGCTCTCCCTAGAGAACCTTCTAGAGGTAGTTAGGAATGTGGAGGATGTGTCATTTGCACGGTTATGGGTTGCACTACTCAAATTTCCACAATAAACCAATAAACTCTCATAGCACATTCAAAATAAGACATTTAATAACCTGCTCTTTCCAGTGGATTATTAATTTGTTTGTCTGTACCAGCAAGGTATTCTTTGTTGCACAGACTTCTTGGAAAGTAAAGGAATATTTTCTGTCTATGTAAGTAACAAATTGCAGACATAAGAGAAGTATAATTAATGGTGATTCATTCAACTTAATTGATTAAAACAGGGTGATACCAAACTTGCTTCTAACATGCACATGCTAGATTATTTGAACTAAATAGAAAAACATGGATTATTAACTTTAGGGAGCAATTTATACATGTTCTAAATTATAGCTTGGAGAATGGGATGTTAGGGTCCATATTTATCTGATATGCATACAGTGTAATGATGTTTTTTGGAAGTCAGCTATGCTACAGTCTTGTTTGGACCATGTATTTTGGTGTCACATAGAAATGTTTGTTTAACAGAACAATGAACTCTTGTTATTTAAGTTGTATACTCTAGATGGCAGTGGTGCACTGGTTTCATGTTTCTCCATTATCATCACTGCAGCTCAGTAACAGAATCAACAAATACCTGCATAGCTTTCATCAGGAAATGTTTGCTTGGCAACATGCATTATTACAATGTAAATATTTCACTTCAACACTCAGAAGAACTTCAGAATTGCCCTTTGATTTCATAACCTGAGACACAGAAATGTATATATCAATTTAGCAATTATTAAAATAATATTTGTCTACATGATAATATTATTACTTTCAGCATACTGATGAAAGCCTGAAAGTGCTTATTTAGCTAGTCATTGATATGTTAAATTATTTAACTTTAAGACAATGGCAGCAGAGTCTAGCACTTATGTTTCATATGAAACCTTCTCTCAATGCATTTATGTAATGTTTTTCCTTCTTTTTTTTAGTATATTGGCTGATTTGGTTTACTTTTCATAAACATGTTACTAAACAAGTTAAAATGTATGCTATTCTGAATCTACATGAATAGTGTAGTGCATCTGCTGTGTTTTTAAGGTTTTGGAGCCTAGAAATTGGCTCAGTAGCTGCCTTGTTAAGTTAAAAGATACGGCGCTGTGTTTTAGCCATTGGTTGCTGTTCCTTTTATTACTTTTTAAATGACTGTCTCGCATATGGATGATTGTGAGTATGGCTGAAGATTTCAGATTATTTTAAACATTATTTCCTGACTTAAACTTCAATTCTACCTAATTTGGTGGAGTGGAATAAGTTTGTGAACAGTACATATCTGAAGAGATATGGATGATTGTGAGTATAGATGAAGGCTTCAGATTATTTTAAACATTATTTCCTGACTTAAACTTCAATTCTACCTAATTTTGTGGAGTGGAACGAGCTTGTGAACAGCACATATCTGAAGAGATATGGATGATTGTGAGTATAGCTGAAGGTTTCAGATTATTTTAAACATTATTTCCTGACTTAAACTTCAATTCTACCTAATTTTGTGGAGTGGAACGAGCTTGTGAACAGCACATATCTGAAGAGATATGGATGATTGTGAGTATAGCTGAAGGCTTCAGATTATTTTAAACATTATTTCCTGACTTAAACTTCAATTCTACCTAATTTTGTGGAGTGGAACGAGCTTAGAACAGCACATATCTGAAGAGATATGGATGATTGTGAGTATAGCTGAAGGTTTCAGATTATTTTAAACATTATTTCCTGACTTAAACTTCAATTCTACCTAATTTTGTGGAGTGGAATAAGTTTGTGAACAGTACATATCTGAAGAGATATGGATGATTGTGAGTATAGCTGAAGGCTTCAGATTATTTTAAACATTATTTCCTGACTTAAACTTCAATTCTATGTAATTTTGTGGAGTGGAATGAGCTTGTGAACAGTACATATCTGAAGAGAAAGATTTACAGTGATGCGAACCTCCAGAAGTCCTGAAGATATATGAATGACCTTGTGAGCTTACAGGATGGAATGCTGCAACAATGAATTATGAATAAGAACAAGAGCAAAATGGCTTTTTTCTTTAGAAAATTGAGGGACTAGATATAAGAATAACATTTATAGATCGTAATAAAATGTAACTAAGTTTGTAAGTCATACAATTTTTTTTTATGACGGTTGATTTACTAATCAGTGTAATAACATGACAAGAAAAAGAGTGGCAGTGATAGTGATTGGAGGGCAATGCATAGCTAATTAATTTAAATGGAACTATTACATTTTATGCCATTGTGCTTTATTCAGTAGATTAAATGAATAATATTTTAATATGCATTTAATATATAAAAACAATTCAATGAGCTTTGAAAACAAGAATCCATATGTTAATTTAATTATTTGAGACAGCGCACAATATGAAAGCTTCCATAATAATTGTCATCACTATAATTAGTGCTGTATAACTGATGACACTGAAATTAATTACTACAAAATGGTAATTTTGTAAAGCATATAATATAAATCTTGCATGCTTTGATACTAATGGCTATTTAAGTCTCTCCTAACATCCATAGTATACTATGATAAATTATACTGCTATTATATCATTAGACCCAAATTTAAACTTAGATTAATGTAAAGCCAGATTATTTAAAATTGTTAAGTTTACTTGAATTCTTAAATCTGTATATTGATAGCTCACTTACATATATGAATATTATGCAAAAGATTATGTGAACTGTATTATGGATATATTTTCTGAATGTTGTGAACTATATTAAATTTTACAATGCAGATAAAAATCTGTATATGCTATAAGACAGTCTATAATGAACCTGCATATAAAAATAAACTAATGAGAATATAGTGTTACTAGTCTAAAAAAAACTACAGTGGTGGTGCTTCGGTAGCATTGTCACCTCACAGTAAGATGTTGTCCTGTTCGATTCTCAGCTAGAGCATCTTCTGTGAATGGGCATACCTTCATTGAAGGTTGTGCATTAGGGCCGGCAATTTGGCACGTAAAAATCTACTGCCAAACATTAGCAGACTGGAGTTCCACTGTGGCGACCCTTAACCGGAAAGCTGAAAGACACAACAACAATAATATGAAAGTAATTACTTAATTATGAATATATTATAGTTGATAATTAATGTTCTGAACTTAAAATGCTACTTCTATAACTTATTGGATATGTAGTTGCTTTGATTAATGAAATATTGATAAGTAATACAAATTAATCCATTTGTTGCACATGCGTGGATCATAGGGAATATGAATATACAATTACTGTTTTTATTACTCCTATTATATTAAAAACCCAAAACTAGTACCGTTTTAGCTCTTTACAGTAAGAAAGATTTATTTAATTTAACTTTAAAATGAATATATGTTAAATGTAAATTTAATTTTAAATTCAAATAGACTACTGTAGTTTATTATTAGAGGAGGATTGTTCTGAAATGTATTGATTTTGAAGGTATGTCTTCAGAGGTAAACAGAAGAATGGTTAGTGTAGAGGTAAAAATGCTAGAAGGGTATTTGAATGACTATGTCATCAAATCAGAAATGACAGATTCCCTGTTTAGAGGTGGAAATATTATGTTCATACTGCTGTTGAATATTCCTAAATGCTACCAAATATATAAAAAAATATTTAAATTTGCTAGATGTTTTAAATTTTATTAGTGGAAAGTTATAAGTGCATTTCACTAAATATAAATGGTTTAAATAATTCAATGAAGAGCGGTAGTTTGTTTAGATACCTTAAAATAAATAAAGCTGATATAGTTTTCTTCCAGGAAATGCATTTAATAAAGAAAGACATAAACAGATTGACATGTGATCAATACTCAATTTTAGTGGATTCACATTATAATGCTAAAAGGACAGGCACCATAATACTTTGGAAGAAGTCTTTAGCTGTACCTAAAGTGATTGTTTTTTATACTGACAAAAATTGTATGATGTGGTTAGTTGTGCTTAAAATAGATAAGAAATTGTTTACTTTTGTCAGTATCTATTGGATTCCTGGAATGGGTTCTAAAGTAGCAAAAAAAAGTATTTGGACATTATAGCTCAACATATAAAAGATAACATTTTAATGGCTGGTGACATCAGTTGTTTACTATCAGTAAATTATACCACTAAAGACAAGCAACAGCTAATTAATTTTATGAATTTGATAAACCTCAGGAATATTCAATAGTTAAAAATGGAAAAATCCCTAAATTATACTCACTATTCATATAGATTTGGTAGTCAAACAAATATTGATAAAGATTTTGTATCAAATAAACTGTACTCCAAAGAAGATGAAGTGTTACTATCATCTTGTCCTTTGTCTGACCACAGGGCCATTAGCTTTAAACTTAGTTTAAAATGTAATGAATTAGTATACTGGCAAATAATACCAGCATACATAGTTAAATTAAATGGTTCAAATAATGTATTTGAAGAAATTAAAGATGTTTATGAATACTATCAGTAATGGTGAAGTCTCTGATGTTATTTTATTGGACACCCTAAAGTTCTATATTTATGGCTCATATTTATGGGAGAGTAAAAAAATAGGTATTCTACAAAGAAAAAATGAATGAGATAATGAATTAAAGATGCTTCAAACAAAAACGATAGTTTAAAATTAAAGTTAAAGCCATCTGATAAAGATAAATTTGCAGAATTAAAAATTTTGAACCAAAAATATTTAGAAATACTAAACTAAATCATAAAACTGCAATAAATATGCAGAAACCTAAGTTAAAAATGTATACTGTGAATCATAGGAATTTACATCGACTAGCAATAAGATTGAAAGTATTAGGTAATATAAATAATATAAAAGAAATTATATACCAAATTAATAACAAACTTAAAAGAGTAACTGACTTGAAATATAGTTTAGAAGTATTTAGAAAACATTATAAAGAAATTAATAAAAAAGCTCTAGCTCCAGATAATACTGAAATAACTGATAGCTTTTTAAAGGAAAATATAAAACAAAACTATCAAAAGAACAAAATGACACATTAGATAAATCCATTACTCTTAAAGAACTAAAAGACCTAATAAAGAGTTTAAAGAACAATATGATAGAATTATATAACATGATCCTGGAGGATATCTTAAAAGTGCTTATAAGTGCATTTGATGAAATAAGAAACTCATTTAACATTCTCCCTTCATGGAAATATTCGCTGGTCTTTCCTATTTTAAAACAAGATAAAAATCCCAATTTATGTTCTTCATAGAGCCCCATTACTTATTGAATGTAGACTTTAATATTTTAATGACTTTATTGACTAAAAGATTAAACAACCTAATACCAAATTGGATTAAAAGAGGATCAAACTGATTTTATCCTGGGGAGAAGGGTGTAAGATAATATTATCCGACTACTATCATTAATGGATTTTGTTAACAAAAATAAAAAAGAATTATCGATCCTAAGTTTGGACATTGATAAAGCTTTTTTGGCAATACTTACAAAAAGTACTTACAAAGTAAATTGTTTCTTCAGACTTCATAGAAATAGTAATGAAATTATATAATAATACCTTTTCTTTTGCTAAAATTGGTTCTTTTCTTTCAAGTTTATTTAAAACTTTAAAAGGAACAAAGTAAGAGTGTCCACTGTCTCCATTACTGCTTGCCTTGGCAATTGATCCTTTTACTGCATTTATTAGAAATAATGATGAAATAAAAAGTTTCACTTTTGGTGGTATTTATAATTCTAAAATGTAATTATTCGCAGATGATATCTTACTGACTATAAATAACATTGAATATTCAGTGGGGGATATTGTTAATTCAATCAGATGCTTTGAGAAACCTTCTAGATTAAAATTTAATCATAATAAAACAGAAGTAATGTCAATAAATAAAAAACTCACATCTTCCTTAAAAATGTTAACGAGTTTAATTGGGAGAACAAGCAGCTCAAATATTTAGGAGTAAACATTAAAACAAAATGGAAAGAAAGAGTATCATTAAATTATAAAAACATAATTAATAATATCGCAAAATTAATTGAAAGCTGGAAATACATTTTTCCAATGGAATATAGGTTTATAGTGATAAAATGATAATAGTACAAATAAACTACACCTTGCACAGTCATAACCCATACCAACCCCAAATAAAATTATAAAAAGGTTCAACTCTTTACTATTAAGATTTTTACAGCATCCTCAAAAACCAATGCTATCTTATGAATAGCATTTAAGAGGCTGGAGAGAAAATGGTATTGGAGTCCCCAGTATTGAACTTTACATTAAGTCAGCTATTCTAAACATTTTTAATTTACAGCTTAACTCATCATACAGCTCTGATTGGAAATCCATACATGAAGTAATTTTTGCTTCAAACATAACAGCTGAAATGAATTTGACTGTCATGTCCAATATTAATATAGCATATTGGATATTAAAATAGTACTGTATAGATGATAAAACTAACATAACATATATTTTTGGCATTAAACATATCTAGACATTTTCAATACAGTTATAAATAGCAATTATCTACTGAAACAGATATTGCTTCTGATGTTCCCTATAGCATATACTACTGGTTGTTTAAACTCCTTTAATTTAAATACAATAACTAGATTGGAGAAAATAATTTAAAATTTTGGCATATATTTTTAGATGGAAAAAACATAACTTTTGCACAAAATCTACTAGATAGCTATAATACAAGTAATAAGACATTCAGGCCTTAAGAAACTTTATATATAACAACATGCAATTGTCTTTAGATATGAGTACTAAACTAGTACCAAAAATGTTGGAATTCTTTTTTTAGATTAATACTATTGAATATAAAAATAAATCAAATCTGTGTAGAAATTTATTGAATTTTAAAAACTGAATTTATGGCTTTTGACAACTGTCATTGGGAATATCCTACAAAAAAGTAAATAAGGAAACATTTCTGGACATCAATAAAAAATTATATTTGCAATCTGTAAGTAACTCCACATCTTCCATCTACTGGGGAATCTTCACTTGGAAGCTTTTACATAGAAGCTTTTTAACTCCATGTAACATAGCATGTTTTATAAAAAAAGAAACTATGAAATGTTGGAGATATAATAATAAACTGGCTGTTGATTGGGAACATATGATTCTGAAATGTCAAATGGTTGCTCCATTCTGGAAAATTTTCAGAGACTTTGCTAGAGCTTTGTGGTCAGATAAATGTATTATAACAGACTCTTTAATTTTATTTAATGTCTCGATTCCAGGTTATATTCCGAAAACTCAGGTGCGCTTCTCTTATGGTCCATCCTAACTATTGCCAGAAAGATTATTACAATTAATTGGAAGAGTAATTGTTTCCTCTGTTTTTCAGAATGTATCTGTCTAGCAAGAACAGTATATAATAAGGAATTGCATACCATTCTAATCAAACTATGAATGTCATAAGAAATTATCTTGGAAAAAAAAAAACTCAAAGACCTATTAGAAAAATATTAGTGCTATTGTGTCATGTTAATATTTGTTATGGACATTTTTTTTTTGTTTAGGTTGTTTCATTTTTTGTTGTTTCAGTTGAATTCTTGATTATATAATTCTACTTCAGTTTATGGTAAAATTAAATAAAATATTAAAAAAAGAAATGTATGTGTTTTAGCTTCTTATTTCTTTTAGGATCATAGAGTTTACCAACACCTTTTCTATTAACAAAGAATACGGTGCTTTCAATAAGAAAAGTTTGGATGATATTTTCCTAAATTCAGTATTCATGATGTAGAAAAAATATTTATTTTGTGATACATTTATTGATTTCATGTTTTATACATGGTACACAGCAGTCATTTGATAATGGGGTATAAATACATACCTCTCAACTGTACCTTATTATTAGGAACATTACTCATTTTGAATCTTAAAAAATCCATAATCCTCATTGTTTCACATTGAAAGGGTCTGCCATACATTCAGTATTAAGAATTTTGTTTAACTGATATCATTGGAAAATAGCGCTGAATCATATTAACTCATCAAAATAACATTTTATAAGTATAAAGTAACACATTTCATCCATTCTGTAAGTGTACTATCTGAATTTGTTTATAAGCTATTAGTGGTCCACATATTGCCCATTCCACGTTCTGGGGATGAAAGTTTGATATCTATATGTAAATTTATAAAAAGAAGTGGCATATCATAATTATTACACTCAGGAAGCTGTGGAAAGTAATTTATTCTCATTTGCTGAGTCCATTGCAAAAAGGATAACCTTGAAATAGTTCATGATATTGTATTTGCACTATTTTCTCAGATGGTGGCAACTTTTGTGTGGATTATTCCATCAGTTGGTCTATATTGAACTTTTTCATTTAAAATTTTCACATATTTATATCACATTTAAGTCATATGCCCATTAGATTCCATCAACCCTCTTCTATTTCTTTTTTTAAACTCAAAATACTTCTGACAGAAATGGAATTGTTTAACCCAAGAAATACTGTACCACTTTACTTGCAAGGATGTCAAGACTGATCCCTTGGAGCCAAGTCTAGGGGTGGGAGTTATACATGACTACCTGACAACTGAGTGACCATATAAAATCTGCATGGAGTTGCAAGGCAAAGTATGAGGGTCAGGTGCAGTACAATTCACCTGGCAGGCAAAAATGGGATAAATGATGTCAAATAGGAAAATGCAGTGAGAACTGACTCTGTAACATGGATTGCACCTCAGACTTGGAGAAGGAGCCACACAGCATCTGTGGAAGACTGAAGTGTACCAGCTGGATAAGGTATGACTTACCTCTAAAACACAGCCAAGGATCTATGACTAGACTTCTATTTAAGAATAAAATCCACCTGATATGGAACTATCCTTTTGCAGGAGCCATGACTGGAGGGGTCAGAATATCCATATGCCTCTGGCAGACACCACAGGTAAGGTTGATGATATTCACAAACCCCTGTCTATGCGCTGTAAAGTTGTGGCATGTGCAGGTAGATGAGAGGGTTGCATCAGTACATTTCAAGCTACAGAAAGAAAATCTCAGTCCTCTATTTCTTGCATGTTCACCAAACAGCTATTTAGAGTATTTGCCCTTTTTGTTGACAGAGAGAGTGGTGATAGAGTGCATACCATCTATTGATTCTGTAGTTCTGTTGAGAGATTTTGCCCCTAATGTAAGAAATGATAGTAATACCTGCTAGAAAGGAGAATGACTGTGATGAATGACTTTCCATGATCTGACCCCAATGAAGAGTTATTGGATGTCTGTGGGGCACATGGACTGCCCATATGGAACATCATGTTCAAAGACAAGGCTGTTCACAAGTGTGCTTAGTGTTTGAGATTTGCTCAGGCCTGTCATATACCAACTTTGTAGATATGTCAGCAGACTTGAGGCCATGTGTTCCACACATGAGAATCAAGAAAAGCAATTACGATTAGATAATAATCTGGATCAGGTGGCCAGGACAGCAGCTGAACAGATTTGAGAAATCCAAATATAAAGTAAAGTCATCCAGAGAATATTTACAAGATGCTTCTGTTTAGGATGAGTTCGGCTTTGCACCTATAAAATCATGCTGCATGTACAAGTAGAAATCAATGAGACTGAGTCTGAATGGACTTTATTCAAGATGTTAGTAACTGAGACAGTAACAAGGTACTCTGGCCTAAAAGTGGTCAGTGCTTGTCATGTTATAAACTCAAGGACCTTGTGCTGGAAACCTGAAATCAAGAAATCTAGGTATTTAAAGAAAGAGGCCCACTATGCAGTGCTGATGCTTAAATGGAACTAAGAGAAACTGACAGGACACCATACCTCTCAACCTCTTAAAACAAGAAATCTGAACAGAACCAAAAATAATGGGGGGGGGGGTCAAAGGCCCAAAATAGGGAAAGATTTTAAATACTCTAATTATGAACTCAGAAAGTTGTTAGAATAACTGGTTTTACATTAGCATGCATTTCCTGAAGGCTGTGAAGTTTAAACCTCAAATGTCTGTCATTATTTAGTGACTTAAATTCTCAGTGATTTGCCAGAAAACCACTAATTTCATGAGGAACAGACCACAAATATGAGGCATAAATCTGGACACTCTGTGAAAATCTGGACAGTTGAGAGGTTTGTAGGACAGGGATGCTGCATCATGGCTTCACCATGTTAATGGTTGAGTGCATTCTTAATGTTAAGTCAGGTACATGTAGGTAGGTGTAGGACCACACCATCTCTGATCAAGGAGCAGCAGGGCATATTTCATCCTACCTATGAAACAGTCAATCTGCTATAGAGATGAGACAGGGGTAAAGAGAGTTTGCCAGTATGGTATATCCATTCTTTGTAGGTCTAAGAAAATCATATGACCAGGTACCCAGGAATGCACTGGGGGAGGTTCCACAACAGTACAAGACTGCATGATCATTGCTGTGTGCCATTCAGTCCCTGTGGTTGCATATTGAGGGTTGAGTGCATTCTTATTAATCAGGTCCATTTAGGTGCGTACAGGACTTTACTATCTGTACCATGGGTTAGTCTTTCCCACATTTTCTTCATGAATTTCATGGACAGAATATTAAGAAACAGCCAACTTGTGGAGATCATGCAATATGGATGTGAGAGTTGTATCCTTGCTGTTTGCGCATGATGCTGTCATCTTTGATTCAAAAAACTGTGGTCTCTGGCATACACTAGAGAAGAATGCTCCTGGATATAAACTGGGAAGGATGAAAATCAGCATTTCTACTTCCAAAATCATGGCTCCCTCTTGCAATAGTAGATTGCTTGTCTCCAGATGAGAGGAGATTCTTCAAGTTGATAAGTTTAAGTATTGTGGGATTGTATTCATGAATGAGGGCAGAGGAGACAAAGATGGAGCTATTGTCTTTTGTCATGTCACATTTCAGTGACGTGTGACCCTCCAGGCCTATTGCTATAAGCTTGGTTGGTGATCAAAAGGGTGAGCTCACATATTCAATAGTAGAAATGAGATTCCTTCAAAGATATTTTGGTGTCATTCACCAGGTATCCAAAATAAAGTGAAAGCCTAGCCAGTTCTAAATCATCATTGAGCAGAGCCACTATGTTTCAAGGTTAAGAAGAGTCAAGGGACATGGCTTGGCATACAGTGATCATGCCCAGTGGAAGACCTTCATGGAATGTACCAAGTAAAACTCAGTGAGAGGAGGTCCCAGGCAGAACCAAGGCATGTTGGAGTGAGTATCTCTTTCATTTGGTTTAGAAATGCATGAGATTTCATAGGATGAGCTGGGAACTGTTAATGTGGATTAGGAAGTCAGGTCTGCCCTGCTGCTACTGCAACCTTCATCAGGACAAATGGTTTACAACATGGATGGATGGATGAATGGTTGTATAGAAGGATATATATATTTTTCAGATTTTCCATGTGTAATCATGATTTCTGTTATATACGACATATATGACATTGTCTTTCACTACTACTACTACTACTACACACACACACACACACACACACACACACACACACGCACACGCACACACACACACACACACACACACACACACACACACACACACACGCACATGCACACACACACACACACACACACACACACACACACACACACACACACACATATATTACAGTTCTGTGTCAAGTATGCAGTATTCAAACTACAAAATGTCAAACGCAGTACATTGAACACCTAAACTAAAGAAAATTAAAAGGCTGTAAAAGGAACACAGTTTCTTATTGTGCTGATTTAACCCTACCACTAACTGCAACCATAAGTTGTCAGAATAGTGATGGTATTATGCAAAGGATTTTTCTATGATAAGGTGTAAGGTCAGAGTTAGAAGAAGAGGCTGGGTTAGGGTTAACATTTCCTTAGTAAGTGTTGGGTGGGGGCTATACTGGAGCTATATGCAGTTATGGGAATTAACAAAAGTGTAATCACAGAATCCCTTTGTCTACCATCTAATATGCAGTCAGGGAAAAGATAGAGAGGATTGAAACAGTTGCCCTTCTCAGACTTGTCAAAAACATCAGGAGGTGGGAAGCTGGCAATCAGTATGTACAAAACACCGATTTATATTATGTGTGTTCCTTGCTTCTCCAGTACTGAGAGCAGAGCAGAATGCTTACTTTAAATAAGCATGTGGACACTATAACCATGGCCAGAAAATGCAGATCAAAGCTAAAATTAAGTAAACCATGTCAAAACATCTTTTCTTGGACAAATCAGTTTATGAATCAAGCAACCAGCCTTAAGTACACAAACAGCATTATGGTTAATAACTGAGCTGCTTGGAAGTTAACCATTATGTTAATGTATAACTCTGTCATGACAGATATGAATAATATATTTGGTATCTGAGTTCTTTATAAGTGTAATCATGGAGTGAACTAAGCAATCCAAAACACATAACAGCTACTTGCAGGCACAATATATTGGCACTAGGAAGTTCACAGCTAACTGGCAGTTTAATAGCCAAATCTGCAAAAAGCAACGAGGCACTCTGCATAAATAGTATATAATTTATTTAAAATGCTTTAGCAAGTCTTTTGAGACAAATCTGACATGTACATTTAGTACAAGGATCAGTGATTTAAAGGGAAATAAACTGAGTTCTGTATGAGAACAATGCTACACTGATGTATATAAGCACATACGCTGTCAAGAAAATAAAGAGACTGGCCTCACCAAGGCATGCCTGAAGTCAGCATTACACACGTACGACATCCTTTAAGACCTAAACCAGATGAAACTAATACAAGTGTGGAAAAGAACTGCCTTTTGTTTTAGAAACATATTTATTTGTAAAATAAATAATAATAATAATAATATAAAATTAGAGCTTTGTATAAATGTATCTCAGCATTTTAATTTCATACTTTTACATTATCCTTAAAATCTTGTTTTCTTAAATCCAGACACTACTGTATGTTTTAGTCGCCTATTGCATTTCAAATAACACTTGTCTCATTCCTCCGTATTTAACATCAGTATCTGTGCAGCTGATGTTACTGTACTGTTAGTGTTTATTTATGGCATTCTTATGCTTCTTTTATATTGGTACTCCTGCTTCAAGCCATTGTATAACAGAAAAAAATGAGAAATGCTCCACCTGAGTTATTAACAGCTGAGAGATGCATGCAGTGTACTCAGGCATATAGATAGGCAATATAATTTACTTATATTGCTTTACTTATAATTTATAGTTTACTATAACTCATGCATCTGTATGTGGCCAGATCAGCTAATTCATCTTTATTTTAGGTATCTTACTCAAAGAATAAACATATTTCTTTCAAATCTTGAAACCTGAAAAGTCCTTTTTGCAAGATTGATGATAGCTTCATAATTATTGAAGGCACTCATTATAGTATTATTAACTAATAACATTTCAGATATCTTGATAACCCGTTTTACCAGTTTGTCATAAAGATGCAAAAGTTACCTGAACAAACCTCATTAAACCATACTGTCAAATGAAAACAAAAATCCAAATGCAGGAATGGAATTACAGAAACCCTCACTACAGAGCAACGTAAGAATGCTACTTGATAATTGAAGAACACCAAAGGCAGTTTTATTCAAATATTTATTAACTAAGCAGTTTCAGAAAGATAAAACTGTAGAAACCAATTAGTAAATGAAAAGAACATCTCCTCATATTAAAGCACTTAGTTTCTTATAAAGTGAAGGCACCAGAAACATTAGTTTGTACAAACCTGAAAGCAAAACACTTGGGCTTTTTAATGCACAAATCATATATAATTAATATAATGCGCAAATCTTCCCAAAGCATTTGAATTGGTAGTACATATTTTCTTCTACTTAATACATAGCTAGAGATCCAGAACCCATCTAGCAGCTCTTGGATGCATAGATGAACTTTGACTGTCTTGTGTGGAGGATACCTTGTTTGTTATTTTTTTTCTACCTACAATCTTATGGCATTCAAGATAAAGACCCCCCATTTGCCTAGCTAGGAATATGAGAGGGAATCATATGAATTTGCATTCTTAATAAGATGGTTATATTGTGATTGGTTTTATTTACTAAATAAGAAATTAACAGCTGTTGGAATATGTGTTATAATTACTTTCAAAATGATTATCCTGCAATTACAGGCATAAAAAATGATGAAATATAGCAGCCTGTTTCTTATACAAGTAACTAAGAGGACACAGAAAAATAAATTGATACCATTTCAAATGTACATAGAAAAATACTTAGTATTTTAACTGCACCATAAGCAGTTTACACAGCTGACCATGGAAAGTGAAAATCACAGATGCCAAAGGGCTAATGCAGATTAAAAGCCTTATGCTGATAAGCACAGCAAGATAGATTTGGCAAGGCCAGTGTCCCTTTCAGGGGGATATTCTCTGCCTTGCCCATTTAAGAAGCTACCATTTTTGTTCATTTTATTCCATCCAATTTAAATGTCTGCCTATGCTGTCAGAATACACTTGCAAATGGGCAGGTAACATATAATGCAATAATGCAAAAGGAGAGCAAGAACACTCATCCATCAAATGAGAGCAAGAACATTCATCTGTCAAATGAGAGCAAGAACATTCGTCCGTCAAATGAGAGCAAGAACACTCATCCATCAAATGAGAGCAAGAACACTCATCCATCAAATGACAGCAAGAAAACTCGTCCATCAAATGACAGCAAGAACACTCGTCCATCAAATGAGAGCAAGAACATTCGTCCGTCAAATGAGAGCAAGAACACTCGTCCATCAAATGAGAGCAAGAACACTCGTCCATCAAATGAGAGCAAGAACCTTCGTCCATCAAATGAGAGCAAGAACATTCGTCCATCAAATGAGAGCAAGAACACTCGTCCATCAAATGAGAGCAAGAACACTCGTCCATCAAATGAGAGCAAGAACATTCGTCCATCAAATGAGAGCAAGAACACTCATCCAGCAAATGAGAGCAAGAACACTTGTCCATCAAATGAGAGCAAGAACACTTGTCCATCAAATGAGAACAAGAACATTCGTCCATCAAATGACAGCAAGAACACTCGTCCATCAAATGAGAGCAAGAACATTCATCCATCAAATGAGAGCAAGAACATTCATCCATCAAATGAGAGCAAGAACACTCGTCCATCAAATGACAGCAAGAACACTTGTCCATCAAATGAGAGCAAGAACATACGTCCATCAAATGAGAGCAAGAACACTCGTCCTTCAAATGAGAGCAAGAACACTCGTCCATCAAATGACAGCAAGAACACTCATCCATCAAATGAGAGCAAGAACACTTGTCCATCAAATGAGAGCAAGAACACTCGTCCATCAAATGAGAGCAAGAACACTCATCCATCAAATGAGAGCAAGAACACTCGTCCATCAAATGAGAAAGAACACTCATCCATCAAATGAGAGCAAGAACGCTCGTCCATCAAATGAGAGCAAGAACACTCGTCCATCAAATGACAGCAAGAACACTTGTCCATCAAATGAGAGCAAGAACACTCGTCCATCAAATGAGAGCAAGAACATTCGTCCATCAAATGAGAGCAAGAACATCCATCCATCAAATGAGAGCAAGAACACTCATCCATCAAATGACAGCAAGAACACTCGTCCATCAAATGAGAGCAAGAACACTTGTCCATCAAATGAGAGCAAGAACACTCATCCATCAAATGAGAGCAAGAACACTCATCCATCAAATGAGCAAGAACACTCATCCATCAAATGAGAGCAAGAACACTCGTCCATCAAATGAGAGCAAGAACACTCGTCCATCAAATGACAGCAAGAACACTCGTCCATCAAATGAGAGCAAGAACACTCGTCCATCAAATGAGAGCAAGAACACTCGTCCATCAAATGACAGCAAGAACACTCGTCCATCAAATGAGAGCAAGAACACTCGTCCATCAAATGACAGCAAGAACACTCGTCCATCTTGCTACATAACCGGATAAACCACTTGAAACATCAACAAGATGTCTTTTTTCCTCACACGGGGAGAGTATAAGAGACAGAGTCTCCTAGATTAGCTAGCTAAATTGATTTTATCTGGACTTGTCCTTTGTACTCTGTTTCTTGTTAGTCCTGTCACCCTCTGGGTCTTAGGTGGGGTACCAGACTTGACTCAAACCTTCTGGGTTTCCTTTGTTTTTAGATGAACAATCCTCTGAGATACCATCAGGTTCACACCAGTAACTCTGTGAGAGCTACTGACAAAACCAGGTCAGGGAAAGAGTTCTCATCTCCCCCTCTATCTTTAAGTTTATTAGTTGTATTAATAATGTTTGTGCTGCCAAAAACCAGGCCAGAGACAAATTTCACCTTATCTTCCTCTCTACCTTTATGTTTATCAGTCGTGTTATTCATGTCTGTGCTGCCAAACCCAAGCCATGGACAGATTTAGCCTTATCCTCCTCTCTACCTTTATGTTTATCAGTCGTGTTATTCATGTCTGTGCTGCCAAACCCAAGCCATGGACAGATTTAGCCTTATCCTCCTCTCTACCTTTATGTTTATCAGTCGTGTTATTCATGTCTGTGCTGCCAAACCAAGCCATGGACAGATTTAGCCTTATCCTCCTCTCTACCTTTATGTTTATCAGTCGTGTTATTCATGTCTGTGCTGCCAAACCCAAGCCATGGACAGATTTAGCCTTATCCTCCTCTCTACCTTTATGTTTATCAGTCGTGTTATTCATGTCTGTGCTGCCAAACCCAAGCCATGGACAGATTTAGCCTTATCCTCCTCTCTACCTTTATGTTTATCAGTCGTGTTATTCATGTCTGTGCTGCCAAACCCAAGCCATGGACAGATTTAGCCTTATCCTCCTCTCTACCTTTATGTTTATCAGTCGTGTTATTCATGTCTGTGCTGCCAAACCCAAGCCATGGACAGATTTAGCCTTATCCTCCTCTCTACCTTTATGTTTATCAGTCGTGTTATTCATGTCTGTGCTGCCAAACCCAAGTCATGGACAGATTTAGCCTTATCCTCCTCTCTACCTTTATGTTTATCAGTCATGTTATTCATGTCTGTGCTGCCAAACCCAAGCCATGGACAGATTTAGCCTTATCCTCCTCTTTACCTTTATGTTTATCAGTCGGGTTATTCATGTCTGTGCTGCCAAACCCAAGCCATGGACAGATTTAGCCTTATCCTCCTCTCTACCTTTATGTTTATCAGTCGTGTTATTCATGTCTGTGCTGCCAAACCCAAGCCATGGACAGATTTAGCCTTATCCTCCTCTCTACCTTTATGTTTATCAGTCGTGTTATTTATGTCTGTGCTGCCAAACCCAAGTCATGGACAGATTTAGCCTTATCCTCCTCTCTACCTTTATGTTTATCAGTCGTGTTATTCATGTCTGTGCTGCCAAACCCAAGCCATGGACAGATTTAGCCTTATCCTCCTCTCTACCTTTATGTTTATCAGTCATGTTATTCATGTCTGTGCTGCCAAACCCAAGCCATGGACAGATTTAGCCTTATCCTCCTCTCTACCTTTATGTTTATCAGTCGTGTTATTCATGTCTGTGCTGCCAAACCCAAGCCATGGACAGATTTAGCCTTATCCTCCTCTCTACCTTTATGTTTATCAGTCGTGTTATTCATGTCTGTGCTGCCAAACCCAAGCCATGGACAGATTTAGCCTTATCCTCCTCTCTACCTTTATGTTTATCAGTCGTGTTATTCATGTCTGTGCTGCCAAACCCAAGCCATGGACAGATTTAGCCTTATCCTCCTCTCTACCTTTATGTTTATCAGTCGTGTTATTCATGTCTGTGCTGCCAAACCCAAGTCATGGACATATTTAGCCTTATCCTCCTCTCTACCTTTATGTTTATCAGTCATGTTATTCATGTCTGTGCTGCCAAACCCAAGCCATGGACAGATTTAGCCTTATCCTCCTCTTTAACTTTATGTTTATCAGTCGGGTTATTCATGTCTGTGCTGCCAAACCCAAGCCATGGACAGATTTAGCCTTATCCTCCTCTCTACCTTTATGTTTATCAGTCGTGTTATTCATGTCTGTGCTGCCAAACCCAAGCCATGGACAGATTTAGCCTTATCCTCCTCTCTACCTTTATGTTTATCAGTCGTGTTATTTATGTCTGTGCTGCCAAACCCAAGTCATGGACAGATTTAGCCTTATCCTCCTCTCTACCTTTATGTTTATCAGTCGTGTTATTCATGTCTGTGCTGCCAAACCCAAGCCATGGACAGATTTAGCCTTATCCTCCTCTCTACCTTTATGTTTATCAGTCGTGTTATTCATGTCTGTGCTGCCAAACCCAAGCCATGGACAGATTTAGCCTTATCCTCCTCTCTACCTTTATGTTTATCAGTCGTGTTATTCATGTCTGTGCTGCCAAACCCAAGCCATGGACAGATTTAGCCTTATCCTCCTCTCTACCTTTATGTTTATCAGTCGTGTTATTCATGTCTGTGCTGCCAAACCCAAGCCATGGACAGATTTAGCCTTATCCTCCTCTCTACCTTTATGTTTATCAGTCGTGTTATTCATGTCTGTGCTGCCAAACCCAAGCCATGGACAGATTTAGCCTTATCCTCCTCTCTACCTTTATGTTTATCAGTCGTGTTATTTATGTCTGTGCTGCCAAACCCAAGTCATGGACAGATTTAGCCTTATCCTCCTCTCTACCTTTATGTTTATCAGTCATGTTATTCATGTCTGTGCTGCCAAACCCAAGCCATGGACAGATTTAGCCTTATCCTCCTCTCTACCTTTATGTTTATCAGTCATGTTATTCATGTCTGTGCTGCCAAACCCAAGCCATGGACAGATTTAGCCTTATCCTCCTCTCTACCTTTATGTTTATCAGTCGTGTTATTCATGTCTGTGCTGCCAAACCCAAGTCATGGACAGATTTAGCCTTATCCTCCTCTCTACCTTTATGTTTATCAGTTGTGTTATTAATGTTTGTGCAATCACCTAAAAACATTCTGTCAGGCCTTCATTTTGTCACTTATAAGAGAGTAAAAAGGATCTAAAGATTAGTAAGGCCATAGATCTTGGTGTAATCTGTGTGAAGTGGTCTCCACTTAGTGTTAGTATTTGACTGGTGCAGACAGCATTTTGTCCATTAGGCCTGTGGTATTCACTCTAAGCATTTCATTGTCTTTATTATGGTTGCATAGTAGTCAGACAATTGAAATTCTAAATTTACACAATGGTAATATTAGAGTTCTATTAGACAAAAAGACAAAATGACTTGTAATAAAAGACAGGCTAGTCACTGTCAATTAAAGTAAAACTCATTGTAAGCTGTTCAGTTAACAGTTATTTGCAAATACTAACATTTGTGGGGTGGGGGGCATGCTAACATAAATAAATACAAATCTGTACTTTTTATACCAGTACATGGTCTTAATGCGGTCAATTCCTAGTCCCTTACTCTGTTACAAAGCTGCTAATTTCTATAAATAACAAAGAAATAGCAGTCTCAAAATTGTGCAAATGTTTGCCCAAAACAATACATCTTGGCACATGAGACTTGATCAGATGTGATTTACAGAATCCCTTTTCAGTCAGTTTTACTATAGTACCAAAGGATAATGTGAGATACTAGCAAATATCTGCATCCTTTTCCTCTACGATATTATTTTCTTCTTGAAAAAAAAGGCATGACATAAAGCACAACGTTTTTTAATAAGGCTGATCAGGATTCAAACATAAAATGTAGTTTCAGAATTAGAAAGATTAATATTGTTTTTTTTTTCCATGTTTCCAGCTTCTCCACACATCTATAGTTCTTTTTTTAGTTGCATAATGCCATTTTAGGTTATGAACTGCTTGTTTTTGCAAAACAAATAGCAGGAAGCAAAATGAAAAGTCATTCCCTGCAAGAAAATACTATATATAAATGAAAATAACATATTTTAATCAAACCTGCATTCCAACTTTAAAGAAATTATCCCAAAGATTGCAATGAAGCTGCTCAGTTATGTCTATGATTAAATGTAATAGCTTTCAAATGTATTCATAATTTCAGACCAGAGTAATGAAAGCAAGTTTTTTGTCAAACACTGTCTGCCATAGGGATTAAAGATTAAAATCTAAACATTTCTAGTAAAATATAGAATACAGATATGAGAGTGTCACATTTCTACTGTTTGTTAGCATTCTGAAAGCGAGCGGCCGCAGTGGTGCAGCGGTTAGCATTGCCACCTCACAGCAAGAGGTTCTCCAGTTCAATCCTCGGCTGGGGTGCCTTCTGTGCAGAGTCTGCATGTCCCCCCAGTGGTCGCTTGGGTTTCCTTCTACATCTCAAAGTCATGCTGTAGGTTGATTGTATACACTAAATTGGCCATAGGTGTGAGTGTGTGTATGTGTGTGCCTTCCATGGAAGGTTGGGCACTGGGATGGCAACTCGGCACCATAAAACTCCACTGCCAATCATGAGCAGACAAGCGATCCGCTATGGCAACCCCTAACCAGGAAAAGCCAAAAGAAGAAGAAGAAGTTAGAATTCTGAGAGCCCTTATCTATACTGCACAGGAATATATTTACAGAGTCTAATCATCAGTGTGTTATTTGGGCAACAAAATAAAGAGTGCAATCTGCTTTTCATAATATGTAGATGGACTCCAAAATGATATTTTGAATACATTTTTAAATACTAAATTAAATAGTTTTCTTTAGAGCACTCTTTTTACCTATATAACAAACAAGAAAACAAGAAAGCATAAGTTTGATCATTATCACAAGTACACTTTTTCCCATTTATTTCTACGAGGATCAAGGTGCCATATCAACTGTAACCTCCTCTCTAGACTCAGAGCCACTGTCTTACTTTCTTTAACAACTGTGTATGACAATCACAGATCTTCTTACATGCAGTCCATCCATCATTTAGCTGAACATCCTTATTTCTTCTAGCATTCTTCTTGTTTCCTGCGAATTTTCTTTACGAAGCCATCTTCTCCTTTCATCCATATGTGTCTAAACCACAATCTGTTCTCTGTGACCTTTTCTGCAATTGGAACTACATTGGTTTCTGCTCTAATGTTGTCATTGATACCTCTATTTGTCCCAGATGTTTCATCTCCATCAGCTTTTCACCACAATATCTGACTCAGATGCATATCCATCCTATAGTATTCAGACATGCTGTTTTGAGACTCTTCTGTTCTTCGACTCCATCTATTTCCTGTTTTTTGACTCCATCTGTTTCCTGTTCTTCCTTAGGTGCTACAGCTATGAGTATTTCCTTGAACTCTTCTGTTTTTTTGTTCCAGTCAACTTCCACATCTTCATAATACTGTCTGTTGACCCTAGGGCCTGCTCTGGCCATGGTTTGCAATGATTGTTGCTTCCAGTGGTTTATGCTGTGAGTTAACAGTTTCACTGGGAATAACTTTGCATTCTGTGACTTTTTCCATCCTACTGTCCTTTCCTTATTAATATAAAGTCTCCCTGAATTGCATAGAGATCACTATTGTATGTGATCATGGGATCTTGGTGAACCATGTTTTGGCTACCATTAAGCCGTTTGCCATACTAAAGTCTAGCACAGCCACCTCCTCTTATTCCTGTAGCCTCAACCATGTTCAGCAGGCAGTCCTCATATCCTGCTCTGTCTGTCCTAGTGTAAGCGTTCAGGTCCCCCATTATTAATGCCAACTCATGATGTGATGCTTTTTCTAATAGGTGTTGCAACCGCATCCTGAATACACTATTTTTCCTCACCATCACAATCATGCTATGGGACACAGACTGAGATTATAAATACTGCCCTATATTTATACTTAGGTACAATTTATTTTATTATTGTATTTTATATTGCTTTTTGTTTACTGGATATGTCTGAATGGGTTAAGTCAAAAAGCCCTTTTCAGGGGAGGTCCAGGGTGAAAAGCCCAAACATATTATAAACATTTTTAACAGACATTCAGTAATATGCATGAACAGGTATTAAATAATATACATTAACAATTTCACATACATTTGCTATTTAGATACATTCATATGACAGTGGAAGCATCTATTACAGTGGAAAAGATACCTATACATTAGTAGATGTTGAACATTGAGCATTTGTATAGGTGTATTAGTGTGCTTATCAGACAGATAACAGATCAAGTGAGCAGTGCCTAAAAATTTCATATAAATGGAGGCGAGGAAAGGAACTAGGTAGGACAGAAAATGTTAATACTACAGTTAATAAGTGGAAAGCAAAGCAGGTTCAGACAAAATTATATGTCTGGTTATCATAAGGTTTATATTAGTATAGAGGTGTATGTTGAACAGTGTCACAAAACTATGTATATGGCTAGGAGATGCTAGTAAAACTGTTCAGGTATTAGTGAACACAGGTTGTGGTGTATAGGATTCTGAATGAAGAGAAATGGTTTGATGATATCTCAAACTGAAGATAATAGTAACATTTATCGTGGAGAAGTGCAGATCCATTGATTTGATTAGTGAAGTTTTAGTTGTGTTTTAAATGAGTTTACATTATGATTGGATTTCAGTACTAGTGGGATGTGTTCCATAGTTTAGCTACACTATTTGATTATAGAGAGTTGCTTGCATTATTAGATTATTTGGTTATTGTGATTAGTGACTCTTCTCAAGAGCATAAAATTATTTTGAGAGGAGTAGTGTTGTATTAAGTTTTGTTAAGGGCTGGGCAATTTTCTGGCTTATAGAGAAACCTGCATATTGCAATTAGGTGAGAAAGAGTTAGGTGATGTGGTAGTTCAACCCAGTTTAATTGTCTAAGGACTATAGTGTGTTCTGTTGTTATAGTTTACTGCAAATTTGGGTATTTTATTATCACATTGCTCAAGTCTGGAAAGTTGTGAGACTTGAAGTTTGCTAAAGACTGGGGAAGCATACAGGAGAGAAGTTTTCTGGCTATGTCAGTTGAAATTCTGACAGTGACTGCACTGTCCCGTTCCCCCCTATGCATTGATCAGTTACCACTGCTAGGTAGCACATTAGCACTACAATTTTAAAAAGAAGAAGAAAATACTCTTTTGTATGGTAGAAATTGGCCATGGAGTACGAAGTCCCCGTGATACAAGCAGTCTTGCTACTACAACCATATTCAACTACCACCCACAGTAGTGATGCAGTGGTGCTCCAGCCAGTAGTAGCATTTGCTGGACAGGGTCTTCACATTAAGATAATATTCTAATGCACCCTGGCCCACAGTTAAGGTAATGCATGGCTAAACCTTTACAGATTTCTCCCTGCCATATCTGCACACTTGACAGCTTACTCATTTAGCAGATGGTTATGAAGATTAAACACGTGAGCTGTTAAAAAGCTACTTTCTGTGGTTCACGTTTTGACTCCCTCAGCCTTCATTTGGCTACTGTGTGACCTTGAGTAAGTCATCTAACCAGACAATGCTTTTTGGCAATGGTTTGGGCTAAGCTCATTAATGATCTCCTGCACTGCATGCCTATTACTATCCATGAACCAACCTGGTGCATCACTGGCAGTCAGAAACATTGGAGGCAGCTTTTAAAGAGATGTTGAACAATGTTGCTTGTTAGTAATGCAATTCAGTTTTAGGAATCATGCCACTGTCAGGACAATAGACAAGAAACATTGCACACTATCCCTTTAAGGGACAAAACACAGTCTTTGTGAATACCAGTGTCCAAAATATTTGTTAGTAGGAGTGCATTCTGCTGTAGAACTGAGTAGAAATTTTGGTGTATCATTATGTGATAATTGTTTCGTTTCTGGTAACCTTTACTTATTAAAATAAAACAAAAAGTTGGAAGGATTAACCACCCTTCCATAAACTGGAAAACCTATACCTTCAGTGTAGGATATGTCCAAAAATTCATAGACTTAATAAACAAAATTTCCTTTGAGCAGCTCGTAAATAAATCTGTTACTGGAAAAACCTGGAAATCATTACAGATTGCCTTAAGAGATCTTCCCAAACCAAATCTTTCCCTGGATATAACAAAAGTCTTTAGGGAAGCTACACTGAATATGGCAGAAAGCAAAATATATTTAGGGAAGGAGAAAGTCATGTTTTTGGAAACCTTCTATTTATTTAAGGACAGGAGAACTTCAATGCTGGTAAATGACTTCCTCAGAGCCTTTGCGTATATTGCCTCAGTTATTTAGACGCCTTCCTTAGTGAGTGCCAGTTTCTCTGAATGAATCTAGTGGTCCTTCAACAAATGAGAAGTGCCCCTAATTCCTTCTGGAATTCATGAACAGGATTTTTTTATTATGGAAATTGACCCAGATGTATTCAGAGAGATTAGTGAATTGCCAAACCAGTCGGGCAGGAATGTATGTACAACACTAGAGAGACACACAATTGGAGGAATCACAAACAGAACAAAGATAGGCAGCCACAACTTGTCCATCCAGATGGCAGTTGGTTGTCTATAATGTATTTTGCCACTTGGGCATGAACGCAGATGGGGCTATTTTCACTTGTAACTCATATTTTCATATTTTAATTTCAGCAATATGTAGATCACTGAATCTTACCTCAAGCTCATCAAAAGGAGCTTTTCTTTTAATCCCTGTCATGGCTGAATGTTGTGGGTGACATTACTGAACTATATGTCTTATAAGAAAATTGAACCCCTCTCTCTCCTGTTTTCTGAAGCCTTTAGAACCCCCAATGACAAAAGAACCTTGAATTGTTTGAAAAGGTCTGCACTAATGATACCAGAATGAAAGTCCTCAAAAATTTGCTTCCTTGGACATTCTCCTGCAATTGTGTTCTCTTTCTTAAGTTTTGGATTTTCTGTTGTAATTCTGGTGCCAGTTCTAGAAACAGATCACCTTATGTTGGCTGCTCCATTATTAGTCTGCCCTGTCAATTTTTGGTTCCAAATTAAACCTTACTAAAATATTTCTTGTTTACTTGTAATCAGGTCTGCATATGTCTGGCCCATCTCATACAATGCAATAAATTCTTCATGTATAGTTATCTGTGGCAGTGACACCCAACACACATGTTGTTGTCTGTTCATCAGCTTTATTACAAAATCCAACATTGACTAAGCGCTTTCACCCACCATTGGGCTTCTTCAGAGTCAGTGAACAGTATAAAAAGCATTGCTTAAATACTTAATTAAAACAGTAAATAACATGAGTACCCTGAAAGCAATTAAACATTAACCCTCCAATAACCAAATTCAACATATAGTCTTGAGAAAGATAAAGCCACATTACAAAATAAACAGATTTAATGTGTAAATAATATCTAACATGTTGATAGTTACAGCACCATTACATACTAAGATTTTAAAATAAAATAATAAAATGATTGATCATGAATGATATTATACAGTTATAGTATGTATTTAAACAAACTGTGATTTAAGTTTTAATATACAAGCTGTGGAAATACTTTCATTGATGCCTGGTGCATTAGAAGCATCCAGACGTAAATGCCACAAACATTCCTTAACTTATAAAAGGGTTTTGAAATCTCCCCCAAAATCTTTCATAGTTAACTTATCAATGACAAAAAATAAACATTTTTGGTAGTTAGTACAGACATTACTGTGATTAAATAGGGCATTGGTGGTTTTCTTATTCTTAATGTCCCTAATGTGCTCCAAAATGCAGAGTCTGAGTTTTCTTGTGGTCATCCCCACATAGAACGCGGTACGTGACAAGCAAGTAGCCACATAAACAACCAGCTTAGTATTACAGTTACAATGTCCTGGACATCTTAAAGTTCTTTTGTAACTGCAAATTTGTACATATGGTCCATCATTAATATATTTACAAACACTGCATGTACCACATTTACTCATATGTGAGGGTCTGTTGTCTTGACTGATAAAGAGTTTTTCTCAAACAGATCTTTCAAGTTAGAACCTCTGCTGTTAATAAACTTGGGGCAATTCCTATTATATCCTTGATGTCTTGGGTAAAAACATTATCCCATACAGCATTAATAATATTCCAAACTTTTGCTGTTGTTGGATTGAATTCCAACACCATACCAGCAGAATAATTTTGAGTGGGGCTGGTTGTCTTTGGCAGAAATGTTAACATTATCGGGTTTTCTATCGTTGTCCAGAAAGATGGGCATAAAATCACTAGATCTCTATCTCTGCACTGTTCTTATTAAGTAATTCCATTGGATATCCTCTATTCCTAAACATATCAACTAAATGTGCCATTTCAACTTTGCAACAGATATCTTGGCTTGTCAACCTAGACATCCGTATCATTTGCCCCTTAACCACATTTTTCTTTTGGTGGTCAGGGTGGCAACTGTTGTAATGCAAAACGTAGTTACTATATTATTTTTTTACGAAAAATCTTAGAATGAATCCGTTCATTCTCCACATATAACAAAATATCCAGGAACTTTATTTAATGTTTGTCAATGTGATTTGTGAATTTCAAGAATTTAGTTGTTTGATTCAGATAATTAATAAATGCTTCCACCTCATTCTTACAGCCCTTCCAAAAAAATCAGAATATTGTCCAGGTATCGTAAATATAACATAATGTTCGACCTTTAATCTGATTTGAAAACAAAATTCTGCTCCGAGTCTGCAATAGCAAATTGGCATAGATGAGTGCACATCTGGCACCCATTGCAACCCCATTTATCTGTTTGTAATATTCGCCATCAAAGAATATGAAATTATTGTGTAGTACCATGTCTAATAATTCTAATAAAAGGCTTCTCTTTACTTGATGTAAATTACTGTATTTCAAAAGACTGTTGTTAAATACATTTCTATTATATAATGCAATTCAGATTTAGCTCTTAATTCCTGCTACAAATTCTGTAGAAATTGATGAGCCATGATCTCCATGATTTCATTCACAACATTAGTGCTCTAATATGTTCCCTCCTGCACCCACTTCAGCAACTCCGGTACTTCTTCTGCCTTTGTCTTAATCATCTCTATCAAGTTGCTTTTTTTATTGTTCTTTCCCATGAATTGCTATTCCTTGCCTTACCAAAATCTCAGCTGTTGCCACATACTTCAGAAACAGTATACAGATTTGTTGCTCTAAAAGGTTGACAGATATGTCTGTAGAGTGTATGTTTCTGCCACTGTTGAACTTGCAGACGTGTGTTTATGGTTTCAGTATATTCTTAAGTGGTATATTATACTGCACTGCATAATGTCAATTGTCGTGTGGTGACATGTCATATAAAACAAATCCCTTGCAACTCATAGTGAAGATGTGTAGAATTCACAGTCAACTCACACTCATTAATGCAAAATGCATACTTTAATTATGAGTTGTACTTATGTTTTTCTATTCACTCTCTCTTCCCAAGCTAAACTACTTAAATGCAGCATGTACAGCTATCCTATGACATATCTCAAAACAAGTAACAACCAATTCTCATAGGATTGTAGGTTAATACAAGGCCATCTGCCCTGAAGAGATATTTTAAGCCTAGCTGTGTTAGCACATTAGGTGTTCAAATTACCCTTACCAAGCTGTGTTATCACATTAGGTGTTCAAATTACCCTTACCAAGCTGTGTTATCACATTAGGTGTTCAAATTACCCTTACCATCATTTTTGTTCCTAAACTTCTCATTTGTGATCGAATCTTTCTGGGGTCATGTCACTGAGCATTGAAAGAAGACTCTGCTGTAGAATAAGGAATTTAGGTGTTGCTTCTGCCAGACTGGTTCACAAACTGTCTCACCATGTTCACATGTGAAGTCAGAAGTAATGAGGCAGTATTGCAGCCAAAGGTCTAAGAGAACATCACTTCGCTGTGGTCAGCATTCTAAAGGAAAGCAATATGCAAGGCAAATCTACCCAAATTATTTACCAGCTACAGGCCATTTGTATATAATCTATTGCTCAGGCCAAACAGGCTAGTACATCTGGCCTTGCAAAGAACTGAGACATTTGCCATGCATTTTACATCAACACAGAATTGACCTGAAGAAGCTGTACTCAGCGAAAGCACTTGTCTGTTGAATAAAGAATATTTACCACAGGACTTGGTGGTTCTATTTGGATTACTTGGAATATTTGAAACTCTGAAGGGCTTTGTGTTGGACTTGAACTATATTTGTTTGCTGTCTAGCTTCGCTCCTATCCACTTGCTAACAAACTGTGATTTAAGTTTTAATATACAAGCTGTGGAAATACTTTCATTGATGCCTGGTGCATTAGAAGCATCCAGACATAAATGCCACAAACATTCCTTAACTTATAAAAGGGTTTTGAAATCTCCCCCAAAATCTTTCATAGTTAACTTATCAATGACAAAAAATAAACATTTTTGGTAGTTAGTACAGACATTACTGTGATTAAATAGGGCATTGGTGTTTTTCTTATTCTTAATGTCCCTAACGTGCTCCAAAATGCAGAGTCTGAGTTTTCTTGTGGCCATCCCCACATAGAACGCGGTACGTGACAAGCAAGTAGCCACATAAACAACCAGCTTAGTATTACAGTTACAATGTCCTGGACATCTTAAAGTTCTTTTGTAACTGCAAATTTGTACATATGGTCCATCATTAATATATTTACAAACACTGCATGTACCACATTTACTCATATGTGAGGGTCTGTTGTCTTGACTGATAAAGAGTTTTTCTCAAACAGATCTTTCAAGTTAGAACCTCTGCTGTTAATAAACTTGGGGCAATTCCTATTATATCCTTGATGTCTTGGGTAAAAACATTATCCCATACAGCATTAATAATATTCCAAACTTTTGCTGTTGTTGGATTGAATTCCAACACCATACCAGCAGAATAATTTTGAGTGGGGCTGGTTGTCTTTGGCAGAAATGTTAACATTATCGGGTTTTCTATCGTTGTCCAGAAAGATGGGCATAAAATCACTAGATCTCTATCTCTGCACTGTTCTTATTAAGTAATTCCATTGGATATCCTCTATTCCTAAACATATCAACTAAATGTGCCATTTCAACTTTGCAACAGATATCTTGGCTTGTCAACCTAGACATCCGTATCATTTGCCCCTTAACCACATTTTTCTTTTGGTGGTCAGGGTGGCAACTGTTGTAATGCAAAACTGAGTTACTATATTATTTTTTTACGAAAAATCTTAGAATGAATCCGTTCATTCTCCACATATAACAAAATATCCAGGAACTTTATTTAATGTTTGTCAATGTGATTTGTGAATTTCAAGAATTCAGTTGTTTGATTCAGATAATTAATAAATGCTTCCACCTCATTCTTAGAGCCCTTCCAAAAAAATCAGAATATTTTCCAGGTATCGTAAATATAACATAATGTTCAACCTTTAATCTGATTTGAAAACAAAATTCTGCTCCCAGTCTGCAATACCAAATTGGCATAGATGAGTGCATATCTGGCACCCATTGCAACCCCATTTATCTGTTTGTAATATTCGCCATCAAAGAATATGAAATTATTGTGTAGTACCATGTCTAATAATTCTAATAAAAGGCTTCTCTTTACTTGATGTAAATTACTGTATTTCAAAAGACTGTTGTTAAATACATTTCTATTATATAATGCAATTCAGATTTAGCTCTTAATTCCTGCTACAAATTCTGTAGAAACTGATGAGCCATGATCTCCATGATTTCATTCACAACATTAGAGCTCTAATATGTTCCCTCCTGCACCCACTTCAGCAACTCCGGTGCTTCTTCTGCCTTTGTCTTAATCATCTCTATCAAGTTGCTTTTTTTATTGTTCTTTCCCATGAATTGCTATTCCTTGCCTTACCAAAATCTCAGCTGTTGCCACATACTTCAGAAACAGTATACAGATTTGTTGCTCTAAAAGGTTGACAGATATGTCTGTAGAGTGTATGTTTCTGCCACTGTTGAACTTGCAGACGTGTGTTTATGGTTTCAGTATATTCTTAAGTAGTATATTATACTGCACTGCATAATGTCAATTGTCGTGTGGTGACATGTCATATAAAACAAATCCTTTGCAACTCACAGTGAAGATGTGTAGAATTCACAGTCAACTCACACTCATTAATGCAAAATGCATACTTTAATTATGAGTTGTACTTATGTTTTTCTATTCACTCTCTCTTCCCAAGCTAAGCTACTTAAATGCAGCATGTGCAGCTATCCTATGACATATCTCAAAACAAGTAACAACCAATTCTCATAGGATTGTAGGTTAATACAAGGCCATCTGCCCTGAAGAGATATTTTAAGCCTAGCTGTGTTATCACATTAGGTGTTCAAATTACCCTTACCAAGCTGTGTTATCACATTAGGTGTTCAAATTACCCTTACCAAGCTGTGTTATCACATTAGGTGTTCAAATTACCCTTACCATCATTTTTGTTCCTAAACTTCTCATTTGTGATCAAATCTTTCTGGGGTCATGTCACTGAGCATTGAAAGAAGACTCTGCTGTAGAATAAGGAATTTAGGTATTGCTTCTGCCAAACTGGTTCACAAACTGTCTCACCATGTTCACATGTGAAGTCAGGAGTAATGAGGCAGTATTGCAGCCAAAGGTCTAAGAGAACATCACTTTGCTGTGGTCAGCGTTCTAAAGAAAAGCAATATGCAAGGCAAATCTACCCAAATTATTTACCAGCTACAGGCCATTTGTATATAATCTATTGCTCAGGCCAAACAGGCTAGTACATCTGGCCTTGCAAAAAACTGAGACATTTGCCATGCATTTTACATCAACACAGAAATAATATATAGTATATGAAATAATTTCACCAAACGAAAACACCCAAGAGCATGTAATGTTTGGTATCAGTAAAAAATTAACAAAATATCCTAGTTAGGGGTCAAAAAGTTTTATTTTAATAAAAAAAATCAAACATAGGTTAAGCACTTTCATCCTGCAGTTGATAAGGGCTTCATCAGAACCAAAATTAGCAAGTCAAAGCCACTTCCTTAAATATCAAGAGTAAATCACAATGATCTTAAAACAAATCAGAGCTTCTGAAAGTGAGCCTGTCATAATTCTATGCATTCGTTAATTAATTTTATAGTATTTCATATGTACCTGATGTTTTTGGCTAAGCTGTATTTTTTTTTGGGGGGGGGCACCATGGTCACCTGCTCTTCATTTGTGGTATTTTAAATAATTCTGAAAAGCAGCATGAGGCATTGTTGTACTTTTCCTGAATGGAGCTATGACATTCTGGTTTGTATTTTATAAGATCATATATGTATTCGTAACTTAATGCTGTTCTGCGGTTATAAGCAGAATTCTGAAATTTTCAAACTGTACTTCTCTGACTGGAGATGTGATGTGGGAGTTTTAGACAGAAGCTAGGACCTTTAAGTACTGCTCATAGCAATTGACAACCAGCAAGTATATTTAATATATTTAAACACATAAAAGTACACACACACACGCACAAACACGCATGCGCACACACACACACACACACACACACACACACACACACACACACACACATGGTCAGCAACACAGCACTATTAGAGTGCAGGTGCCACTTAAAGCAAGATACACCATTTTAAAAGGCCTGCAGTGTCTAACATTTATTGACATATATATATGTATTTATTATGTATGTATTTATTTATTGATTGATTTATTTATTTAATGCTTCAGTTTAACAGGAAAGTCCGTCTACTCATGAAATCTTTTTTCATTGGAAATCTGGGTAAGCAAAGTACCACACACAATTATAATGATTACTTACACTGTTAATAACAAATATAGTAGATAATACAATGTAAAGACAACATGATAAACACAGTAGGGATGCAAATGTAAGTACAAAAGTAGTAAACAAATATGAGTACAATGGTAGTGTAGAATAATCTAATATAATGCAAAGAAGAAGATGCAATTTGATATTATTCAGACATAAGTTTGTTCTTATGTAATTCTTTATCATAGACAAGTGGTGGATTAGTCAGGCATCTTATAATCGGAATAATTTAGGAGGTTCCCAGAACAGAATACAATAACATCAGGACAGTAGGCTAGCTGTGGTCAAAGATTATCTACTATGTGGAAAGGATACAACCGGTGATTAGGAGAAGAGGGGGGTTTTAAGTGAATGATTTAAGTGACATGAGGCTTCTGGTGGCCATCAGTTCCTTTATAATGGCATTGGTGCCAAATTGCAGTGGCATATAGCCACTATTATTACTAGAAAAAAGAAAAAGCTTGATTGGGATGCTCATGCTTTTTCTATGAGGAGTGCATATCCCATCAAAAGTCCTTATAATAAAATTATGCTTCCAGCTTACACTCTCAATAGGGGTCAAGGACAGTCTAACATTCCTCCTTTTAATGATGAACATTTCCCATTTTGATTACGGTGATGGTGCTAAAGAAGAAAATGTGGTTTCTTCCAATAATCACTGTTGTAGCGAATCAGGAGGCAATTCTGAAGGAGGTAATCCTTTTACTGTGAATTTACTGTCTGTGAGGCTGAATGAACAATGAAGGGGACAGAAATCCTCATGAGGGAAGAAGAGAGGCTGGAGGTGATATCAATAACCCCCACATGGCGTATATACAATTTAAGTACTGTAGCTTTTTCTGATATTCAGCTTAAAGTACTAGTTAAAGGTTTTACCCTCATACCAGCTAAAAGGGCTAATTTTATTGATTTAATCATTGATTTAAAGTTGTTTGTAAGGAAATTGTATTTACAGTATCTCTACAAGGTATTACTACTTATGAACCTGGTAAACCTTTTCATAAACCTAGTACTATTAATCCTTCTTTGTGTCCACCCTTAATGTGTTTTCTGATCTGTGTGAAAGTAATTTTCGTAAGTTGTTAAATAGTAAGCCTATTTAAAAAAAAAATGAAATCTGAGTTATCCAGAGTTAGAAGCATTAACGCAGTTGAGTCATTTAGATAAGGTTAGATTTATGAAAGGTGATAAAGGAAACGAGTAAATGAATTGTTAACTGACTAACAGTTACAAAAAAGTGAGTAAAGAATTTGTTAGAGAAAGTTATAAAAAATCTGATGTGATGTTATTTGATTTACTTAAGCACGTTGTTATTGGAATATGGGTTGCATGAATTTCTTTGTATGGAGCAACCACAATTAGAGAATCTTGGAATTCCAAAAATCCAAAAAGGCAAAAAGAAATCCCCTTTCAGACCAATTGTGTCAGGACCACATACCAAAACAGTAACTACTGCTCATTATTTGGATAGCTTATTAATTCTCATCACACAGAACACTAAGTTTTATCTTAAAGATTCTTGGGTGTATTTAGATTTATTAAAGAATTGTCATTTTCAAGGCAATGAAAAGTTTGTAGCAACTATTCATGTTGTTTTATTATATACTTCTGCTGATCAAGCTATGGTGGTAGAGTTTTTAGAAACTTTCTAAGTAAATTAGTAAATTTGATAATGTACAGATAAATACTATTTGATTATTATAAGATATAGTATTAACTATCATTTTGGTTTGTTTTTGAAACTGGTATTTATCAGCAAATGTCTGGGGTAACCATGGGGTCTAAAATGGCTCTGGCCTTTGTTAATTTGGTTCTGTGTTAGTAGAAAAACACTGTTTTAGTCAATTTATCTCTAAGTAATTTTGTAATTTTTTATAAGAGGTACATTAATGACCTGTATTTTATTTGGACAGGCAGCTTTGATCAGTTTGTTTTGTTTGTTAACAGCATCAATGATGACATTAATTGGCTGTCCTTTACCATAAGTAATTTTGGTGAAAATTCCAATTTTTCAGATGTTAATGTTAAGATGGATGTAAAACATAGTTGTTTTGAAAGTAGATTACATAGAAAGAAAACATACTAACAACTGTTTTTATTATAGGAGCTGACACTCCATTTTATGAAGTGAAATATCTTTTGAGGGCAGACCATTAGACTTAGCAGATTAATAAGTAATGACCAACATTTTTTAACTTAAATCAATGCTTTGATTAACATGTTTGTGGCTAGAAGTTTATCTATGCATCCAGATTAATTCACATTAAAGATGAAATTATTTGCTCTAGGAATAGCAAATTTAGTTCTATTCTGCTCAGTGGTTTTGTCCCAAAAGTGAAAGGTAATAATTCAGGTGATTTGTTAGGAGATGCACCTTTCCTAGTCCTGTTAGTGTAGATTCTCAAGAGATACAAGGGACAATAGGAAAGCTATTTTAGGAAATCAAGCTGTAACAAAATTTTTAGGGGACCGACTAAAAAGAGGCTTTAATTTGAAAGGATTACTGGAAAAATCCAATGACAGCTTTAATTGTACCACTATAGTTAAAGTAGGGACTTTTTCCCTGTCAAAAATGTAAATACTAAAGATATATTAATGGAATTCATTGTGTTTATTTTCCTCATTTAAACAAAAATATTGTAGCTAGGTATTCTTATAATTGTAAAATTTAAGGAATTGTCTATCTTGCTAATTGTTGTAGCTGTGAAAGTCATTATGAAGGATGAACTGTGAGAATATTATCACAAAGAATATAGGAATTGGGGGCATGGCCAAGTTGGTGAGCAGTTAACAACAATGCTTTTTAGCTCTGCTTCATTTTAACATCTCTGACATGACTTTTACTAAAATACTCAAATAGAACATTTCAAAACATTTGCTAAAAGATTTAGTAGAAAATATAAGAAGTTTGAAACTCTTTTAATAGCTTTTTCCCGTCAAGAGAACTAGAAAGAACTACTTGTCTCAAAATGAGTCACTGTAAGCCCAGTGTACAGGACAGTACTATGAAAAAAAGACATACAGGCTAAACTAAGTAACATTGGTGAGTTATCTGTAAATGCAGATAAATTAGAAAGCAAAACAAGCTATTTTAAAAAGGAATGTAAAAACAAGTTGAAGTGCTGAGTGAATCTCTTAAACAACAATCATCATAAATCTAGACTAAAGAAGAAGCAATTTCGATGTAAGATCATGTGAAAATGAGAATAACATTGAATTTCTCCTGAAACAAAACAACTTATTACAGGAAAAAATAGAAAACTTAGAGAACAGATCTAGAAGGAATAACATCAAGATTTACAGGATTCTTGAAAAAGAAGGGGGAGACACTATGATTTAATTCCTTAATACCTGGCTGCCTAAAAATTTGAACCTGCCTGAATCTTTTTTTTCTGGCATCAAAAGCGCACATAGATCACCTTCTAACTCATCTTTAAAAAAAAATACCTTCACCAAGGTCAGTGATCGTAAAACCTTTCTCAAGTCAAGATACGGATTTAGTCTTAAAGTTGCATGGACTAATTATCCAGTTAAAAACAAAGAAAATACTATATGGTTTAACAATAACTGTTCAACATTAGTGATGTCAAAGGGAAAAGTATGTATGTCATTTGTTAAAAGCTTAAAGAAAAACAATATTAAAACACAAATCTTGTCTCTAGCAAAAATAAGGAATCACCTTCCAGAAGGAAAGAATATTTTTAAAACCTTGGAGTCTATCAACTTCTTTGAAGAGAAATGCAACTACAGATGCTTAGTTAATAAAATACAAAAACAGCAAAAAACTGAAGGACAAATGAAAAGCAATGTATTTCATGGATATGAATTGTTATTAATTTAAAGAAGTTCTTAAATACTTATGAACAGGTGCTGAATATGACTTTTTACAAAATAAATCATTTATTCTTTCTTTCCCTCCTTTAAATGTTTACTAGTTCACTTTTGAAAATGTTAAAGTTTGATTCTTTTAGTTACATATGAAATTAGAGCCACTTATTTTACTTAGAATGTAAAAGATTAAACTATTTATTTTATTAAAAGTTAATCATTATTAATATTAAACTTATGTTAGATGTCACATTTTCTGATATCTTGGCATAGTTGAGTAATGTACTATTAAATATAATACAAGATACAATGAATGACACTAAAGTGGTATGTTAAGTTACATTCCGGGTTCTTAAAATGGTCCTATAGTATGCTATTGATAGTATACTTGACATCCAATAGCACCCAGGAAACACATAAAATATATTTTTTTACATATATAAAATTATATTGGAATGATAGCAAATAATTAGAGTAACATTCACACTTTTACAAATTCAACCTGAATCACACATAGCTGTCTTTATTTTAATGCAAGTTGGTATGCTATGTGTCCTTTAAAAAAAGTCAGTTTGTTTTATATTAAAAATCTCATACAAATAATGCTTGGTGAATCATTAAATGTTATTTCTTTGAGTGCAATGATGTTTTATTGGTTGGGAAACTTTGAAAAGTTTTTGTTGAGTTTTTTTGGTGGTTTGGAGGGGTTTGATGGATTGATTTCTGCTGTGGAGGTGGCTTGAATTCACTTGTGAGCATTTTTGTGTGAATGTAACTGATGGACTGCTCATTTGCAAGACCTTGTCATGAAGACCAGGTTGAAACAGCTTAATTAGAGTCATAAGCACTTTTGTGATGCTGCAGGAGTTTTGAAAATTCTAAGAGCTGTCCAGGTTCCTGCTTCCTGTCTAAAAATAAATAACCATAATATATTGAATCATGTGCTAAGATGTCAAAGAATACTAGTTAGATAATAGCAAAAGACAATGAATTGCATTCTAAACCACTGTCAGTTATTACATAGTTCTGAATGCTTGCTACTGATAGCATGTTTGACATGCAGTAGCACTCAGGAAAATTATGCTATGCTATAAACAAAGTATAAAAATATAGTTTCTTGCGTATATAAAAGTTATTATGGGGATGTTATCAAATAATTAGAGTAATATTCACACTTTTACAAGATAAACCTGGATCACACATAACTGTCATTCTTTTAATGCAAGCTTATCTGCTATGTCTCCTTTAAAAAATTACAGGCTACTGTATATTAAACATCTCATACAAATAGTGCTTACTGAATCATTTAATGTTATTTCTTTAAATGCAATAGATTTCTAGTGGTTAACATAATTTGAATGGTATGGGGTTTTTTTTGTGGTTTGGAAGAGTTTGAGGGATTGATGTATAAAGTAGAGGTGATTTGGATTCACTCATGAATGTTTTTATGTCAATTGTAGCTGATAAAGTGTTGATTTTCAAGCTTTTTTCATGAGGACCAACTTGAAGCAGCTTAATTAGAGTCATGAGCATCTTTGTGATTTGTGATACTGCAGGAGTTTTAAAAATTCTAAGAACTGTTCAGGTTACGTCTTCCTGTCTAAAAGTAAATATTCATAATATTTTGAATCATATGCTGAAATGTCAATGACTACAAGTTAGATAATAATGTGAATTGCATTCTAAACCACTGTCATTTATTAAATAGTTCTGAAGTATACCAAAGGGATAGTAGAATGACACTTCTGATAAAAATTTAGGATTGTGTTTATCTGTTATTGTCTATTTTTAATGATAACAAAATTTAACATCTCAGAACAATTTATTATGGAAAGTTTGAATCTTAAAAGGGAAGATTTTTCAGATGTTTGTTCGGATACTATTAGACACAACATTTAAGGAAAAATTAGGACTGATTCTAACAGTATTACTAGATTAAAGAGTATCACATATATATGGGTAAATATAAGTGTTCTATTATATGGCACTCTACACTAGGATTATAGCTAAAATATAAAACCTAGGAATATAGTAATAGTAAAAGACATAGTATACAAACAGAAATAGGTAGAAATCAGAATAAGTAAATATGTATATGGTTAAAGAATATAAATATGCCTACAAGGGCAGGAGGCTGGCATAGTGGTTAGGCTACTCACCTTATAGGTACAAGATGCAGGGTTTGATTCTCACATAAGGTAATTGGTTGGACATGGATGGTTAGCCTGGTACTAATTTATGAACTTATAATCCTATGAACAACTTTACACATAATAAATAAAATAGAAACAATATAAAATCATCTTACCTATAAATTGATAAATATGTATTTATTTATATTACATTTGTTAACTGGGAAGTCTGACTTGGAATGACGCCAATTTTCAGTGGAGGCCCAGGGAAAAGCACTCCAGATGCATTTCTTTGTAATGTGGGAGGAAACTAGAGCACCCAGAGGAAACCCACATGAACGCAGGCTGGACATGCAGTCTCTGCACAGAAGGCACCCCAGCCAAGAACTGAACTGGAGAACCTATTGCTGTGAGGTGACAATACTACCGCTGCACCACTGTGCTGTTCAATATGAAAATAGCAACTGACTTCCTCCCTGTAGTAGACCAGGGAGATAATGTGAGGTACAGAGAAAAATGATTGTAAAGATATTTAGTTTGGCCAACTTAAAATAAATATTCTGAACACCTGTTTAACTTTTCTTATTCATAATAACTCACTGATAGCCTTTTTAAGGTAATGCATACTAAAAATATGAGACACATTAATATAAATCAGAAGCATGAGCTAAGCACTGTTAGTCTAATGGAGAGTTTGAGAGGTAGTTTGTCTTTTTCAAAATACTAGGAATACATTATTCCATTAAACAATGTTTTAGGGTTATATTATTAGGTAATTTCTTATCTGTTACAAAGGTTTTGTCCATAGCTGAAAATTTCATATTGTTATATGTATAAAGTATGTATAAACAATTTCATTATACCTGTGTTTTTTTATTTCTATATAAATGTCTGATTTTAAATGCATATCTATTAATATTAATGGATTGAATAATCTAGTAAAGAGGGGAAGTCTATTCAAATACTTGTAATTACATAAAGCTCAAATAGTATTTCTACAGGAAACACATTTACTTAATAAAGAAATAAATAAACTTTCATTAAAAAATGATTTGGTTGTAGCAGGTTCTGGCTTTCGAGCTAAAAAAGAGGCACCCTCATTTTATGGAAGAAATCACCATTAATGCCTAAAGTAAAAGTTACCTATGTTGATAAAAATGGTATGTTAAGCATTGTTATATTTGAGTGGAACAGAAAACTATATACATTGATGAAGTCTTATTGGATTCCAGGGTTTGGAGCTAAAGATGCAAAAATTTACTTAGACACTATAGCCTATTACATGAAAGGTGAAGTCATAATGGCTGGTAATTTTAATTTTATTTTATCAGACAAAGATTCTACTGCAGATAGAAAACTGAGAATCACATCTTTAGTCAAACACTTATAGCTTATAAATTTAATGAATTTAAAGGATATATATATATATATATATATATATATATATATATATATATATATATATATATGGGTTATATTTGCTCGAATGAGCAAATGACCGAAACCCAAATGGCCAGGCATACTTACACGAAAGTGCTTTTCACCGAAGAAGCACTTTTGCGTAAGTATGCCTGTTGCTGAGGCTGTACTATGGTGCAGGTAAGGGAAATTTCGCTTTTCCCCACTGTAGTGCAGTCTCAGAGGGAGAATATTAAAGTAGGGTTGTGTGGGTAGTGTTTTTTTTAACAAGCTTTAACAAAAGCGCTTTTTTGATAAAAGCACTTTCATTAAAGTGTGTTAGGTTATTATGGATTCGGACATTTGCTCATTCGAGCAAACGTCCTACATATATATATATATATATATATATATATATATATATATATATATATGGTAAGGAAAACAAAATCCCTTCTATTTACCCATTATTCATAGAGATATGGAACACAAACAAATATTTGATAAAAGTTTTGACTCAAACAATCTGTTATCACATATCAGAGAAGTTTTGGTAGTTTTGTGTCCATTATCGGACCATAATGCTATAATCTTTAATTTTATTTTAAAAACCAATAGTTTAATATGTCACAGGAGATTACCAGTGTACATTATTAAAATAAAATAATTCAAGGATTGGTATGTTAAAGAGATTAAAATTTTCCTAGAAATTAACATGAATGGTGAATTAACTGATATTGTCCTGTGGGACTCAATAAATGCTTACTTAAATGGAAGAGTTACAAGCTGGTATATTAGTAAAACAAAAGAATGGGGCAAATAATTGAATACACTACATGCCAAAACATACATCTAAAGTTAAATATAAAACCAAATGACATTATCAGTCAGTCTGAACTTAAAAACTTAAACACAAAATATGTTGAAATTCTAAATCATAAAGTTTCAGTAAATCTAGAAAAACTTAAACTTCAGGAATATTCCCTTTAAGATTACATAAATTTGCTCTTGGATCAAAGAAAATGAATAAACTATATTATATCAAAGAAACTATAACATGTATAAATAAAAAAGAAAGTAGAACAAATATTAAAGGTATTCTTGAGGGCTTTAAAATATTTTATGAAAATATAAACAATAATACAAATAACCTAGATAATGATAATATAGTTGAAACTTTTCTAAGGGAAAATATGAATAATAAAATAACAAGAGAACAAATAAAAAATGATAAACCATTCACTTTAACAGAAATAAAAGATCAAATAAAAAAGTTAAAAAAATAATAAGGCCTGGGCTTAGATGGTCTTATACCAGAACAATATAACATACTACCAGATGATGCAGTTAAAATATTATATAAGGTATATAGATAAATAAAAAAACTGCTGAAGCCCTCCCCCATCATGGAAATATTTCCTTATATCACCTATTAAAAAAAAAGATAAGGATTCTACAAAGTGTTCATCATACAGACCCATTTCACTTTAAATGTAGACGATAAGATGTTCATGTCCATTTAATCTCCTTATACCTAAACTAGTTAACAATGATCAAACTGTGTTTATTTTAAATAGACAAGTACAGGATGATATAATAAGAATAGATACATTTATAGACTATGCAAATAAAAATAAAAAATACTTTTATCATTAGTTTTGATTTAGATGAGGCCTTTGACTCAGTTAATTAGTCATACTTATTTAAAACACTTTAAGTGTATAATTTCTCACCTGAGCTAATTACATTAATTTCTAAGTTATGCAATAACTCTTGTGCTTATGTTAAAATAGGGTTTTTTCTTTCTAATTCCTTTAAATTACAAAAAAAAAAAAAACCCACAAAACAAGGCCGTCCATTATCACCTTTACTTTTTGCATTTGCTATAAAACTCTTTGTTAATAGTATTAGAGCTGCTAAAAACATTAATGGTATCAAAACAGAAGAAGACCAAACTAAAGAGTAAGCTCTTAGCAGATGATATTTTACTAACAATAGGAAAAATAGAAAATTCATTAGAACACATAATTAGTTCTATGAGTCAGTTTGAAGAAATCTCGAGCTTAAGATTTAATCATAATAAAACAAGTGCATTATTAATTAATAAAAAATGTGAAGATTCATACAAAAATATTCTAACTTCAATTGGAATAGCAATCAAATGAAATACCTTGATATGACTATTATGTCTAATAGTAAAGAAATGGTACAAACAAACTTTCAACAAGTTGTTGATAAAATGTTAAGTTTAGTCACAAATTGGAACAAACTCTTCTTTACCATGGAAGAATGATTAATACTTATTAAGATGGCAATTCTCCCTAAAATACTGTTTGCCTTAAAATTTTTAGTACTATCTCCACCAAAACAAATGATGAAGAAGATAAATAATATTCTACTTAAAATTTTTAACATGCTAATAAACCAAGAGTTTCTATTGAATGGCACAGAAAATGTTGCGATAATGGTGGAATAGGATTCCCTGATATTCAGTTATATGCTACTTCAACAATTGCAAAAGTTATCATGTTGTGGATAAATTCAGCTTATTATTCAAAATGGAAACAAATACATCAAGAAATATTATTAAAAATATATCACAACCAGTCATAAACAAATAGTCCCTAATAGATTTATCTGGTTATTAAAAGAAGTTTGCTTAAATGGAATTACACCCTCTTCTCAAATTCCCTATTTAAATAACATCATTTCCTCTTTCCAAAAGTTCACATAATCCTGCCATTGTATTAAAAATTTAATATTTTCTACATTTTCAATTGCATGTACAAATGACTGCTTAGAAACTCATAACTTCAACAAAATGCTAGTATTGAAACAGCAGTGTAACTTAATTTATTGGCATTGATTCTTAAATGGCAGTGATATATATATATATATATATATATATATATATATATATATATATATATATATATTGTTGAAAATTTAAGGTCCAAATACAATCAAAATTCTGAGAATTAGTTAATTTTACAAATATTTGGAGACTTTGTCAACACAGAGATAAATAAAATATTTAACCTAGATAAGAAATTGTTCCCCAAATTATTGGAATTCTTAATAAATGTCAATAATAACACAATGAAAAATAAATCATATTTGTCACAAATTTATAAAATTCTTAAGTTAGATTCCACATATTTAGAAAATTCCTATTTGAACTATTCCTTAAAAATTAATAATGAAGACTTCTCTGAAGAAAACAAGAAACTAATATTAAAACTTATTATTATTATTATTATTACTAAAATATTATTATTAAAAATATTTAAAATATTACAGATAAAACCACATCTTCATTATACTGGACCATTTTCACTTGGAAATTCTTACACAAATCATTTGCCACTCCTAACAAAGTTATGATTATGTATAATTCAAATAGAATTAAATGCTGGAGATGTGATTCTGAAATAATAGATGATTGGGTGCATATGGTATATGAATCTGAAGTCATCTCCTATTTTTGGAAAGAAAGAAATAACTGCATTCAAGCTATATGGTCAGATAGATATAATATTTCTAAATCTTCAGTTTTGTTTAATGCTCTGATTCTTGAGATAATTCCAAAAACTAAGTGGCTCTTCTTTGGTCTATTCTTGCTAGAGACAGAAAAGTAATTACTAAAAATTGGAAAAGTAAAGTTACCCCCTCTAGTGTTGAATTTATTGGTATGACAAAAAAAATGTTTGCAGTAGTGAACTGCATACTATAAAGATAAGATATTCTAATACTACACATCCATATAAATCTTGGCTTAAACTTAAAGACTTGTTTGAAAAATATTAATTGTTGTAGACATGTATAACTTTGAAGTATTGATCTGCTGTGGATCTACATAAATGGTTATTTGTTTGTTTTATAATTGATTTATCTATTGTTTTAACCCCCCCCCAAAAAAAGAATATACGAACACTATATAGCCATTTAAAAGAATGATTTTACCAATGTCCTTGCTAAGCATGCATCACAATGCATTAATTTTAGCTAATTTTCTTTTTTTTTTTCTTAGAAGCAGTGGATCAGAAATTATTTGTTCAAAGTTTTAGTAATGTCCTTGATAGTAAATAAGTGAAATGGCAGATTTTGCTGTAGGCAGATAAAGAGCCTGGATTAGCAGATAAAGAGCCTGGATTAAGCAAAGTTATTAATGTGAAATGTATACTAAGAAGCAAACTCATTTAGTATGAAATTTTATATATATATATATAATAAATACAACAACTTTTTGCAAACTGTCATTTTAAACTGAAATTATCTATCTGTTAATGAAACAGTCCTTCGGCTTGGCTGAGGGTGTTTTAAAAATTAAAGTGCATCATTTTCTGTAAGAGTACTTAAATCTGATGTGGATGTTAACATTATTTTCTGATGAACTTGTAAGTATATTAAAGAGCAAAAGCGCTTAAAAAATTATTGTGGCATCCAGCAGTCTTGTTTCCAACAAAAGGGTTTTTAAAGTGTGTGTGTGTGTGTGTGTGTGTGTGTGTGTGTGTGTGTGTGTGTGTGTGTGTGTGTGTGTGTTTCCCCCCTTTTTTGTTAACTAAAGTGTCATTTATTAACATTTATTTATTTATTTATTTGCTTATTTACTTATTGTTTTGGTTTACCAGGAAAGTCCATCTGTGCATGAAACCTTTTTTCATTGGAAATCCAGGTAAGCAAAGTACCACACAAAACTACAATGATTACTTACACTGATGATAACAAGTACAGTAGATAATACAATGTAAAGATAACATGGGAAACATAGTAGGAATGCAAATGCAAGTACAAAAGTAGTAAACAAATATGGGTACAACAGTAGTGTAGAAAAATCTAATATAATGCAAAGAAGCAGATACAATCTGATATTATACAAACATGAGTTTGTTCTTATGTAATTATCATAGACAAGTGATGGATTAGTCATTCATCTTATAATCAGAATGGTTTAGGAGGTTCCTAGAATAGAATAACATCAGGACAATAGGCTAGCTGTGCTCAGGGATTATGTACTATGTGGGAAGGATACAATGGGTAATTAGGAGTGGTTAGTCAGAGGAAGAGGATTTTAAGAGGTTAATGCAACAGAGTTTTAGTATCATAGTGAGGGAGCTGATGTAAGAGATATGGGGTATATAAGTCGGTTAGTTAGATGTGAAGATTAAGTTGCAGTGGAGAGAAAGATGTGGACTTGGATTTAGAGACTGTACTGTTAGATTTACAGTGCTAGTGAGCACTGAAAACCCCTACTCTGAGATTCCTGCTGGGAGGGCCTCAACTGCAGACGTGACACTTTGCGCTGTACTTTATAACAATGGGGAAGTGACATAAATTTAAGAAAACACAGAAATCACAATGTTAGCAACAATCATAGCAGTAATGGAGTGAGCTGTGAAAGATAAAGCAAGACTGTCTGAAAAACCAAGATTTAACACAGTACTTTTTGTTATTTAAAAAAATAAGCTGATACATTACCATTGTTAGCAATATACAGCAACATGCAAGCAATTGCCTCACAGAAGTTACAGAAGAAGTGTTATGGGAGGGCACAGTGTTTGTCTTGTGGAATAAAACAAACCAACAGGCAGTCCAACCTCTACCCTGTTACTAGGAGATCTACAAGCTTCTTCCAAAGACATATTTTCCCATACAAAATGATGCCTGCTTGCAATAAAAAGTGTTGGACATAGATAATCATAGACTATTCCAATTTCTGATTAAGCTGGCTGCTGTAAAGTTTGTTTGTCTGTTACCTTGGGTCAGAACTCAAACAAGTGTTAGCTATGATCAATTCAGCCTCCAATACCAACCACCATGAAAATACACTGAAGTACACTGGCACCACGTGCCAAGTTCACCAGAGATACTGCACAGTGGAATGGTAATTTGCCTCAATGTCAATAAACACATGCTGAGAATATTAAAGCATACTTGCTAGACAACACTTCAGTCACCAGCAATAATGAGACACCAGCCAGGTAACTGTATAAGTGAACTACACGTGGTAGGCACAGATTCACTATTTTGGTAGCACTTTTCGGTTTTATGAATATTTAACTGTAGGTGTGAAACAAAAAAAATGATTTTCCTTCCATAAAACAACTGTGCATGTATAATGTGTGACTCAGTTTAAGCATTTAGTTAGTGCAGTTGTTTGACAATGTTAAGTTCAACTTGGTCATAACACATTTTGACTGGAGACATCAATAGAAGGGCTCTTAAATGCAACATTTAGATATACCTTTTTCCAGAAAGGCATCACCTGCTCTTGTTTTAAAGAAAAGGATTAGTTAAAAAAGTCTAAGAATACTAAACCATAAGGCGTATATGCCTGTACATTGTTTTTTCTGCTGCAACCACATTCTGGTACCTTGCTTCTACTACAACCCCTTTCAGTTGACTTAAACATACTACTAACATTACTGCCATCATTAATGTCTGCACAAAAATGAGTTACATGCAAATCTGTTCTCCACCCACTCACATCATAAACCCATACAGCAGTGTCTCGTTGTACATCCATTATCCTAATTCCATGCATTAACTTTATGATCTTATATTAACCTTCCCCCGATTTTCATTCACCCTCCCCTTTTCCTCTTTTTCCAGTAGCAATTCATGGTACTGAGTGCTGGTTTGCAGCTCCTCTCCCCAATTTCAAAGGAAAGGAGAAATAGCAGTATACTTTGAAAGATGACTATCATTTTTAATTTATAACAATAGTCAACTATCTGTCTCAGGCACTTGGAATTCCACAAATGCATGTGTAGTGTTTTGAGGAGCTTCAAGTTAAAAAAAAATACCATATTTCATTTTGAAAACAGCCCAGCTTAGTGCTTCACAAAACTGTGGCACACCAATCCATATAGCTGATACAGATGTCAGAGCCATTGCTTAACAAGGGCTTCACTAGGTTGCTGCATGAAGCAGTGAGGAAACCTTTTTTATTGGCTCAGGGCACCTCAGGTGACTGAGACAGCCTGACACTGAAAGAGCAAAAAAGGCTTAGTGAATATAGTCACCATGTAGAAAGGTAAGTACCTGATTTATTCAATTGCCTGTGTATGTGTGTGTGCACATATGTAGAGAGCCAGATCATGGACAAATGGGACCATAGGGCCTCCTGGCCTGGCCATTCCAATGTCCCATTATTACTTGCCTGGCTCAACCCAATTATCATAAACATTGGTCACACCTGTAAGTGCATGCTGTTTTCTTCTGTACTTTTACAATGATTACAGAGATTTGACTTAAAACATTTTTTCTAATTTTATAGCAAAAACACTGATGGACATTTTCTAAAAAAAAGATTCACAGTGAAAACAGACTTAGCATGAGTAACAATAAATTCTTCTTCCACTCAAATTGACATTAATTGAAAATGGAACTGCATCTGGCTAGTTGCAATTACGTGCACATTTAGATCCTCAGATATCCCCCAACCAGTAATTATACCTACAGGGTTTACTGCATCTTTCTCATATGTCTGTTTCAAAAAAAATAAAAATAAAAACAATAATAATGACCAGAGTCACATATTTTAAATTTGTTTTACACAAACACATTAGCAAAGCATTCAAACTTAATTCACATGCACAGACATGCACACTAGTCTTGCAAAGCCATATTAAAGACTGCTAAAATGACAAGATGATAAGAGCATTAAGGTACTTTCATCCACAGAGAGCTATCACCCCGACCAACAGTTATAGCCACTTTGGTGACTGTGTGCACCCATTATAGTTATGAAGAAGAAAATGACATGTTCTTCATTGGTAGCTTTGGATGATCCATATGAATTTGTGCAAAAATCACTAGCATCATTCCATAAGATGAAGTCATGTGCAGCACAGTTTAAAAAGAGTATACGTGAAGACTGGCAGAGAAGGGTGAAGGCTGCCAGCCTGGTCAAGTAGAATTTGGTACATAATTATATAATTTGTAAATACTGTGGAATGTTGAGCTTAAAACAATGTTGCAACATTGCCCTCTGCTGTAAAGACAGCTAAGTCAAGCATTTCTTGTTGGTCCTTTGAAATTAAAATTACTTTATGTCTGTTCCTTTGAAATTAGATTTTGGAGTCCATGAGTTTGGAGTAAGCATCCTGCCTACTGTTTTAAGGCTAAAGTTAATGACCAGAATTTACATGTGGAATGTCCTTTATAGCTCTAAGTGTAAAAGAATGTAAATACAGTTTCTGTCAGCCTGGTAACACCAGAAAAGTGTAAAAAATGTTGTAATGTTTATCAGAACTGCAGTTTCAATTTAAACAGTGAGAATCAGAGATTATTAAGCATTTTTGACTTGACTATCTAACTCACAGCACTCTGCCTTGCTCTATAAGTAAGTTATTTTAGAAGTGTGTTTTAGGAATAACTAGAAATTAGAAAGATTAGACTAAGTGTTTTTCTGTGATGTCAGAACTATACTACTGATTTATTTTAAGTATTTCTGTGTGATTTCTGAACTCTCTTGACTAGCACTGACTGTGAAGTAGAAAGTATTATCTTGTGGTTTTAATTATTTATTATTAAATATTTTCAAACCTTTTAACTGTGGCTGGTTTGTGTATAAATAATTTAAGCTATTTGGAGTACTTGTATGCCTTTGCTAAAACTGTATATAGCCACTCTAATAAGCCTTGACTGTAGTCACACTTACCAATTGGATAATAATACTGCACAGTAATAATGGGACACCGTTTTAAGGGCTTTTGAGTAGCTGATAATTGTTAGCTGGGTGGTGACAGGGTACTACTGTATATTCTGGGTAAAAGGGGCACAGCTGGAGAACCTGTGTCAGCCTTCCCCAGAAGTGTCTGTGTGTTTGTATAAACTCTTATCTCAAAGTGTGTGTGTCAGCTACTTGGGCAGGGACATGAAGCACTGGTTGGACAGAGAGGGTGCTGGAGATTTTAGCTTGCCCAGCTAGGCTGAGATCTGGACCCTATAGCTGTGCCAGTGGGGAGTCTTATGAGGGACCTGGGGAGCAAGGGAGCGACCAGCCCCGGACACACTGTGATCTCTGTGTGCTCTTAAGGGAAATTGCACTTTACTGTGTGTATTTGTTATCCTTTCCTCTCATATGAAACTCCTTCTCTGGTGTTAGTGGTGAGGATTGAGGCTCCTTGATTGCTGGGCCAGGGCATGGGCGTCACAGTATGTATGAGAGCTTAAGAAATATTAACCACTGATTGCAAATGTTAAGTCAATATGCACAATCTCTTCAGAAGTTAAAGTCATCGTAATAACTCCACATTAAAGACAAATATTACTAATGCAGAGGATGCTACTAGCAAACAGCTTTGCATTTCAGTGCTGCATCTACAAATGCGCCTTTGAAGAATAAATTGCTTATCTTACATGAAATGACTGATGCACTGGTGATATTGCCACAAAATTTGCTGAACCAAATTAGCTATGCAATAGGGAATGTCTGGCAAATAACAACAAGTTCATAATTAGTATGCATGCAGTCCTGGAGATCACTAAGGAGTCTATCCAATATTCCCAGTTGTTCCAAAGCACTGTCTAGTTAAGTGACTCGCTCAATGTGACACAGCAGGTAAATAAAGTCAGAAATATTCAAACCGTGAACTATTGACCCATGAAGCAACTCAATAACAAGTCAGAGCTTTAGTCCTCTGGTCTAACTGTCATTGTACCAGCTTTTAATTAAATGCTAAAATTGTTTACATTTTGATCTTATAGAGAAGACTGTATCACAGCAATACTCAACAATCACTACATAATGAATGCTGAAAATCAGACAGTTCTGATCATCACACCAAATAATGCAAACTGTATGACCTGACAAATGTTAATTTTTTGGCAGTTGCTGGAGGCTGTAAAGAAGGTACTGCAAAAATATATCTAGAATGCAGCATGTTTATAGACTACTAAAGTGCAACATGTTTAAACAATCCAAGCTCATCAACGGAGCTAATTCATTGGTAAATAACAGTCAGTAGACTATTACATACCCAGCCAATAAACAGTAAGTGAACAAAGGTGAAAATAAAACCCAGTACTTTGTATTCATAGACACCTTAACTATTGTGCCAACTTCCCAACAATGTTTAGTGCATTGAATAAAGCAAAATAATTAAAAGACAATATAAATATTGCAACAGTTTTTGTTAACCCACAAGCCACACAAAAAATCAAAAATATCATTGCATACAACAAACTGTTGTGGGGGACTTACATGCTTAAAGGACACATATCTCATTTTTGACCTCCCTATGTCTTCTTTACCATCACTAAAAGCTATCCTGTCTGGCATCACTCAGTACGGATCTGACCTACATGAAGAATGGCTAATAATGCTGTATTGTTGCAGTATATACCTCCAATCAACTCATGCTGTCAGATTTATTCATAACTAAATGAACAGAGTGTTAACATTCACCAGCATTGCCTTACTTTATGACATACGTACTCTGGTTGTTAGTAGGATTGTAATCCATGGGAGCACTGAGGAGCCTAGCTCAAATTATATGAGGCAAAAGCAAAGATGCTCTGCAAGACACAGATAAGAGCGGACTATTCTAAATCATTTAAATTAGTTAGCAACAGGTGTTGCATTAAAATGCAACTCTGTGATTGATATTGACATTTACCAAAACAGATATAAAGCAAAGAAATAAATTAAAAGAGGTCTAGCAGTTGGTGTGGAGCATTAGACTCTGGCCTGCTATAACTTAGGTACAGGGTTCGAGTCTATGTAACCCTGTTTAAATCAATTATCTACACAGGCCTGCTAATGGGGGCATTTTACTTACAGACACTCCATTGACTAAATGAAATACTGACACACAGAGCACCTCATTACTTAAGCAGTTGAAGCTGCTGCAAATGTTCCTTTTGCTAAATGGAATCTGGAATCCTGCATTATGGCTGAGAGTTAGCAAAGGTTCAGTTTGCTAATTCTGTAGGATCCATCCAGTTTGTATGCCTGGCTGTGGAAAAATCACATATTACACATTTCTCTTCTCTGTCTCATTGGATAGATCCAGGAAACAGAAGAAGTGCTTGCTGAAATCACTTTTGTAATACTTTAAGAGGCAGGCAGGAAAATGTTATTCTTTTTTATTATGCAGGACAACTTTCTTTTTTTAGATTGGTTGACTAGTGTTGGAACCGATCCTTTGTGTATGTATGTATATATATATATATATATATATATATATATATATATATATACATATATACATAGTCAGCCTACTGGCACAGCCACAAGTAACTCACTCTTCCTATCAGTTGCTGAATGGAGTAGTATGTTCTGCTAGTTATAGCTATGGTATGGATGTGAGCATGCAAAGGAATTGGGTGGCTGAATGGGATGGCAGCAGATAGTGGACACCTACATGGGCAGCATGATGTCAACAAAGTAGGCAGTACTAAACAAGGTGACAAATCCCACTGCAGTACATGTGGTGGCCCAAATGTGTGTCCATAGGATGAACACATGCATGTGAGGTTCACATACCCAACAACATCCTCAGCCAGCAGGACAGGTGTAGATGACCATAAAGAAAGGCTGTGCTAAGGCCTCCAATTAATGGCAATGGATAAAAGCCCCCCTCCAGACCTACACAGACAGACTACAACAGGTCAGTTGTATGTTACTTCTGCAGGGTATGAAGTCTGAAACTGAAATGTAGGTAAAAAAAACCTAAGATCTGTACTTAGGTATATGTCTCTTGTCTGCATGATAGGTCAGAATGCAAAATGAAATGGAAGCCACCAGAGTACCTGAAATGCCAGTACAATCATAGCAAATGTTTACAGTTGTCAGGTGTGCCACCCCCCCCCCCAATCCTATGTAGAAATGCAGTAACATGTACGAATTAGGTTAATAACAGTGGAGCACAGATTACTTGAGATGGCCCAATTTACAGGATAGATTGTTGCATGTGTACAATATGCAGAGCTATGTGTGTTAGGTTGTTGTGTGTTGTGCATTGTGTGGAAGTGGTCAGCATTTAGGCATGGAGGGTTGTGTCCCGGTGGCCTATGGCCACTACTGTTGATGACAGGACCATGTTCTGACAACTGCAGTGCCAACCATAATGCATCTCAGCAAATCCAATTCAACAGTCATCCATACCCATTGTTTAGATGTCAATAGCTATCACCACCTGAAAGACGGACATGCCATGAATGTGGGCCCAAGCATACACACAGTACACAGGTGGAAGTACCCTACACAGAGTACATAAAATGTAACTGTCAACTGCACACACCTTTGGAATTATACATACAGGTTAGCAGCACATTAGTTGTCTGTGTAGTATGGAATACTGATGTATTCTGGCCAATCACTGGCAGACCACAAAAGGTACAGTTATGAAATAATGAGAGTAAGCCTATGTCCCTGCACAAGGCAGCATAAGGGGAATGTGCCAGGTATATCTGTGAGTCAGCCGCAAGAATATTCCATATCACACATTTATTCAGCTCACCCCACCATCATCCACAGGTTTATCACAGGTCATATCCCTACTGTCGGGAATGAATACAGTATGACCCCCACTTCTGTATGGGAATACCCACAGAATGCAGCATGCTGAAGAGGTGTCCTATGCAGGTGTGTTCCTAGCTGTAAGCAGCACCCTGACAGCATCCAGACCAATGGATTAATATGGACAGGAACTATTGCCATTAACACCTCCCACACTTACCCTGTCACCCCAGAGGAATCCAGTGGCACGCAGCCTGGGACTGTAGGAGTGACAGAATGCACTGGCCTGCTACAGATGGCCTGCATCACTGCCAAATGCCCTACAGTCCTCTGCCAAAGGCCTGTGCTTCACCTGTACTGTCAATGTATGTTATCTCATGGGGTCCCAAATAACAACATAACACAGTCCACAGAAAACAAATGCAAGACCATGTTGACAAATCACAGTAGCATGCCCACCATGTCCTACTGCATGAACTGTGGACCAACCCCTAAATACCGCTGGGATGAAGGGACAACCTATGGATACTTCCCAGATATCACTTGAGTAATGTTAGGAAGAGGATAGAATAATAGAGTGGGGGGGGTTGTAGAAGCATGGACGCCATGGAATGTGTGAAGTCTGAAACTTGGATATGTGCCCATACTACCCCTGCCTGCAAACCCAGTAATGGATGGCTACAAACCCGCTCATAAACCACAATGTGAAGGGGAACTGACCAGATATATGAGCCCTGCCTATGGGTGAATCTGTACAGCTGTGAGGTATGGCCACAGCAGGATATGGCCATTCTGTTATGTTGATAGATGTACAAGCAGGGGATCCTCAGCCACCACAGTACCAAGGTGCTGGACCATTTACACAGATCCATCAGCAAGTGTCTGCAGCTACCCCTCCAGAATGGCATGAGTGTGCAAGAATATGTAGGCTGCAGACCACAATACTGGACACAGCTTCATTCATCTTGTATTTCCCTGGAAATAACTGTGAGCAAATAAGTATATCTGTTAGTAGTTGATGACATAATACATCACAGTGTAAAACAGTACATGTCTGAATATCTCTGCTAACACCAACCATGCAACACAAGCAGCACAGACAGCAATAGTTACAGTCTCCCACTATCTGTTGCCCATTGTGACTCCATATTGTCAACCTATCTACAGATATCCTGTAGAAACAGGTTGCTAGCTGTAGGTGTAGAACACAAAATCTTGCACTGGAGGATTCACACACTCAATACAGAAGGTTATACTGGGCATGCTCCTACACGTAGAGAAATGAAGCCCATGTCTGATAACAAAATACAAAAGGTCATACTGGGCATGCTCCAACACTTAGAAAAATGAAGCCCATGTCTGACAACAACAGTGGACTATACATATCTGTCAGTCACAGATGTCTGTGCACACACACACCACATTGCACACCATTCATGCTTTGCACACACATTGGATAGGAATACTCACACATATCCAATGCCAACACACTATAATAGGTCAAACATACACACACACAGATGTGGGGAAGAAAGAGGCAGACAGTGAAAAAGAGATTGCCATCATGGGTCATGTCCCACCCACCACACATCCAATTGGCTAATATCACATGATGTGCTGATGTCAATCACTGTAGACATTTGCTTTTGGTAGCCCTCAGCCCTATAGTGTCTGTGGTGCTTGTGATAACTGTGTAAAATGATAGTACAAATCAGTATTCATCTAGCATTTGTATACTCAGTCCTGTCAAATGTAAAGTTGCGTGTGACTGACTGCTGTGTGTGTGTTCCCAGAGGAATGGTGTATGGCCCATTCACACACACTACACTTCCCATAGCCCATGTTAGCCCTCATGCTGCTGTCAGTCACCTTAAAATAACCCTCTGGCCAATTATCATCCCCATAATCTCTGTGGTGTGTGTGATAACTGCGTAATGCTATTGTGTAAAATGCTAGTTAGGTAGGAGTTCTAATCCCAGGTATGGCAACTATGAAATTCTGTGTGTGTGTGGAGATTAAGGACCTTTAGGCCATTCACAGTCACTACACCTCCCATTGCCCTACTTTAGCAAGCCTGCCAATGTCAGTCACCTTGAAATACCCCTTTAGACAAGTGCTAGTCCTATAAGCTCCATGTTGTGTGCCATAAATGTGAAACAATGTAATAGCAGTAACTACACAGCTGTGGGTTTGAATTTCATCTCTGGCAAGAGTTTGTGCATGTACATATGTATGTGTGTACCCCAAAGATTTTGGCCCCATTTCAGTACACATCTCAGAGCCTGACTTTAGCAGTCCTGCAGATATCATCCACATTACAAGTACCTGTTGCCAAACATAAATCATATCAGGTCAGTGGTGCATGTGGTAAATGCTTAACATAATGGTCTGTAAAGATAATTAGATAGAGGTTTGAACCTCCCCTCTGGCAAAGGCAAATGTGTGATTAAAATAAAATTATTTTTGGGATCTCTCACCCACTACATCACCCAATGCCAGTATTTACAAGGGCTGGTGATGTTCCTCACCTTAGAAGTACCTTGGGACAGCATCTGTCCAGTGAGCTCTGTGGTGCATGCAATAAATGTAGTACACTGACATACCAATATATAGCTAGGTAGGGGTTTGAATCTCAGTACTGGCAAGTGTGTGTCGGTCATTAGTATCCTGTGTGGAGGTTGCTGTGATTGTGTAATGACAGGATGCATTGTAGGGTGGATTTTTCTTAATTATTAAATTGAGGACCTACTATATGTCACAATGCCCACCTTACAAGGACAACGGATGTCAAACAGCAGAGTGGTTGGTGTAGACAATCCATACCCCTACATGTGACATTATGGACTGGTAAACAATATAGGCAACCCTTGTATTACTCAGAGAACACTCTCCACCCATGTCTCATATGCAAACACACTTGGCTAGGCAACAGCAACTATATTGGTAGTTTCCTGTATATTCCCCCAGATAGTAACCATGGTGTGATTGCAGTGGACTACATGCCTGTTGACCACAACAGTGCCACTGACATCAGAAAGTACTGTGATGTGTAACGTCTCCTGACAGAGTGTGTGTTATCCAGCAAGTAAAAGGACATGGCACCCTGTTCCATCCCTACAATAGGCAAATAAATGCTTACAGTGGTCCTTTTGCTATGTTCCCCACTGGACGCCTGCAACAACTGTAGTGTCTGCAAATGTAACGTACAATGTGAATACCATGCCTTATACACATGCCTGTATGGACAAATGCCACTAACTCCACTGAATACCTGTATCTTGCTGTCAATGTAGCTGCAAACATGACCTCAGTTCCATAACCCGGTCTCCCCGAATGAGGTCAAGAATGCTACATCAGAAGATAACAATCTGTACACACAACATACCCCAGAGACCTCAAGTACACTTCCACATGTCAAAGAACATGCATGTGGGACATGTGCACAACCCAGACACTGTCCATGTTATGGAATATAGCTCACATACATGGGAAGCAGTGCACATCACTGGCTACCTGCAGTTGTAACCCAGACGAGTGGATGGTGAACACAATACCCACCTGTGGGGACAACTCCAAGGACTACACCCCTGAGCCACACTGCAGACCATTGCCATGTTGCCTGATGCCAGGGTATTCCCTTTGCCTAGCCTTGTACAGCTGTCAGGCCCATCCACATACTACACACCTGTGAAGCAATGAACCTATGCATCTCAGTACTGGCAAGTGTGTGTGTGTGTGTGTGTGTGTGTGTGTGTGTGTGTGTGTGTGTGTGTGTGTGTGTGTGAGTGTGTGTGGAGATTTATGATTTTGAAGCCATTCACAATCACTACACCTCCCACTGGCCTACTTTAGCACACCTGCTGATGTCATTCACCTTGACATAACCCTTTGGCCATGTATCAGCCATATAAGCTCTGTGGTACTTGTGATAAATGTGTAATTCTGTAGTATAGCAAACTAGTTAGGTAGGGGTTCTAATCTTGATCCTGCCAACTGTGATGATCTGTATGTGTCTCCACTGCCACCTGCTTTTGTGGACATTCACATGTACTACACTTCCCTTACCCCTTCTTTATCACTGTTGCTGATGTCACTCACCTTCAAAGATACCTTTGGACAACTTTCCAACATTTAATCTCTGTGGCACATGCAATAACTGTCTAACACTATAATAACAATATGTTGTCAGGTAGGGATTTGAAGCCCAATACTGGTTAGCTTGTGCATGTGTCATCAGTGTCCTGTTGTTGTGAGTGTGTACTGACAGGATCCATTGCAGTGTGGGTTTTGCTACATCATTATATTGAGGACCTATATGTCCCATTGTCCACATTACAAGGCTAACACTTTTCAAACACTGTAGAGGTTATAAACAATCCTCAGTCATAAATGTGTGCAGCCATGTGCAATTACTATGTGACAGTATGGAATAGTAAACAATATAGACAACTGTTATAATACCCAGATACCACTCTCCACCCACAGATCATACACAAACACACTCGGTTGTTGCTGTCTTACCCCTTCCTTTCTTACTTTGTCTCTGTCTCTGTCTCTGTCTCTGTCTGTCTCTCTCTCTCTCTCTCTCTCTCTCTCTCTCTTCCCCTCCCTGGTGGATGTGGAAAAGTACATCTGTTTTGCATAGGCAGCAGCTTGAGTTTTGTAAGGAATGTTCATGATCAGCTAATAGCCTGTGCATGAATTGCATTCTCCCACTTGCTAATTGCATGTGGAACAGCTGTGGTATCATTCCTATAGCCAATTGCATGGAAACACACTCCTATAACTAAGCACTTCATGTGGGTGTTGGCCCTTTTCCTTCACTGTGAGCAGGACTTCATGTGGGTGTTTGACAAACAGCATCACAGAGGGTAGTTGGATATACCTCTTACAACATACACTGTGGAGACAAGCCAACAAACAGGAGGGGGATGTTCCAGACATGGGGACATAATGTAAGTATTGCTGTTCTACATTTGAAGTAATGTTGGTTTATCAGGGTTTGTGTGAATATGGCTGTTCTACATTATTTAAAGTCTGACATGACAGTGCTATGTGGTTGAGGAAACTCTCACCTGTAGGGCTAACTGCAGACTGTCCAGAGTTTGGAGTTTTACATGTGTTGTGTTACTTAAACATTTCCTATCTTTAGATATGCAGTAGCATACTCTGATGATTGCAGTCAGTACATGGTGACATCCATGTGAGTTAATGACTTCATATCCCTCAGAAGAGATATGTCACAACAAAACCTTGTTACACCAGGAAATTTCTCAGATTATCACAGCAATATGTCAATATTGGCACTGTCCCCCAAGTCTGTCGCTCTGTTCATATGTCATGAAGTAAGAGGTGCATATGTACAGTAGATCATTATTTACTGACATCATACCTGGTAACAAGCCAGTGAGATATCAGAGTTCTAGACATGTATAGTAGGCCTCGTATTTGAGGACAAAACCTGGACATTCTGTTATAGTGTGTATAGCAGTGAGGTCTGTGTACTTGTGATTGTTGACAGAGCGTGTATTGTGAATATGTTACTTGGCCTGTGTACAGAGTGTGGTAGATGTCATTGTCCTTGGTCCTGTTCTATCTGATGTTGCATGCTGCTCCAGTTTATGGTACCTTATCAGCATACATGTTTATAGGGCCAGACTGACACATGATCCATACCACAGTCAGGCATCAGACTACATTGTGTATTGGCCCAGTATATGTAGAGTTACTGTGTGAGTGGCTCATATGAAGGTGGTGTTGTTCACACAGTACATATACTGTAATATTACTTAGGCTTATTATAATGTGACTGTGACTGTGTTCAGATTGGTTGTGGGTATGCACTTTCACACTGGTGTCTGTTACTCCGTGATGTTACATGCCTGTAGAGTCTGCTATATTTGCAAGTACATGTGTATTCCCCCCATAAGAAACTTGGGTCAGTGTTGTGGCAGTCTGCCTGTAGTTTGCACAGTGCTTTGTGACATGCCTAGCAGCTCAGTGTATTTACCTAGTGTGATGTTATGTCCAGATATTTGTCAGATGAACTGTTGTCTGGCCACCATAACTGTTGTGTATGTCTGAAAAAGCAGTGGAATGGTGTAAAGATGTATGTCACTAAGTAGTGTGAAGTATGTGGGCTTGGGACCTCTGCTCCTCCAGTTAATATGTGTTAGGACAGACAGGAGTGTGTGAATGTATCAACTGGGTGAGCTTATCTATTCCAGTGTTTTTGCGATATCCCCATTTACATGACTGTAAACATCCAATTTGTCAGGCTTGGTCCACATATCTTGCACTAAGGAGTTCTGTGTATACCTCTGCACTGACCAGATTGTGTCAGACTGCCCACGTTTATTGGTCATATCTCTGCTGCATTCTACAGGATCATTATTGTGATTTGTGTGGTACTTCGCTATGATGATCTTATGATGTCTGTCAGTAACTGATGGCGTACTTGTCAGTATCAAAAGTGACTTCCCACACATGTCTGTTAACACAACCCCTGTTACTGTAGCAACATTCCACATTTATATCTGCAATACTTACATGACATCCTCTTGCACTAAGAGGTTGTGACTATTGGTGCTGAGGTATGACTCCAGTAAAATGTTATGGTCAGATGTTATCGACATATATATATATCTATATATATATATATATATATATATATATATATATATAGATATATATATATATATATATCTATATATATATATATATATATATATATATATATATATAGATATATATATATATATATATAGATATATATATATAAATAATATATATATATAGATATATATATATATAATATATATATATATATATATATATATATACACACACACACACACACACACACACACATATATATATATACACACACACACACACACACACATACACACATAATATATATATATACACACACACACACACACACATGCATATATATATATATATATATATATATATATATATATACATATATATATATATATATATATATATATATATATATATATATATATATATATTGGATTTGTTGATTCTTGTTTTTTGGCTTATTTTGGACTTTTTTCCATCACAACATTGTTTTTTAAAGGACATTGATTTTATTAAATACTTGTTTGTGGGCACTGGCATTTTTCCTGAGCCGTTTTTCTTGTTTTTCACATCAGTTTTTTTGTTCTTGGTGGTTGACATATACATATATATATATATATATATATATATATAGGGTTCATATTACGTTATTGAAAGATAATGTAATTGAATGCTCAAAACATCAAAATGGCCGCATATCGAAGCTTTTATTGTGGGGGGCTGTGCCCCCCGCTAAATATATATTTCAACTCTGAGATCGCACTACAATGAGGCAACGGCAAATATCCCAATCATCACTGTATTGTGATCCCACAATGCGATCTTCGAAATGAGGCCATGTATATATCGCGTCTATATTAGATCAGCGAACGCTTAAACAAGTGAACGCTGATTGATCGACCTTAATTTAGCGATAGTTAGAAATATTGAAGCAACAGAAACTCGAATTTTTTCCTAGGGAAAGAATTTGGTTGTCCGTTTCTGTTGCTTCAGTATTTTCAGTGCTGTGGTGGAAAGTTACAGGTCGGATTCAGGTAAGTGTGCGATTGTGTGGATGTGAGTGTTAGGGTGGGTTAGGTGAGTTAGGGTTAGGGCTCGGGTTAGGTATGTGTGCGATTGTGTGGACATGAGGGTTAGGGCAGATTTAAGTGAGTTAGGGTTAGGGAGCAGGTGAGGTGAGTGTGCAATAGTGAAGGACCTTAGGGTTAGGGTTTGGGTTAAGGTAAGTGGATAGTTAGTGGTGTGTGCATAGTTTATTGTAGGGTTAAGTGTCAGATTTTAGGTGTATGTGTGTGGATTTCTGTTTGTTTGGTGTGCTTGTGTTGTGTGTATGTGTTTTGGATCAGCAATTTTTTTTCCCTAGGAAAAAAATAGCTGATCTGACAGTTCAAGATTGTAAGCTTTCGCTTACATAAGATCGATTAATCAGCGTTCACTTTGTTAAGTGTTCGCTGATCTAATATAGACCCTATATATCCATATCCTTGTTATGACTGTTGTATATACCTTCCCAGATGTATCACACCATATTTATCTGATATGTGTATATTTATATATAACAACATACTTAATTCAACACTAATATCACTAACAAGTACTACACAATTGTAGAAGTCAAAACAGTTGTTCAATACTATTCAGTATGTTTACTGACAGATATATTGAAAAAAAAACAAAAGCCATTTAGTCAGTGGTGATGGCTTAGTGGTTAAGTGCTATGACTATAGTGTGCAGGGTCCTGGGTTCAAGACTAGCAAGGGCTGTTTGTTTTGTTGCTAGGCAGAATAAGGACTGTTGGATACAGAGTGGTTAAGGTAGTTTTGAGCAGATTTAAGCATGTTTGTGTGGGTTTGCCTGACGGTAAGCAGTGCTAACGTACAGTCAAACGAATAGGCGCTTACACCATGTAGGCTTTGCTTACCAGTGCGCAAATCAGCTTAGCATTTACATATAAGCAATGGTTACACCTGTTAAGCATAGCTTAGCCTTGGTAACCAGTGATCACAGTCCACTCTGATAAAATAGCAGGGTAATGACATCTTTAATAAGTGTATTTAATTCCATGTACATAACATGCTTCTATGTGCTGTCATTACAGTAGCAGGGGGTGTGAGTATACTGTCTGGGACACCTGACTATATATGGCTACTACAACAATCTTTTCATTTTGTATGTGTTTCATACATGGGTAATATCCCAGGTTATATGCAGTCACACTTGCATGTATTGTATCATTACATTACTACTGTTAACAGTTCTTTCCCAGGTAAGAGTAGACTGTAAATTGTAGTACTGGAACCATACATCCCTACATGCAAAGCTGGACTCTAAGTACTGACTATCATGTTCTTGGTGTGTGAACTGTGTGTTATTAACTATTTGCTAACTGGATATTGATCTGATATGTGGAAAGTAACTGTAGGCTACTATGTGTATAGGTCATGTCATTGAGGGCTGCTGTCATGTAGTAATGGCATACCTATCAGTGTCAGACGTCTATCTGTCAAAACATTAATCCTAATGCATAACCTGTTGGCTAGTTGATTTCTGTCTGTCCTCTGTACAGATGTGCAAATGTCAGGTATCCAACTGGGCTGCTCACATGTAATCTATGCTTGACTGACACATACATGTCTGCCCAGCTGTTATGAATGCCACAGCTTGGGAACCCCACCCTGTATGCACCACATGCCAAGGATATCTCAACTAGACTACCATAATCAACAGAACATTTTATTTATTTATTTATTTATTTATTTTATTTTACATTTGTTGACCGGGATAGTCTGACTGGATATATGTCCATTTTCAGCAGAGGCCAGGGGAGAAAAGCTCCAAGATAATAATACACATTGAACATTTAGTAAATGCTAGTTTCAAGCAGATTACAGTCATAAGCAATACCAGCATTTAGCACATATAGTACTAACTTATTATAAAACACTTTACAAAACATAACATTATTTTCAAAGTTATATATACATATCATTACATTCAGGTTTACGACACATTGAGCAGCAGTTATACAACTGGCCTTTCCTGAAATGGACTGGTAGAAAAAAGTTAGAGGTAGTTGAAGGTAAAGCACCTAAGAAATAGAGAGACCACTAGTCAGGGTTAGTGCAAGGACATAACCAATGATTTTTGAAGTATTTCTTGAGTTTATTTTTGAATTGAGTTAGTGAGGGTTCTAGGATCAAGTCTGCTGGCAGTCTGTTCCATGTTTTTCCAACAGAGTTAGCAAACAAAAAATTTCCAGCTAAGTAGTTGGATTTGTATGTTTGAACTAGGAGTCTAGTGGACGATCGCAGTGGCTGGGTGTTGGTTAGGGGCTGATAATATTTTTTAGTGCAGGTGTATTTTCTGGTTGGTATAGGACTTTATGTGCCACTATTAGCTGGTTGAACTGCAGTAGGCATGGCAGTTCAAGCCTACCTAGGTGGTTTAGGTTGTGACAGTGGTGTATCTGGCAGGCTGTGCCAGTAGCAAATCTGGCGATGTGATTATAGCAGGATGATAGTTTATTAAGATCTGTTTTGTTTAAGTTGGAGAATAGAGGTGAGGCATAGAGAAGAGTTGATAGTAGATGGGAATGGGCAATTGCAGTCCTAGCAAGGAGGGTAAGGAAAGGTTTGATTCTGTAAAGAGAGACAAGTTTTTTTATTAATGGTTTTGATAGTTTGATTGATATGTGCATCAAACTTCAGGTTGTTATCGACTATGACACCCAGTAGTTTAGTTTGGGCTTCTGGGGAGATGATATTGCCATTGTTATCGTTTATGTTGAAGGATGGTGGGGGGGTGGCTGCATGTGGGGGAGAAGAGGAGCAACTTAGTTTTGTTGGGATTTAGGATTAGATGTTGATTGGAGAGCCATTTTTCCAGTGCATTGAAGATTTTTTGAGTTAATGTGAGTAAAGTAGCTGATAAGGTATCAGAACAAATCAAGGTGGAGTTATCCACATATTGAATGCAGGTAGCATCTGGGATGACTGAATGAAGGTCGTTAATAAAGATGGAGAAAAGAAGGGGTCCTAGTGTCGAGTCCTGGGGGACTCCTAATGTGATGGGTAGGCAAGATGATAGCTTGCCCTGCCATAGGACTGCCTGTTGCCTGCCCTGCAGGTAGGATTGAAACTATTGGAGTACACGGTTGTTTAAGGAGAAGGCCTTCAAGGTATTTATAAGCATTTTGTGGTCAGCCATGTCAAAAGCCTTGGATAGATCTAGAAAGAGTGCTAAGGATAGTTTGTTATTATTGCGATTGTGGTTAATGATGTTAGAGAAAGAGATGAGGGCAGAAGTAGTACTGTGGTGTGGCTTAAAGTCATGCTGAAAGTTGGACAACAGCTTGTTCTGTGTGAGGTAGTGCATGAGCTGTACATGTACACACTTCTCCATAATTTTAGCTAGAGGTGACAGAATAGCTATGGGTCTAAAGTTTGACAGTTAAGTGGAACTACCTCCTTTATGGAGAGGTATGACTTGAGAGATTTTTCATATAGTGGGTACAGTAGCTTCAGATATAGTTCTGCTGATCAATATTGAGATGGGGTATGCTATGGTGTCAGCAGCCTTTTGCAGATAGTCTGCTGGGAGGAGGTAGGCAGCCAGGGTGGTGGGTCTTAGTTTCTTAAGTAGAGCATGAATAAGTTGAGTAGGAACAGGTTGGAAGGTAAAGTATGTTTGGGTACTGGGTGTGGCTGCATTAGAATTAGAGCCATTGGGAGAAAGTTGGCTGGCTAGAGACTGGATAGTCTCTGTGAAGAAGCTGTTGAAGTTATTAGCAATGTCTACTGGAGATTTTTGTTGGGAAGCTGAGGGGGTGGAGTGGCGGTTTGGCCTGGGTGGAGTAGTTTTTTATTCCTGCCCAGAAATTTTGAGGTTTGTTTTGGTGTTTTTGCAGTAGATGGTAGTAGTGTTTTTTTTGTCTAAGGTTATGGATTTTTTGGTGTCATTCCTTAGCTGTCTGAATATTAGTTGATCAAGTGGGGCTTTTGTTTTTCAGTGGCCCATGCTTTGTTTCTGAGTGAAATTGTGGTTTTGGTATCTTTAGAAAGCCATGGTGCAATATTAACTTTGGTTCTAATAGAGCAGCTGGGAACATGTGAGTTAAAAATAGCAAGGAATTTGGTGTAAAAGTATGCTACTGCTTCATCTAGGGCAGGGGTGGGCAAACTTTTTGATTCGTGGGCCACATTGAGTTATAACATTTGACAAAGGGGCCGGAACAGGAGCAGATAGATGGCATGCTTTGAAAACATCACCTCATTGGGGGAAAAATACACATCTTGGGATATGGAGATTACCTTTGTGCTGTTTTCAAATCATTATCCCCTTGCACACAACAAGAAAGGTATATGTGTTCTTTGTTACACCTTCCTGACTTTAGTAAATTATATTCCTTGTATAATAAATAATAAATAATAAATGAAATAAGCAGGGAAGCTAATACTGCAAATAAATATCATTAATATAAAAATATATAGTATATTAGTATATAATGCCTTTCAATATTCTGAAATAAACTTCCTCTTTACTATACGACAAACTTAATAATTAACTTCCTTCAAAAAATAACCTTGATGCATTTGTTTGGGAAGTAGAAAATACTAACGTAAGATTATGGCAATCCTGCTTCTTGAAGACCAGTAGATCATAAGCTTGTCAGAGTAATCTTCTGATTGTAAATCTATAAAAAAGTAGTAAGAATATCTCCAATGCTAATTAATGGCTGTAGGCAACAATGAGTGCAACATGGACATCACAAGAGGCAGAAGAAAGGATTTCAGAACAAAACATGAATATCTACAAAATGATCAGCTTGAGTTGCAATAGATAAAGCAGTCAACTTGCTATCCATAGCAAGATCACAGCTCTTATTGAGTTAAACAAGCACAAGTCCAGCAAGAAGTAAATCAGTCATCCCAGCCTAAGGCAGACCCTGATAACATTTTACAAGAGTGTGCCGATTCAGGGATGGATTGGGTTATTTATCATGTGAAATCATATCCAGATTTCCCCAGAAGTGATTAATGTGACACAGGGCAGAGTGCTACAGTGCTTAGTAGAAGAAAAGAATGAACTGGAACTGAAAAGATGGTGTCTCTTGTTGTATTGTTAAGTAAGCTGAACCAATAGCGTGGCAATAATAATAAATCTAGTCAAAAAAGATAGATACATTTAGTCATACAACTGGAAGAGATGTGTTTTAAAAAAGAACACTGCCTACTGCAGAAAAATAAAGAAGCGGTTTCAGGCATGCTTAAGTCTAAATATTTTTTTTTTCATTTGTAGATGAAAATCAAACCTTCTGGCAAATTAAGCTGGGTGAATCTTTCTAGCAGCATTCATTCACTTTCTCTCTCCGATCGCTCACACACACACACACACACACACACACACACACACACACACACACACACACACACACACACATGCACACACACACACACACACACACACTTCACCTTTCAAACCTGCATTCATTCACTTTCTCTCTCCGATCGCTCACACACACACACACACACACACACACACACACACACACACACACACACACTTCACCTTTCAAACCTGCATTCACTCACTTTCTCTCCAATCGTTCACACACACACACACACACACACACACACACACACACACTTCACCTTTCAAACCTGCATTCACTCACTTTCTCTCTCCGATCGCTCACACACACACACACACACACACACACACATACTTCACCTTTCAAACCTACATTCACTCACTTTCTCTCTCCAATCGTTCACACACACACACACTTCACCTTTCAAACCTGCATTCACTCACTTTCTCTCTCCGATCGCGCACACATACACACACACACACTTCACCTTTCAAACCTGCATTCACTCACTTTCTCTCTCCAATCGTTTACACACACACACTCTTCACAATTCAAACCTGCATTCACTCACTTTCTCTCTCCAATCGCTCACACACACACACACACACACACACACACACACACACACACACACACACACACACACACACACTTCACCTTTCAAACCTGCATTCACTCACTTTCTCTCTCCGATCATTCACACACAAACACACACACACACACACACACACATGCATTCAGTGATTCACTCACTTTCTCTTTCCTATCGCATACACACACACACACACACACACACACACACACACACACACACACACACACACACACACACACACACACACTCTCTCTCTTACCCTGAGTAGTGCTCGGCGTCTTCTGTTCAATCCATCCTCATGTTGCTGCTGCTGCCATTAATCCTGGGCCCGGCTCCGTTTCAGGGCTCGCTGAGTCAGCCTCTTCTGTTCCACATGTTTCATTCCCACTGACTGTTAACTTAACCGCCAGCCAGCCGGAAATGATGATGCGAGCTCCTTGAGCTCAATTCCGACTGGCTGGTAGCCTGACGGTGCTGACGTCATCGCGCACGTGATGACGTCAGCCCCGACAGCGCGAAAATTTTTTAAAAATTATTAAAATTTATTAAATTTTTTAAAGTTTGGCGGGCCGAATCAAAACGTTTAACGGGCCGCATGTGGCCCCCGGGCCATAGTTTGCCCATGCCTGATCTAGGGGAAACTTTTTAGTACTGACCAGTTGCATGCCTTAAGTTCATTTTGAAATTTTATGAGAATAAAATGATTGCTGTTTCTTAATGTTCTATAAGTGGGTTGGTAGGAGCAGTCTACTTTGAGCTTGATTACATAGCTGAGACAGTGGTCACTTAGGTCATCAGGCAAAGTGCCAGATTTGTAGGATTGAAATGGGTATTGAATAGTATCCAGTCTAGGGTACTTTCCTTGTTATTGGGTTTTCCTGTCCTGGTGGGGGAGGTTATTATTTGAGTAAATCCATAGAGGTTTATGTGGGTTGTGGCGGTTTCACAAGAGCAAGTGTTCCAGTCAATGTTGAAATCCCCAAGAACAACTGTTTCTTGGAGGGAGTTATTGGTTAACCAATATAAGAAGTCTTCTAAGGTTTCTGTGATACTCCCTGGGGAAATGTAGACATAGACAATGTTTACAGTTTTGTTTTTATTAATTTGTAGTTTTGAGAGAAGAATTTCAGCATTATTGAACTGGGGTGGTTGTTGGGTGTTTATGCTGACAGATGGGGTAGCCTCGTAAAGTATGGCTACCCCACCACCCTTTCTGCTGGCACAGTCTACTCGAAACATATTGTGCCCTGATGTCAGAATCTTATGCTTGGGTACATGTCTCCAACCCAGACACTGGCCATGTTATGTAATATATGTTGCATATATGCCAGTTGGGGCACCTCACTGGCCCTCTGCAAGATACAACCAGATGATTGGATGTTGCATTTAACTGTCACCCTGGGGAAGTGGCATCAGTTAACAGATAGCCTGCTGACAAATGTCAGGTAGCATGATACCAGTGTAGCCACATGGCCTTACTCTTCTCATCTCTCCATGGACATTGTCCTGGTACACACCTAGGAACACCTGCACCTATGGACCCTAGTACTGACAAATGTGTCAGTGTGCATTACTGAGAATAACAGTCCATGTGTTTGTAAACCTGCAGTTGATAATATCCTTAGGACCTTCTCACACACTACACCCCCCATTGCCATAGTTAGAAATGGCTGCTGCTGTAATGGGCTTTACATGTACCTTGTTACACTCTTCACCCTATGGGCTACCTGGAGCTTGCAGTACCAGCACAACACTGTTGTACAGATGGCTAGATAGGCATGGGTTACCCCTGGCAAGTGTGTATATGTGTGCAAGTGTGTATATTTGTATTATACAGCATTTGAAGGCCAGATTCTCCAAAGGCAATACACCTGGCCATACAGTATAAGGCATAGCCATGTTGCTGACATTAGGAGAGCCATGCCAAATCATCACCCTACTATCCCTGTGGCATGTGCAATAAATGCATATCCCTGTAGTGGCACTGATGAGATAGACAAGGGGTTGTATTGCAGTCCTGGTCAATGTGTGACTGTGGGTATGTCAGAGTATTATCGTGGGTTTCAGCAAGTAAAATATCCAATGTGGGATGTGGGTGCTGGGTATATTGTCTTTACACCATGGTACTCCCAGTACATGTCCCAAGGTCCACTGTATTAGGACCACTGTTACCATCAACCATACAGGTAACTGAGTACACTATCCAGCCCAATGATGCATGTGCTGTGTGCAAATTATCTGTAACAGAATGGACTCACTGACAAGGTAGTTAGCACTGATAAACCCATGTCTCTCAGATGTGTTTATGACTATGTGTTTGTCAATGTGTATATAACAGTATGGCATTCTATGTATTGTCCATTAACACCCAGTACATCCCCCATTACCATATTGTACAAGGCCTGGTGATGTTCCTCACTCAACAAGAGACTCGGGACACACCTCATCCTCAAAGCTGTGTGGTGTGTGCAATTAAGGCCAAACACATTAGTAGCAATAAGTACCTAGGTAGGGGTTCTACTCTCAGTGTTACCAAGTAAGTGTGTGTGTGTATGTGAAGGGATATACTTCAGTTTGCAGAATATACATGTCCCAGAAGGTCATCTGTCTGAGAACTGACTGGCAAATGCTAACATTTCGAAGGAATCATGTCATGGAAATTCATTCCATCAAAACTAGTAGCAGATGTGCAAATGCCCTCTTCCCCACTGTATAGATGTACAGCGATACAGGAGTTGGTATATATAGCTGGCTGTCGATGTGGACATGCCCAACTTCATTGGGGTTATTGTTGTGTGTATCCCCAGGCTTAGTCTGCTGTAATACTGTACAGTTTATGTTAACAGATTAGGTAGTTGTCACTCATACTATGTGCGGCTCCCCACACCCTCCAAACTGTAGGGCTGTGCCACCCACACCAGCACACCTATGTTTACCAATGCTGGGATTGCACTACATTTGGGAAGGGGACATATACCCTGCAACTACCATCGTCAATGACATTAAAGTAGCAGACTGATTATTTACTGATGTGATGTTTTGCCTATTATGTCTTTGTGGAATTACATAGGCTAAAATGGGTTCACTGCAAAGTTAAGTACATCAATGTGTACAGTATTCTCTGTGTATTGCATCAACATCAAAGCCTCTTTGTGTGTGCGTTATACACAAACATGTGGTGTGTGTCACCCAGTACACTTACCATTGTCCACTGTTGAAGGGCTGCTGACATCAGCCACCATGCACTCACATTAAATTTTCCTCCTGAAAACATGTTACACAGCATTACATTGCTACACTTTAGTACATTCACCCTGTGCATCAGAACCATATTAGCCTGTCCCTGCATCAATGGTATGGATGACAGGGATGTGGCACAGGTACCATCATATGCACAGGGTGGTACTGCCACGACAGGAGCAGCTCTGACTTGTTGCACATCCACATAGACCTCCACCTGTTGGTGTTGCTAACCTACTTCCATGTGGCTGTCATCCTACTCCCACCATATGCTCTAACACGGACATTGCATGGTCAAGGATTCCCACCATGTCACCCAACCGTCTATCCAGGACCTCTGCAAAATAACAGCGGGCACCTGCGAGATCATAGATGTTGTCAGTAACAGCAGAATGAGTAGCCCTCTGGAGCCTCAGACCTTGTCTGGTATAATGTTCCATACGTGCCTGTGCCTCCACAATGGCTCAAAACATGCATCTGGTAACACCTGCTGTGGTACTTCTGCTAGGGGCATGATGGCCAGCAGCCCTCCTATGAGCACCCTTGCACATCTGCCTGTGTGGTACCTCAACGGTCATCCTCCTATGTATAGACACACTTGCCATAGTCCCCACACTGTCCTGCCCCATGCCACCACCCACCAACTGTTCCTCGTCTATGGCCACTGGTGATGGGGTATGTATAGGCAATGTAACTGTGTGCAGGGAGGGGGTGGATAACAGTGGGATGTCAACCAATGTCACAGCTTCAGCCCCTGACAACCCCACCTGTGCATTGTCATACCTATCATCATTGTCAGAATTTGTATGGACAATAACATCAGTTTGCCCACAGGAGGGACCCTGACCCACCTCACCACCTGTTAGGGGAAAACAGAAAACATACTTTAAGACTTGTACATCATTGCTTACCTCTACACACACACACACACACACACACACACACACACACACACACACACACACACACACACACACATTCACACTTACATGTGAGGTGGCACAAAGATATTACACAGACCTCTCTTTACCCAACTATCAACATGCATGACATATGGCACTTAACAGCATGCACTGCAGCTATACTTAATCCCTGTTACCAACATTATACATCTCTGTGATGCATGAGTTGTGTTAGTAGGTGATGCCTTTTCTCCTGAAACACACTGCACCCATGTACACATTATTGCTGTGCACCTGTTCAGCACCTTGCCATGTACTGTGCACCAAGTGTACACATCATTGCTGAATGTGTATATGTGTGGCAATTATTTTTGCTCTGTTGCACACAGCCCCTATATGTTTGCCTGACACATACCTGGGTTGATATGAAGACAGATGTCAATAGTGAATGCCTGATGTCCAATTTGCAGATCTCATCATCAGCCATGCATGTATGTGCAATAAAATCCAATCATACTGACAACCTTACTGTGGCTATGAGGAGTGTACACACCCTTATTGACATGCCACCCACTTTCCTGATATGCCATGGAGCCACAATACTGCATATGTTAACATTACACACACCTAACATGTGACATATGACCTGTACAATCAAATGCAGTATCAAACAAATGTGTTAGTTGTGCAGATGTTGATTGGGATGCATACAATATGTGGGTTGCATAATTGTGCACACCCTTAACACAATGGTTTGTTGCAGCAGTCACTATTCCTGGAAGGTGTATACTAGCATGGCCCATCTTCACCTACCATTATTTGGTCACTCCACCCTAGAAATGTCCCCCAATTCTGCCAGATTGCAAGGTCAGCTAATGTGCACGGCCCTTGGAGGTGATACAGTGCATTCACTATTGTTGTGGAGTCAGCGTTATGTCTGCCACAATGTATGACCTTGACTGTGTTCAGATACAGCCCTTCATAGCGAGCTTTGGATGTATGCTTCAGTTCACTGTTGTGTTTCAGGATGACACCCCTTCCCATCCTCAGCCTCTTTGCAGATGCTTGACAATTATTGGTCACACATGAGTGTCATTTTGCAGTGTCCCAAATTCAGAACACCATGTCTACCGGCCTAGTTCCTGCTAATGAACAGCAAACCTACAGGTGTACACTGTCTCCAGCAAGGTACAGATGGGGAGGGTGGACCTGAGGTAGAGTGAGGTGTTGCTTGTGCAGCACATGTATCTGTATTAATACTGTCTGTAGGTTTCAGCCTTGGTTTCGATACACCATTACACATTGCAACACATCCCTTTGGGAAACTTGATGTTATGCATATGCTACCTCCAAGGGCTGTGCACATGAGCTTACCTGTAGAAAGCCCTGGATGATGTATACTGTGGAACAACTCTTACATCTGATTACCCTAACCTCTAGGCCACACTTATGCAGAGTCCAGGTAATTGTTGACACAGATACTGCACAGGCAGTACTTGCTAAACATTCCTGCAGGTCCCTAGTGTTGCTGCATGTGTCTGGGCAGCCTCTGTGACCAGTTTGCAACATTTGTTGTCATCTGCATTGGATGGGCATCTGTTTATTTTCTACACTAATGGTGTCCTATACTTCATCTTCATATACATGCTTGTCTGCATTGTTTGCTCTGGTATATGCAATGGCAAGGTAAGGCTGCGTATCCCACTCCTGAGTGCTACCTTTTGGATATGGGATCTATTCCATGGTTTGTAAGATGTGTGCAAACCATGGCTGCGTCTGTTGCAAGTGAGTGGGCAAATGTCATGGACATACTTCTTGGACAGTAGACCATTACTTGGTGTGACATTGAGGACCCATACTTGATGGAAGGTTCATACTCAAGACGAGTGAATGCTGCAGTACCTCAGAAGCTGCTTCCGCAATATGTTATTTGGAGTGTGTGCACAGATATGCTTCCATTGTTTATTAAGGTGTGTATTCCCCATATTTGTTCTCCTAACATAGGATTCCATCTTACCCCTTCTATTGCTCATGTTAGGATCACATTACAGGTTGTAGAGGTTGTGGAATGTGGTATTGTGATATACTGTTGTGTAGATCTGTAACAGTTGCCATTGTAATACTGATATATACACTCACTGTTGTAGCCACTGTATAAGGGTAATGTTTCAGACATGTCCCTACTGTAGACCATGTGTCCACCATTATGTTCATCTCTGTCCACACATCTTGTACTGGCAGGTTGTTAGTTATACTGCAGGACTTTTACATACCCTTCAGACATACCACAATGGTCACCACTGTGATGCAGTGCAGTTAACAGCAACAATAAGTGAACATGTACAGCATGTATTATGGGTAGGTGTGTTAAATGTGTGCATGGCAAATGCCATGAACATAACATGGCCGGTGTATTGGCAAACCTGAACAAAAGACCTCCATACTCACCAGCTAAAGGCTGCTGCCCCAGAGGTATATCAGAGGGACCTACATAGTTGTGTGAGAGATGTGATGTCAGCAGCCACACTTGTGGCATTGGTACAGGGTGGGAGCAGCATTTCAGTACATCAACAGTACAAACTCGTAATACTACAGATTATGCACATCTGTTCATTACTACACTGCAGCGACTGACTATGTTATCTGACATATGCATGAAGATATTTTACAGATGAGGATGGATAAGCAACAGTGGTCTACTAATGTGCCCTGTGGCCTTACCTGCATGCACCTCATCCATTGTGTGGTAGCACCCACCTCCACAATGCTGTCTTCTGGTTCTTGACTTTGCTGGCAGGCAGGTGCCCCAAGGCAGGCGAGGAGCTCCTCCACATGTGTCAGTGGGGGCTGGATGGCATGACCCCCACCTGTGGCTAGCTGGTCCTTCCTAACTGCAGCAGCATGCTGATGGGTGTGTTGGATGTGGTCAGTGCAATGATGTTGCACCTGCTCATAACTGCAGTTATGCAGGCAACATCATTTACCCTGTGGATGAGCTCATTCCACAGGGCAGTCATCTCCTGCAGATCATGGGCTAAATGCCCAAAGAGGGTTTCATGGTGATGCACCATGAAGTTGATGATAATGTTGTTCTTTTGTGGAGTGAATGCCAGCAGTTACTGTCTTGACATGGTACCTGCAAGACATAAACAGGTAAAAAGGTCTGAGGACCTCATACTGCAAGGATATCTCAGTTGTTAATTGCCATCACCCCCCCCCCACCATATCTGCATAACTAATCTGAACACACACATCAATGGGTATATTTACACCAAACCTACTGTTTGGACATATATCCTATTGTGCAACATATATTGAAATATTTGAAACAACACCTCAGGCCAATATAACAAGTACAACAAACATGCAGATATAAGCCAAAAATATTTTAGTAAAACAGATCTCTGTCAGTAACACCAAAAACAGCACTCTAGCATCGCAGCTTCATATAAGCCTTCAAGGAGTACTAGCTGGAAACAAGAATGGGTCTTAAATACCCACAGTTGCCATTCTTAATTATTAATTAAACAATTATACAATCAACATTCATGAATTTATAAAATAATAATTCTTAAAGAAACATGTCATTAGATCAAATAATACATTACCAACAGCTGTCTTTATTCAGACCCTGTTGGATTAAAGTGCCATATTTTAAAATAAACAATGTTTCTTTATACAGTAATTTATTTCTAACTGATTCACTATTCCTATCTCCTGGTATTTGTTCTAAAATAGTGGCATTTAAGCCAACAGGACTGCTATTGTGAAAATGTTTAAATGTTGTGCCAACGGACTTTCCACTTTTGCTTGCCTTATATCTCTTAAATGTTCAGTTAATCTATTTTTGAACATACGTTTGGTTTGATCTATATAATACTTCTCACAATTACATTTTAGAGCATAAACTACCCTCTCCTTAGTGCACTGATAATTTCATACTGTTTGAAAATAAATCTGATTTATTCTAGGGAAAGGAGCTACTATATATTTGCATGCTGTGCAGTTCCCACATGGTTTCATCCCTTTCAAATGAACTTGTATCAGCAAATTCTTTTGCAGTTTTTTAAACTTAGTATGCACCAGCATATCTTTTAAACTCCTCCCTTTCTGAAATGAAAAGACCAAATTTTGTTCAAACAGTCCATTCAAGTTTCATAAAATCTAGACAAAAACTTCCAATAATATTTAATTATTTCTCTAACATTCTCACTCAAAGTATTATAGGTCATAACTACAAAAAAATTGTTTTTCTCTATACTCTTAATACTATCTTGGTTGTCACCATAAGGTAGCCCCCCCCCCATATTTTTCATGTCCATTACCATATCTTATTTTTCTTATTTTCTTTACACTATTCTCAATTATTTGTCTATCATATTTTCTTTCCACAAACATATTTGCACTGCATAATAATTCTTCCTCAAAACTGTAGTCTCTGTTACATATTCTAGCAATCCTTAAGAATTCCCCATAAGGAAGGGAATTCAATATGTGTTTAGGGTGACAACTATAAGCCCATCATAAATTGATTGACCACCCCAAATATTCTATACAGGCTTGTCCTAATCTCTTCACCCACTACACCTTCTAAGGAGATATCAAGAAATAAAATTTTATTTCCATAACTAAGTCCATCAAATTGTATAGAAAATCTATTTACTTGCAATTGTGCCACAAATTCTGTCACCAGTTCTAAACAACCTTTACAAAGAAAAATCAAGTCATCTATGTATCTAAAATAAGATTTTACATATTTCTGATAGAATTAATTTGTATATATGTATTCTGATTCGAATCTACTCATAAACAAGTTTCCATACATGGGTGCAAATGAAGCACCCATCACTGTACCTTGTAATTGATGGTACAGAGTGCCTTCAATCAGAAAAGGTTATTTTCTAAACTAAATTTACCTAAATCCATGGTATAATGTGCCAATGGGCTGTCACCTAAGAAGATACTAAGAGCTTTCATTCCATGAGCATATTTTATATTGGTGTGCAAGCTCTTTAGAGCAATAGTTATCCAGTACATTCTTTCTTTCCATCTTATCCCTTTAATTTTTTTGTAAAAAAGTCAAATGAATCTCTAATGTAAGACGGAAGATTTACAACTTCTTTCAATAGACATTTGTGCAAAAGTATCCCCAAATTCTGTAAAAAATATTTTCTAGCTGACACAATTGGTCTTCTTGGTGGATCTGTTAAACTTTTATGTACTTTCGGTAGGCAATAAAAATATGTTAACTCAGTATCTTCATTTAACAATTTCTTCTCAACATCTTGTTCTGTCCAATAACCCAATCTCAGCCCCTTATTAATCAGCTTAGCATATTCTCTTTTCGCTTTCTCTATATCAGAATAAGTCACACTTCTATATACTTCATTGTCTTGTAACAGCTCATAGCACATCTTACTATATCGAGAATGGTGCATTACAACTATTTTATTACCCTTGTCTGAGAGTTTTATCACAAAGTTATTTTGTTGTGAAAATCGTTCAACTGCCACCCATTCATTTTTAGTCAAATTATAGTAAATCTTCCTTTTATCAAAGTTATTACATAACATTTCAATTTCAAAATCTAACATAGAATGAAACTTTTTGATAAAAGGTGGTAAGAACTTACTACTAACTTGAACATTTGTTGTATCTATTAGGCAATAAACATTACATTCACTTGTACAAAAAACAAATGAATCATCAGATAATACATTGTAATTCTCATATATACTATCACATTTCATTAGCAGCAGTAACCCTATAGTTATCACTTTTCTCTAAGTCATAAACATAAAAATATATCATAAATGCATTTTTCTAATCAACTTAAACATTTCAGTTTTAAAAACTGTATTCTAGGCAACACTGTTGGGATAAATTTAAGACCACACTATAAGGCTGTATACAAATGTTCATCTAACACATCATTAGTTAAATTTAGAACAATACTGCAATTGTTGCAATTAAAATTAGTACCATTTAGTCCTTTTGTTATTTCTCCATTGTCCCTGAAATTTACCTTCTTTATGTTGTTCCCAATCTTGTTCTTGGAACTGTCATTTCCCATTTCTATTATAATACTGTCCCATTTTGCTGACGAAAATTTTGTTGCATAAGCTGCTTGTCTTTTGGGTCAGGTAAAGCTGGAAAAGCCTGTTCATCCTCTAAATCACTCTGATACCTACTAGTATCACTTGATGAAGCTTCTCCTCTTGACTTCCCTACCATTTCCTGATTTTGAAAACAAACACGTGACCCCCAACATTGCCATGTAGGTTTAAAGAAGGTTGTACCACTGTCATAATCCCTCAAGTCTCTCTTTATTTTGTTTAACTTCTGGTCACAAATTTTATTTTCAAACACGGACAACTTTTCTTGTATATCCCCTAGACACATCTCAAAACTATTTTTGTCCAGGGAAAGTAAAATATCATGACAAACAGTATTTATTTCTTTACATAAAGAGAAGAGCATCACCTCATCTTGTTCTACAAGTATTTTGACCCATTCTACTGAACAGAGATGTGCCGGCTTCTCCCATCTCTGTCTAAAGGTTTTGTCACCATTATCCGAAAGATTAAATGGTTGAAAGGGTAATTTCATTGCCTGAAGCCCCCTCAGAGCTATGTCACATTCGACATACCTTTGGAGGCTAAGCTTATTATAGTGGGTCAATGTTTCTTTGTTTAGCAACTGCTCAATTTTGTAAAATAGAGTTTTAGCTTCACTTGATATGATTGTAGAACACTTACCCACTTCAGCAAAATGATTTTCACTGTGCTTGCTTCTAGTCTCCATGAGCAGTCTTTCCCAAACTTGTGAGGGCTGCCCTTCATTACTGCTGGCTGGTGTATCACCTCGGCCTTTCTCCCTCTCTGTATTGGAGCACAGAAAATTGTCTAAAGTCAGCAGAGAGGAATCTGACAATTCCTCTCTAAATACTCATGGTAAACTTAATGCAGGGTCAATGGCCATACCTCAATAGCTCTAAAACTTGAAACAACACCTCAGGGCAATGTAAATCTGGCATGGCTTAGTGATAAATTAATTTGTCTATGGTGTGCAGGGTCCTGGGTTCAAGACTTGTAAAGGCTGTTTATTTATATCTGGCATGGCTTAATGGTGAATCACTTTGTGTATACTGTGCAGGGTCCTGGGTCTGATGGTGAATCACTTTGTGTATGGTGTGCAGGGTCCTGGGTTTGAGCCTTGCAGAGGCTGTTTATTTAAGGGTTGGGAGGGTGGCCTAATGGTTAAGGTGTTTTTCTTGCAAACACATGGTACAGGGTTTGAATCTCATAGGGGATAACTGGCTAGGCTTAAAATGTCTCGCAAGGGCAGTTAGCCTAGTACTAATCTATGAACCTATGAACAAGTACAACAAATGTGCAGGTATAAGCCAAAAATATTTTAATAAAACAAATCTCTGTCAGTAACACCAAAAACAGCACTCTAGCGCCTCGGCTTCACATAAGCTTTCAAGGAGTACTATCTGGGAACAAGAACAGGTCTTAAATACCCACAGTTGTCATTCTTAATCATTAATTAAAAAAATATACAATCAACATTCATTAATTAAAAATAAATAATTCTTAAAGAAACATGTCATTAGATCAAATAATACATTACCAACAGCTGTCTTTATTCAGACCCTGTTGGATTAAAGTGCCATATTTTAAAATAAACAATGTTTCTTTATACAGTAATTTATTTCTAACTGATTCACTATTCCTATCTCCTGGTATTTGTTCTAAAATAGTGGCATTTAAGCCAACAGGACTGCTATTGTGAAAATGTTTAAATGTTGTGCCAACGGACTTTCCACTTTTGCTTGCCTTATATCTCTTAAATGTTCAGTTAATCTATTTTTGAACATACGTTTGGTTTGATCTATATAATACTTCTCACAATTACATTTTAGAGCATAAACTACCCTCTCCTTAGTGCACTGATAATTTCATACTGTTTGAAAATAAATCTGATTTATTCTAGGAAAGGAGCTACTATATATTTGCATGCTGTGCAGTTCCCACATGGTTTCATCCCTTTCAAATGAACTTGTATCAGCAAATTCTTTTGCAGTTTTTTAAACTTAGTATGCACCAGCATATCTTTTAAACTCCTCCCTTTCTGAAATGAAAAGACCAAATTTTGTTCAAACAGTCCATTCAAGTTTCATAAAATCTAGACAAAAACTTCCAATAATATTTAATTATTTCTCTAACATTCTCACTCAAAGTATTATAGGTCATAACTACAAAAAAATTGTTTTTCTCTATACTCTTAATACTATCTTGGTTGTCACCATAAGGTAGCCCCCCCCCATATTTTTCATGTCCATTACCATATCTTATTTTTCTTATTTTCTTTACACTATTCTCAATTATTTGTCTATCATATTTTCTTTCCACAAACATATTTGCACTGCATAATAATTCTTCCTCAAAACTGTAGTCTCTGTTACATATTCTAGCAATCCTTAAGAATTCCCCATAAGGAAGGGAATTCAATATGTGTTTAGGGTGACAACTATCGCCCATCATAAATTGATTGACCACCCCAAATATTCTATACAGGCTTGTCCTAATCTCTTCACCCACTACACCTTCTAAGGAGATATCAAGAAATAAAATTTTATTTCCATAACTAAGTCCATCAAATTGTATAGAAAATCTATTTACTTGCAATTGTGCCACAAATTCTGTCACCAGTTCTAAACAACCTTTACAAAGAAAAATCAAGTCATCTATGTATCTAAAATAAGATTTTACATATTTCTGATAGAATTAATTTGTATATATGTATTCTGATTCGAATCTACTCATAAACAAGTTTCCATACATGGGTGCAAATGAAGCACCCATCACTGTACCTTGTAATTGATGGTACAGAGTGCCTTCAATCAGAAAAGGTTATTTTCTAAACTAAATTTACCTAAATCCATGGTATAATGTGCCAATGGGCTGTCACCTAAGAAGATACTAAGAGCTTTCATTCCATGAGCATATTTTATATTGGTGTGCAAGCTCTTTAGAGCAATAGTTATCCAGTACATTCTTTCTTTCCATCTTATCCCTTTAATTTTTTTGTAAAAAAGTCAAATGAATCTCTAATGTAAGACGGAAGATTTACAACTTCTTTCAATAGACATTTGTGCAAAAGTATCCCCAAATTCTGTAAAAAATATTTTCTAGCTGACACAATTGGTCTTCTTGGTGGATCTGTTAAACTTTTATGTACTTTCGGTAGGCAATAAAAATATGTTAACTCAGTATCTTCATTTAACAATTTCTTCTCAACATCTTGTTCTGTCCAATAACCCAATCTCAGCCCCTTATTAATCAGCTTAGCATATTCTCTTTTCGCTTTCTCTATATCAGAATAAGTCACACTTCTATATACTTCATTGTCTTGTAACAGCTCATAGCACATCTTACTATATCGAGAATGGTGCATTACAACTATTTTATTACCCTTGTCTGAGAGTTTTATCACAAAGTTATTTTGTTGTGAAAATCGTTCAACTGCCACCCATTCATTTTTAGTCAAATTATAGTAAATCTTCCTTTTATCAAAGTTATTACATAACATTTCAATTTCAAAATCTAACATAGAATGAAACTTTTTGATAAAAGGTGGTAAGAACTTACTACTAACTTGAACATTTGTTGTATCTATTAGGCAATAAACATTACATTCACTTGTACAAAAAACAAATGAATCATCAGATAATACATTGTAATTCTCATATATACTATCACATTTCATTAGCAGCAGTAACCCTATAGTTATCACTTTTCTCTAAGTCATAAACATAAAAATATATCATAAATGCATTTTTCTAATCAACTTAAACATTTCAGTTTTAAAAAAACTGTATTCTAGGCAACACTGTTGGGATAAATTTAAGACCACACTATAAGGCTGTATACAAATGTTCATCTAACACATCATTAGTTAAATTTAGAACAATACTGCAATTGTTGCAATTAAAATTAGTACCATTTAGTCCTTTTGTTATTTCTCCATTGTCCCTGAAATTTACCTTCTTTATGTTGTTCCCAATCTTGTTCTTGGAACTGTCATTTCCCATTTCTATTATAATACTGTCCCATTTTGCTGACGAAAATTTTGTTGCATAAGCTGCTTGTCTTTTGGGTCAGGTAAAGCTGGAAAAGCCTGTTCATCCTCTAAATCACTCTGATACCTACTAGTATCACTTGATGAAGCTTCTCCTCTTGACTTCCCTACCATTTCCTGATTTTGAAAACAAACACGTGACCCCCAACATTGCCATGTAGGTTTAAAGAAGGTTGTACCACTGTCATAATCCCTCAAGTCTCTCTTTATTTTGTTTAACTTCTGGTCACAAATTTTATTTTCAAACACGGACAACTTTTCTTGTATATCCCCTAGACACATCTCAAAACTATTTTTGTCCAGGGAAAGTAAAATATCATGACAAACAGTATTTATTTCTTTACATAAAGAGAAGAGCATCACCTCATCTTGTTCTACAAGTATTTTGACCCATTCTACTGAACAGAGATGTGCCGCCTTCTCCCATCTCTGTCTAAAGGTTTTGTCACCATTATCCGAAAGATTAAATGGTTGAAAGGGTAATTTCATTGCCTGAAGCCCCCTCAGAGCTATGTCACATTCGACATACCTTTGGAGGCTAAGCTTATTATAGTGGGTCAATGTTTCTTTGTTTAGCAACTGCTCAATTTTGTAAAATAGAGTTTTAGCTTCACTTGATATGATTGTAGAACACTTACCCACTTCAGCAAAATGATTTTCACTGTGCTTGCTTCTAGTCTCCATGAACAGTCTTTCCCAAACTTGTGAGGGCTGCCCTTCATTACTGCTGGCTGGTGTATCACCTCGGCCTTTCTCCCTCTCTGTATTGGAGCACAGAAAATTGTCTAAAGTCAGCAGAGAGGAATCTGACAATTCCTCTCTAAATACTCATGGTAAACTTAATGCAGGGTCAATGGCCATACCTCAATAGCTCTAAAACTTGAAACAACACCTCAGGGCAATGTAAATCTGGCATGGCTTAGTGATAAATTAATTTGTCTATGGTGTGCAGGGTCCTGGGTTCAAGACTTGTAAAGGCTGTTTATTTATATCTGGCATGGCTTAATGGTGAATCACTTTGTGTATACTGTGCAGGGTCCTGGGTCTGATGGTGAATCACTTTGTGTATGGTGTGCAGGGTCCTGGGTTTGAGCCTTGCAGAGGCTGTTTATTTAAGGGTTGGGAGGGTGGCCTAATGGTTAAGGTGTTTTTCTTGCAAACACATGGTACAGGGTTTGAATCTCATAGGGGATAACTGGCTAGGCTTAAAATGTCTCAAGGGCAGTTAGCCTAGTACTAATCTATGAACCTATGAACAAGTACAACAAATGTGCAGGTATAAGCCAAAAATATTTTAATAAAACAAATCTCTGTCAGTAACACCAAAAACAGCACTCTAGCGCCTCGGCTTCACATAAGCTTTCAA
>NC_056728.1:110514921-110722421 GCF_019279795.1 Protopterus annectens | reverse complement strand
ACTGAGCCCTGCGGGACTCCACTTGTGACCAGTTTAGAGTCGGACATAGCACCCGCAACTCTGACCATGTGAGTTCTATCCATGAGCCAGTTTGCAACCCATCTCGTGACATAGGGGTTAATGTTCAAGCTGGTGAGCTTTTCTATAATGCCAGAATGGGAAATGATGTCAAAAGCCTTTGCGAGGTCCAGGTAGGCTGTGTGGATTACCTTTCCCTTATCTATGGCCTTGGTAACTGTTTTAAAGAAATCAACCAGGTTTAGGAGGCATGATCTGCCTTTAACAAAGCCAAATTGGGTAGGGTCCAGTGTCTGGAGGTTCCCAATGTCTTTGTTAATGAGTTCCATGATGATGCGCTCCATGGCTTTGCAGACCAAGCTAGTCAGGCTTATAGGGCGATAGTTTCCGGGATCCATTGTTGCACCACCTTTGTGGAGCAGGATAACTGTTGCTGTATGCCATTCTTTGGGTACATAGCCTGTGGTGAGGCTGAGCTTGAACAGTGAGCTTAGGTGAGGGAGTTAGTTCCTTTTGGAGCTCGTGTAGGACGCAGCCTGGGATGCCATCCAGTCCCATTGATGTTGTGTTCTTGGCTTTGGAAAGGGTTGTTTTCACTTGAGTGTCTGTGATGTCTGTGGCTCTACAATCTTTTGGAATGGACACGGGCCTTTTAGGGGGTGAGGGGGGTAACATTTGCACTGAACCTGTCAGCCAGGATGTTGGCAATGTCTGTTGGTTCAGTGTATTTTTTGTCGTTTTGCACTAGCTTAGAGCAGATCTAAGTGTTGCCACTTAGATTCTTGACATAGCTAAAGAAGGCTTTGTGATTATCTTTAACATCTTTGGCAATTTTTCTTTCGAAGTTGGCCTTGGATGATTTTATGAGGGATCGTAGTTTCTTACTGGTACTGATTAGGGATGCCTTCCCTTTTTGGGATTTAGCTCTATCATGTAGTAGTTTCCTCCTTCTGTTGTAGAGCTTATTTATGGCTGGGGTCCACCAGACTAGTTTCCTCATTTTGGAGGAGTGAGTCTTTGTTTTACTTGGGATGGCTCGATCCATGCATTATCCTTTAGCAGTAGGGCTTTGAAACTTTCCACCTCGGTCTTGAGAAGTGTGAAGTTTGCTTTTGAAAAGTTTTTTACCGTTGTTTCCTTGACTGGGGGTAGGGTTGGGATGTGGATGTCTAGTGTGATTAGTTTATGATCTGATCTTACCAGTGACAGGTTTACCTCTGGTGTGGAACATTGGTCACCCATATTGGTGATGATCAAGTCCAGTATGTTGTCAGCTCTCATGGGAGTGGTAACCAGTTGTTCCAGGGTATTTGAGTTTATAAACTAGAAAGTGTTGGGCAAAGGAGTTTTTACTTAAGTAGTTTTCCCAGTCTATGTTTGGGTAGTTGAAATCACCCAATATCATGGTGTTGGGTAGGATCTGCCCTTGTAAGACATTTTATGGGGGAGGGGTGGGGTATTAAATGCTTTAAACCTAGGCTGTTACAACATGTGAGGGATATTAGTGTTAAGAATCATTGAGGTATATGGCTGTACATTTTCATACATTTCTCCATGAGAACAGTGGTGGGCTACAGCTTACTGTCTTACACACAGTTCTGTTTGTCAGTGATATAGAGACATTTTAAGTTAAGCATTGTTATGTAACAGATACATTGACATTGTAACAACTAATACTTTTCCCCCAGGGGTTGAGTACAGAGTGTAAATGGAGGCTGCTGAACTACATCTGTAATTAAGTGCTGATTGGTTCTTATCTTCAAGGCAAGTGTTTTTTTTTTTTACTGTTGTACTACTTGAAGGCCTTAGCCTGGACTGCAAAGTATGTTATGTTTTTCACATTGCTGTATCAAATGTTTTGTTTGAGAGTTGCATTAATCAGTTATTATGTATTTCAAATACCTAACTGCTATAAGAAATGGCATAAACAATCAAATAGTACACAAATAAACATTTCTGTGTATGCAAACTTGTGTGTGGTGTCATGTCCTTTGCATTGTGTGTGGGTATATGTTTCATGCAATAATTCTCATTTGTAGTAATGAATCCAACACTGGCCAGTTTAAAAGGTGGCAAATGTAGGAATAATGGCTGTTTGATATACTGTGCACCCCCTATATATATACTCTTCTTATACATATCTAGAAGTAGTAATATATTTTATATGTGTATATGTGTATATACATACATACATACATACATATATATATATGTGTGTGTGTGTGTGTGTTTCTGTGTGTGTGTTTGTGTATGTATCATTGGAAAGTTTAGTGGTTCCACAGTGTACATTCCCTATGGTAGACTGACTGTTCTACATGATATGTTATAGCTATCATCCTGACATCTTACAACTGAGATGGCTTACTGTTAACTTGTTGTTGGTGTGTTATACAGGGTCATGGGTTCAAGGCTTGCAAGTGATGGTTATCGTGTTGCAAGGCATATCTGTTCAGCTGTGAAGGAAGGGAAAATTGCAATAATTACAAGAGATCCATAATTTGGGCCCTTTCACCCTCATTAACAGTGCATTTGATCAGATGTTTTGCAGTGAGAGGTTGAGAGTGTGATTCCAATGTGCAAATGCAATACACATTTATAATTCTCACCTAAGTTCTCACTGGCTTTGTCCTTCTCCAAACCACACCTAATAAACCCTCCTTTCCCAGATTTAGATAGAGTATCCCCTCTATCACTAAAAAACTGAACTGAAGATTACTCACTGCTTGTTAATCCATCCAGGATTTAGTTATTCATTTAGTCTTTTATTGTTATCTAGTTACTGCTTAGATAATTTGTAGCACTGTGTTTTACTTCTTTTTCAATGGCGTAATTAGAGCTCACTACTCAGTTATACCTAATTTGCTCATGTATTTCTCCATGTCATGATCAGCTCTACTGTATACATACCTTGATTGTTATTGTTTGACCATCTACCGTGTCTTTTTGTGGAGCTTTTTTCCCCGGGCCTCCGCTGAAAAAGGACCTGTGTCCAGTCAGAATTTCCCAGTAAACAAATGTAAATATATATATATATATATATATATATATATATATATATATATATATACATCTGTCTACATATTTACATATATATTTATTTATTTTATTTGTTTATTTTACATTTGTTGACTGGGATAGTCCATCTGGGTGTGAGCCCATTTTCAGTGGAGGCTAGGGGAGAAAAACTACATTAAAACAAGAACAGCATTGACAGGTACAGTGTCAGTTTTTACACAGAATTTAACAGAAATATCTAGAGACAATAAAAAAAGTACAATATACAATAGGCACTTCGCTGAAAATGCGAAAGTTATTACAATATGGTAAAGTCATATATATATATATATATATATATATATATATATATATATATTTTTTTTTTTTTTTTTTTTTTTTTTGAGGGCAGGGGTCCATCTTTAGTTGATCATTTCATTATACTTTAATATGTGTAAATATGTATACCCTTACATAAAAAAAGAAATTATCAAATTATACTCTTATTGTAGGTAGCTAATAGGTGGTATTAACAAGTGGGAGTGGGGTATACATGGAAACTATAAAGTTGTGTTTATACACATACATACATACATACATACATCTACATATATAAATACATTTTCCCTACTGTTGAATGACTGTGCTGCATGATATGTTTGAGAAAACATCACATTTATGTTTAGCTCAAATGGCGTTGTTGTAAATCCCTGTGGTTGTGGTGTGCAGGGCCCTGGGTTTGAGACTTGCAAAGGATGATGATTTTGTTGCTGGGTAGAACAAGGGCTGTTGGATACAGGGTGACTAAGGCACTTTTAAGCAGTTGTAAGTGTGATTGTGCAGGTTTGCGCGATGGTAAGCAATGCTAATTTCCAGTTAAATATGCTTGCAGACAGCCATAATAGTGGTTAATCTGTGTAGGCATTGTTAGCATCATGCATGCAAACAGGCTTAAACTTGCTTACTACTGCTTAAAATTGCTTACTCCCGCTTACCCCCATGATAGTTTATTTAAAAGAAAAGAAAAAGGGGTGATAGGAAAGTGGTGAAAAAGGGGGCATGCAGACAGAAAGACAATAGGGAAAGTAGCTAGGGATGTGCAGGATGATTGTAGGTAAGGTCTATAACTGTCCATTTCTTCTACAGCAATAGCTGTGCATATAAACAGAATTTGGAACTAGATTTGGACACTCAAACCCCAAGAGAGGGGTGAGGACAACAATAATATGTTATGAAGCCAATTAGACCAGATTACATGTGTCCAGTGGACACGTGTGAAATGGACAGCTATGTATGGGCCGAGATTTGTTTGGGGAACAGATTGCCCTTTTTTTTTTAAGGTGAGAGTGGGATGTTGGGGAAGGATATTAGGTATATTTGGGGAGGTAGGTTGGGTAGGAAGACAGACAAGACAGCATACATGGGTGGTATATGACACTTGTGGTGAGTAAACACCTTGGACTGTGAGGGGTGTTTGGAAGTTGGAAGCCCATGAGCCCCCAAATGGAAACAGTGGGACTGAGGTCCCCACCCATGGGCAGTCACCACTGCACCTTCACAGCCCTGAAGGTGGCTGTGCTGGGGGATGGGTAGGAGGGGCAGGCTAACCCTCTAAATCTGCCATGTGGCCCTCAAGGTGGCATAGCAGATCTCCAAACTCCCTGTGGAGCTCGCTACACACCAAGCTCCTGACCTGACTAGGGGTGACAGTTTTCTGTCCGTGCCTGCTCCCAGTCGAGGGGGGGCAAGCCCCATCCCCTGAGACAGTTCCACCCAAATGTGGTGCAGGACCAGTGGACGAGTAGGTCCTGGGGTGGGTCCCAGTTGTGCTGGAGCCTGGTGCCACAGCCAGATGAGGTGGGAGAGGTGGGTCCACTGGGACCGGCCTTCCCAAACATGCTATGGTATTGCAATTTAGTCAACACAATTTAGGATTAGATATAACAGCATGCATAGATATTCACATTAACCCAAAACACCAGATTTGGAACAGTTGCATAGCAAACAGAACACAGCATATATGGAACCACAGTGGCTATAACAACAGCATGCAGGTTACATTGATAGCAACAGGCCACCAATGATAGTATTTCAACAAGGAACATTAATAGAAACACATTTCAATATTTATTGAACAAAAGGACATATGTCCCAACAGTAGGTTTGGTGTAAACATACCCACTGATTTCTGTATTTAGATTATTGTTGCAGATATGATGGGGGGGAGACAGATGTTAATTAACAACTTATATATCCATGTAGTTCTCACAACTTTAATGCTCATTGCTCTAATCAGTAATGTACAAGTATTATTACACTACCCTATGGCCTTGGTTTGGCCAATGGTATGTTTGTAAACAAATGTATACTTCAACTGTCTTATAGCTAAATTCTATATCTCTTACCTGGTATACGTGTGGAGGGAATGTTTGTTAACAATACCTGACTGTTTCTACACATATTCCCAGATTCTGAGTTAATATTATGCACATACCTCTCAATCTCTTATTGCACACACTCTGGTCAAAGCTTGACAACATGGGGTGGACATGGGACATATTTTGAATATTACTCTCATAAACTCGAGGGGCTGATAGAGTGACAGGATTTGTTTTCATATACATTTTCTGAAGGTTTTGAGGACTGAAAATCAAATGTATGTCATTATCTACTGACTGCAAATCTGAGATCATCCCACTGATTTGCCACGGGGACAGGGAAACAGGCAGAAAATATGAACCAGTTACCTGGACATTCTGCAATGATGTGTACATTTGAGAGGTATGATTATGCATACAGCTTACTACCACTCCTAGGATTCAAATGATGGCTGTGTAAGCTAAAAATACAACAATTTAAGTCACAGTAGAGTGTGCTATTTGGATATTGCTGTCTATCTCTTCGGTGTTTTCTGTCTAAGTCTCTCGTGGTTGTACAATCTGACCTTGTAATTACAACAGTCTTATACAGACATTCCTAGAATTTTTTATTATGTAGCATAGTGTGGGTAACATTGGTTAATACAACATTACTATTCAGAGAATGCAACACTACAAATGCCATACAATATTAGAGTAAACACTACCAGTCCAGGATTTCAATCTTTATTGGCAAGCACAGTTTTATCTGACAGACCTGTGGAGGGAATGTTTGTTAACACTAATTGTTTCCACACATATTACCAGATTCCAAGTTAATATTATGCACATACCTCTCAAATCTGTTAATGCACACACACTGGTCATAGCTTAACAACATGGGGGTAGAAATGGGACATATTTTGAATATTGCTCTCATAAACTTTTGGTGAGTTGCTGGAGTGACAGGTTTGTTTTCATAAACATTTTCTGAAGGTTTTCTGGTCTGAAAATCAGATGTATGTCATTATTTGCTGCCTAAAAGTCTGAGATCATCCCACTGATTTGCCAGGGGGACAGGGTAACAGGCAGAAAATATGAGCCAATTATCTGGACATTCGGAACAAATCTCTACAGTTGAGAGGTATGATTATGCATACAGCTTACTACCATTCCCAGGATTCGAACCATGGCTGTGTCTGCTAAAAATATGACAGTTTAAGTCACAGTAGAGTGTGCTATTTGGACATTGCTGTCTATCTTTTCACTGTTTTCTGTCTAAGTCTCTCTCGGTTGTACAGTCTTTCCTTGTAATTACAACAGTCTTATACAGATGTTCCTAGACATTTTTATTATGCAGCACAGTGTGGGTAACAGTGATTAATACAACATTACTATTCAGAGACTGCAACACTACAAATGCCATATGATACCAGAGTAAACACATCCAGTCCAGGATTTAGAGATTTATTGCCAGGCAGTTACAGTTTTATTTAAATATGACTTATATGGGACTATTACTGTCATATTGTCTGGTTTATTCAATACAACCCATACACAAAACAGTTTATATACTGGCAGTTGACTTTCTACTACTTTTATATTTATTTGGTATGACTACTACAAGCAGGATTGTTACTCACCAGCCTGGCGACACAGCCTTTATAGCCTACTTGCATGGACTTCCTGATTCACATCACGCTCAGCTGCAAAAATATTTAGCCATACCTATTCATCATATGCACAGGTTGGACATTTTTAAACAGTTACTGGTATGAGTACTTACACACTGCTGGGCCATCACCCCCTCTGCCTTGATTTTTGGATCCACTGATCCAAGAGCTCCCTCTTCCTCCATTTCAAGTCGGCATAGTGGTGCCTGACCTGCTCACCAGTCCAAGGGATACCAGTGGCACTAGTGAGGTCATGGGCAAGATGGACCCAGGCTTTCACTTTATATTGGGAGCCCTGGTACTGGCCCTGCAGCAGTCTCTCTTCATGGCTTTTTCCGGGAGTCCTACCATGACCTTGGACTCCTGGATGCCCCAGCGCTGCGCCCAGAAGCGCAATCCCTCTCTAACTGCAGCCATGCTGCCTACAGTGGGAAGCTGCAACCAGTTATGAGCTGTATTCCCAACTGTGGGTTTAAATACGGCTGATTTCCCACCCTTTGCTATGATTGGATGGTTTTGAATATGCTGAGCTAAGCTAAGCTACGGGTAAACCTGCTTAGCTAATGTTGGCATTGCTTAAAGGGGCAGGTTCAGCACTGCTTACCAATGGGCAAATCCATTTAGCTGGGCTACACATTGCTTAGCAGTCATATTTACACAATGCTTACACCTGGTAAGCAGAATTGTGCAATGTTTAGCATTGCTTATTTTTCATTTTATAGACTATTTGCTGTATGGCATTGATTCATCATTCGTTACATATTATAAATTTGTTTACTGTCCCTGAGATCCCCCAATGTGCTTTCATTACATGTATTCATGTGTGACTATACTGTATGGGGCACTTGTGTTTATATGGGGATTTCATCACTTTATTACACTGACACCTCACATCTGGACCTACTGCAGTACTGTGGTTAACAAATATATGTTTTTAGTAGGTAATACAAAAATAAATTGTTTATGCGCTGCTGTCACATTTAAAATGTGAATTGGTTACAGTGGGGATTAAACCGGGAATGGCCGCTCGTAAAGTGCAGGCTCTAACCACTACACTATTGCAATACTGCTTATGTCGGATGTCTCTTGCTATTTAACTTCTGGTGCTGTTTAAGCTGGCCTAAGCATAGCTAAGCAGCGGGCACACCCATGTAGCTACGCTTAAACTTTATCACATTTATAAAAAAAAAGTTTTGTTGTGTTATTTTATCTGCACCCTTCAGAATATCCCTGCTAATGCTAAATCTGTTATTTTATGAGCTTTCTGCTTCATGGTGGGCATACCTCTCAACCTCTTGGAGCAAAAACCCTGGACAAACCCTAAAATGATGGGGGGACAAATAGGGGGACAGATTTTAAATATTGCTCTTACAAACGTAGACAGTTGATGATAGGTCTTGTATTAGCATGGATTTTGTCAAGGATGTGAAGTCTTTAAAACTCAATTTTTGTCATTTTATTTAATGACTTCAATGCTCAGCTATTTTCCACAAAGGTACAGATTTTAGGAGGAGCACACCAAAAATATGAGACAAAACTGTGGATATTCTGCGAAAATCTGCACAGTTGAGAGGTATGTTTACATCCTGACGTGTTGGGGGTATGAGCATTCTCGCTCATTTTAATTGCCAAAAGACAATTCTGGAGTTCAGGGACATGTGTATTGCGAGAGCTCTGCTCTCAGATACACACCCTGTACTCGTACATGGCTCCGTGTTAGTTTAACAACACAGGCAGTGTGCCTTCATGAATATGCAAGGCACGCTGCCGTGCTGTACAGGAGCAGTCCCTGCCATGCAGGAATGACTTATTTACTGCACGGGAGCTTGCTGAATCCCAGGGAAAGTGTTCTGCATTTCTGTGGAAAGATGTATTTCTCAGGTGTGATAAACATGAGGCATTGCTTTGGAACAGTATATATATCTATATATATATATATATATATATATATATATATATAGATATATAGATATATATAGATATATATATATATATTTATATATGTGTGTGTGTGTGTGTGTATATATATATATATATATATATATATATATATATATACACACACACACACACACACACACACACACACACACACACACACACACACACACACACACACACACACACACACACACACACACACACACACACACACACACACACACACACACAGAAAACATATAGCATCCTGTGAAATGGGTGCAATTTGTGCCTGCATACAGCATATAATATAGGCAGCGGTCGTAAGGCAGCTCACTCTCAAGGCTACCTGCCCTCTACTACTATGAAATTCCTATAGCAACATTCTCACAGCATACACTATACAGACATCTGTACAAGGTTTCCCCTGTGTAACCACAACATCATAGCCCCATAGAACACTGCAGTTGTGACTGTCTGGATAAATACTGTCTGGGAAGCCTGACATTATATTCTGTGGCACTTGTGTGTTAGCCACCCCAGCTGTCTAGCTGAGCATGTCTGTCCCTACCACTACTTTCAGGTACCACTGAAATATCCCACTAGTCAAAACACAGAATATCAGGGGCAGCTACTGTGTTCCTATATCTGTGAAAATATGTAATGTTGAGTATACCTATTGCAACCCACTGTTTGTAATGAGCTAGCTATTGTTCCTAGAACTCACTGGTTACAGCTATGTCTCTTGTTTCTATAGGTGTCAACATGTCATCAAAGGGGTATGGAAGACAAAGGTTGAACAATTTCAGCTATGCAGTGAATGATGTCCTGCTTTGGTATTCAGGAGCCATGGGTGGCACCCCATAGGAAGTGCAGGTGATCATTAACTACTAGGTTTTCCATATTTAGGAGTTAGTAGGCCACACCTTTCATGGAGCCAACTTGCACAACACAGCAATGTCAGAGGCATCTCACTGACTGGAAGAAGGTATACTGCTTAGCAACAAACAGGTCAACCATTGGGAGATGCATCTTTCACTGCAAGCCTAGCTGACAAGAAGTTGTTACTAGCATCCCTTCATGGAGATAATGAGGCACCGAAATCATACCTAGAGAAGTAAACACATGTTCTGGTAATGTCCAGTCCTCAAGTATTCTGGATGTGTATACAGCAGCAATGCATATGTTGGATATAGTCAGGCCACATATAGCAATGCACACACTTTTCATAAGTATGTTAAATGAGCAGGCACATGTCAAAAGTAGAGGAAATATTTGTTTTATAGCTATGTATTCTATAGCACTCTTTGCTTGCATGACACAGGCCCTTATATGTAGCATGCAGGGGTAATCGGATTATGTTCTGCCCTGTGTTATAGTTTCATAGGAAAGACCACAGTTATGTTGACGCCTGTAGAGACTGCACCAAGACAAAAAGGTTAATGTGGCACTTATATAGCATCCAGCAATGATGCTGAGAAACAGATCAATGACACATTATGTGTTGTCTGTCTCCCTTTTGGGTGGTCCTCCACCACTGTTCAGGGTAAAGGTACATTCACAGCTGAGCTTCAGGCTGTGGAGCATGAGTACTAGTATAGCTCCCACTCCACAACATCACTACAGCACACTGCATCTGATGTAGGTACACCAAGCGTACAGCAGCTTAGCAGGGGCTCCCAGTGCCATCACTCATTTTACAGCTAGCCCCTGATATGTGAGTGCTGGGGCTTAAGCAGCAGCTGAGCAGGGACTCCCAGTGCCATCACTCATTCCAGAGCTAGCCCCTGATATGTGGGTGTTGGGGCTTAAGCAGCAGCTTAGCAGGGGTTCCCAGCACCATCACTCATTTCACAGCTATCCCCTGCTATGTGAGTGCTAGGGCTTACGTACCAGCTTAGCAGGGGCTCCCAGCACAGCACTCATTTCACAGCTAGCCCCTGCTATGTGAGTGCTAGGGCTTATGCAGCAGCTTAGCAGGGGTTCCCAGCACCATCAATCATTTCACAGCTAGTCCCTGCTATGCAAGTCCTAGGGCTTAAGCAGCAGCTTAGCAGGGGTTCCCAGCACCATCACTCATTTCACAGCTAGCCCCTGCTATGTGAGTGCTAGGGCTTAAGTAGCAGTTTAGCAGGGGCTCCCAGAACCAGGACTCATTTCACAGCTATCCCCTGCTATGTGAGTGCTAGGGCTTATGTAGCAGCTTAGCAGGAGTTCCCAGCACCATCAATCATTTCACAGCTAGCCCCTGCTATGTGAGTGCTAGGGCTTAAGCAGCAGCTTAGCAGGGGCTCCGAGTGCCAGGACTCATTTCGCAGCTAGCCCCTGCTATGTGAGTGCTAGGGCTTAAGCAGCAGCTGAGCAGGGCTGTTAACCATGCACAGTCTGCAGCTGCCTATGTCGATGTGAAGGTATTGGTACAGTGTGGGTTCCATAAGGATGTCACCCAGTACTGCTAGTGCTTTTGTCATGTCATGGAGTCCAGGCACAATGCCATCTTAGTCTCATGAGGGCTGTGGTAGCACACATTGCTGCCATATCTACCTCCATGCAGAAAATTGCAAGTGCAACAATCAATGCCTTCTCTAGCAGTTTTTCCTTGGTCATGGAGGTCGTATATACACAGGGTGACCATTTTAGGAGACTAGTGCAAAATACCCCGCATAATCATATAGGTCTAGGATATTGCTCTCTATTACTCATGTCATTGGCAGAGATGTCTGTCAGCCCCCAGCAGCATGACAATCCATCAATGGACTGCATACAGGTCCTACTGCTGCAGTAGTGATATATGCCTATCACAAGAGTCTCTGTTCCTGCCACATCAAGCCAGTGAAGTGTCTCCAAGCCATGGTCACATAGTGACTTCCCCACATAGTCATGATCCTGTAGTGCCACTACCTCTGTATACCTTCTATGACACAAATTGTACCTTGCCATGGCTCTGACTCTGATCCTGTACTGCCAACCCCTCCCTGTCACTGGAAGCCATAGTCTATGACAATATCACTTGCCAAAGGATCTCCAGTTCTAAGAAAGCTCCACAGAGTTTGGTGACCAGCAGCTGCTCTGCTGAAAGAAACAGATCTATCTGAGGCATCTAGCAAAAACCATGATTAGATTTTAAACATCTTACTACATTGTAGAGCTGCTTAGTAGATTTAAACATTGTACTGCATTATACTGCACTTTAGGACTGTATTGATGTGTTTTGCTGCTTATTTGGAGCTGCTTTATTTTTACTTTTTGTGCACTTTAAACTGCTGTAGCACAGACTAAATTCAGACCTGATAAATCAAGTCTGGTTTGGTAACTGGAGCACTAAAACCAGGTATTATTTTTTGACAAGGTGTCCCTGCATCCTTGTGGCAGGAGTGCGCAGTTAAAACTCATCTGATCTAAAGTGCTTTTTATTGGTTAATTTGTCTATTTCTGTTTGACTTCACTACTACATAAGCCCCGCGTTTATGCAGGTCTCTGCTTGTTCTTACAAAGCTCCACAGAGTTTGGTGACCAGCTGCTCCTCTGCTGAAAGAAACAGATCTATCCGAAGCATCTACCAAAAACCTTAAGCACATTTTAAACATCTTACTGCATTGCACTGAACTTCTGAACTGTATTGAATTGTTTTGCTGCCTATTTGGAGCTGTTTTATTTTACTTTATGTGCACTTTAAATTCCTGTAGCATAGGCTAGACTAGGTTCAGACCTGATGAATCATATGATCACAGGATCATGGGAGCTTACTAGACCAACTGCTCCAGGGCACTTACAAGCCTAGCCAAGTTCAGCTTGTGTTCCCAAGGGTGTCTGGTTCAAACAGACACTAAAATCAGCACCTATTGCACCTGCTCAAGAGGGACACAGGTGGAACCCCCATGGTGAAATTCTGGTTACCCATCCAATTGTCCAAATCGTGCTTAAGTAGAACCAATGAGGGGTTTTGTTTAACATGAATAGAAAGCTTGTTCCAAAGATGGTTCAACTTCTATGAGACAAATCTATCTCTCCAGCAAGTTCTGTTTATATTACATACCAGGTTAAGGTCTTTTGAGTGAGTGACCCGTGTGCCATTTGACTTGCGAATGTGTAACATTTCCATTAAATCTGGGTCAGAGATTTCTCTATGTACAAGGCACAAGTTGCCTCTGAGCAGTCTGTACAACACAGAGTAAAGTGACAATGATTTCAGTTTGTCTGCATAAGACAGACGAAGACCCTGAAATTTCTTTGTAAGGAACCTTTGTGGTCTCTCCAATTGCTACAGGTGTTTGGAAAGGAACATACCAAAGGGAGCATTGTAGTCTATTATTGGCCTGATGAGGGAAGAGTACAGGGGGGGTTGTAACCTCTTTTTTTCTGGAAGCAATGCATTTACTTAAGAGATAAGTAATATAAAATGCAATTCTTACCACTGTGGAGACATTGTGATAGAAATTAAGGTTGCTGTCAACTTGTGTGCCCAGATCTCTCACCACTGACTGTGTGCTTAGGGTATTGCTAATTATGTGGTGGTTTGCAGGAACATCACCCTTGCTGAAGGGGATGACAATGCATTTTTTTGCATTAAATTTAAGGCCATGACTTTGGCACCAGTCAGTAGTCTGCATAAAACATTCTTGCATGATGTTGACATCTCTAGGGGTTTCAATGATTGCTCCCAGTTTGCAGTCATCAGTAAACTTTGTTAGCCACAGTCCTTTAGTTTTAGCCTGTACTTCAGAGATGTAGATTCCAAACAGTAGGGGGTCCCAGAACCGATCCCTGTGGAATGAAAATGTCAATAATTAAATAAACACCACTGGTTACTGGTCTGCTGCAGGAGGGGGAGCCCCCTGTTTTGACCATATGAGTGCTATCAGTGAGACAGTTTGCAACCCACCTGACAATATAGGGGTTGATACCCATTGTTTTAATGTCTCCATTTGGGAGAATTTTGGGTTTCTAATACCCTGATGGGAATGGGCCCCATTCCTAAGTCAAAGCTGAATTAAAGTTCATGAAATTAGTATTGTTTCAATCTTTGATGTTAGCCAAAAGTGCTCTTTGCAACACTTGCAGTCTGCCCAGCAATGACTCCTTCTGCAGTTTGTATGGAGTTACATGTATTGGTAACATATCTAAATATGACTGCAGATCCTTTTTTATAAGATCAATTGCTCCTACTACCATTGGAACTATCTGGATATCTTTCTTCAACATTACTCTAATTTCTTCTGCAAATCTTGATATTTTATGACTTTGTGTCTCTCTGTATGCAAGACACTGTAGTCACTGGGTGTAGCAATTTCAATGATCAATGCTACTTTGGTTTTCTCACATCTATCTTTTGAACTGTTGGTAATGGGTGATCCCATGTGATGTAGACGTCATCATTTTTTATCATACTTTGTGGCTGAAGTTTCCAGTGTTTTTCAGCTACTTCAATATTATAATGTTTGCTCAATCCCCATTGCAACAGTCTTGCCACGTTATTATGCCTTTCAGTATACAATCCTTCTGTCATTAGTATGTCACAACCAGCAACAAGGTATGCGACTGTTTCCAACTGTTTTACAAAACCTACATTTGTCTGTTTCTCCCACATGTTCAATGGACTTTGCAAACCAATGTGTACGTCGCCCACTATCTTAGGCTGCCAATATTAACCTTTCATCTTTTAGTTTGAAATTGCCTCTCCTTAACCATTCCTGCATTCAATCCTTATCAACATGAGGTTCTTCCAGAAGTTTTCTATACTTGCAACTATATTTATACATTTTCCACATTTCTTGCCTTTTCATCTGATCCTTCCACTTATATTCTTTCTTTTGCTGTTTGACACATTCAGTTGCTGCCAGATTTTGATCTACTTCTGGTTTGATTTCCATTCCTGCTTGACACCGATATAATTCTGCTAGACTAACCAGGAAAGTCATCTTAGTTTTATTTTCCTCATGTTTCAAAATTTTCACTACATTTGGGTCTTATGAGGTCAGCAGATATATGTGCAATCCCACAATTGCAGATCTATACATGTAATCAGTTTCAAGGAGGCCCATACCTCCTTCGGAATGGGGAATATGTAATTTTGGTATGCAATGATTTTTACAAATCATATGGTGAGCATGAAGCATCCTTCTTGTTGTCCTGTCTAATCTATCCAACATGTTTTAGGGCCAGTCAATCACTCCAAAACTGTAAGTTAAGACAGGAAGATCAAATTGGTTTATAGCTTGAATTTTGTTCCTAGATGTCAGCGCTGTTTTCAGTATTAATTTAAGTCTTCTAAAATATTCCTTACTAGGTTGTATTCACATTTGTTCATGTTTTATTGTTGACCCTTCATCAGTTCCCAAATATTTCTACACTTCTTCTTGCTCAAGTTCTATCACATTCTTGTCTCAAACTGATGTTTTCCTGGTGCTGCAGTTTTCCTGCTTTAAAGGTTGCTTTTGCACATTTATCAAGACTAAATGACATTCTTATATCATCTGAAAAAGTTTTGACTACTTACAATTGTGCTTTCAGTTCCTCATCTGATGACCTATACAGTTTTAAATTATTGACAAAGAGAATGTGAGAGATCTTTACACTTTGTTGTTTTCTATGAGCCAAATTATAGCCATGTTTTAATCTGTTAAGTAGACAGCGTAATGGGTTAAAGGTAAGAAAGAATAGCAGCGGTGACAGGGAGTCACTCTGGAATGCCCCCTTTGAATTTTTATCCTGGAATAATAATTTGCCCTTTATCATGGTGTAATTGCAAAGTGGTCTGCCACTTTTTCATGGTCACTGTAATGTAGTCGATCAGTGTAGGGTGTATCTTATACATTTTTAAGCACTCTTTTATCCATAAATGTGGGATACAATTAAATGCTTTTTTGTAGTCAATCCATGCCATACTTAGATTCTTCCCCCTTTTACAGTCCTCCATTATGATGTTATTTAGAACATATGATCTTTTATTCCATATGACTTTCTTTTATTACTCTTTTGTTCTATTGCCATGATTGAATTTTCTTCTAAATGACTATAAACTCTGTCTGCATCAATTCCAGTGTATAGTTTATATGTCATCGGAAGGCAAGTTATTGCTCTATAATTTTTAGAATAACTTGCTGGTTCAGTTTTAAGTAGGAGCATTGATTTTTCCTGTTGTTAAACAGGTTGGTGTCTGTTCAGGGTGTGCATATAAATAGTTCTTACTCATGGCTACATCTTTGTGCAAAGATGTTAATACTTTTAGCCAGAGGTTAGATACTGCATCTGGGCCTGGGGTTTTCCAGTTGTAGGATTTTCTTAATTTTAACTCGATCGCTCTAGCCGTTCCTTCATCTCATTTCATATCCTGTACCTTTGAATTTCTTATTATTTCTTTTACTTCTTCTATCCATTTAGCATCTTTGTTATATTCCACAGGATCTTCATAGATATTTCTCAAAAAGGTATCTATTTCTTCTTTTTTGGGTGGTCTTTCAATTCCTTTTGCCTTGTTTCCCAATTCTCTAAAAAACTTTAAGGGGTCATCGATAAATTGCTTATTTTGTACTTTTCCTTTATATTTGTCTGTGTATCTTCTAAGTTTTTCTGCCTGTGCTGCAATTTTAGTTTATTATTTGCAATAGTACAAGATAGCTCCTGATCCATTATAATATTGAGCATCACTTTTATCACATCTATCTTTCTTAGCATTTTTATTTAATCTGTTCCCTCTTGTGTACTCTTCTAACAGTGACACTTCTTGTCTTAATTGCTTTATAGTTTTCTCCAATACTTCCATGATGGTATTCAATTTCTCCCCATCCTTTCCCTCACTACTTTGTGTTCTTGTGGTAGAATGTTATCTGTTATTAAATTAGCTGCACAGTAATATATCCTATTTACTTCTGTTATATCGCATAATTCTCTATAGACAGTCATAATTACTGTGTTCATTTGTTTTATCAAACATCTGACTTTTTGGGTTTCATTGACCTTTTGCAGTCTATTTCTTTCATTGATCCTAATATATCTATTTATCTCTATTAAATCAAGCAACTCTTTCCTTAGTTTATTTCCTTCTAAACTGAGGGCACATTTTTGTTCTCCATTTCCTACTGGCATGCTATAGAGCATTCTACAGCATCTTTCTGTGGCACATTCTCTTCAATTTCATCCTGTGTCATCTGTTGCTCTGTCATATGGGAACTCACTGGCCTATCACTCCTCAACATTAACTGTGTCAGAGTTTCCACAGTTGCCTGTTCCTTCCCTTGCCATTCAGCCTCAACTGAATGTTTATACCAGTTTCCTGTGGAAGGCACCAAAATATCTTCATATGGCAGCTGCCCAGTTGCTTCCTGTTCCACTGATTTCTCTATAATTTGGATGTCTATTGCTCTATCCTGCTGTGGTGCTTTCTGAGTTAGATTTTCTACACTGAATCCTTCACTTTGAAGGTACTTCATAACTTGAGTTTATATTTCTTTACATACTCCATTACTAATCTTCTTTTCTACTTTTCGTCTTTGTTTTCTTATTTTTTGTATTTTAAAGTTTTCCATGTCCGGATTCCTTTGCCTGTATTTCTATTCAAATATCTTTGGTGCTGCTCTTTTTGTATTGATTAATTTTGCTTTCTCCTCTGCATAAATATTACACCATATTAAATCTCTTTTACTTTCCCATGTCCAAATATTTCTTCTTCAGTTGTCTCCTGATCTTCCTGTTTCTGCTTACTTTGGGTACTCGTTCCATCATGCTGTGATGCAACCTGTGTTAGAGCTAATACACCAAAGCCTTCACTTCGCAGGCATTACATAACTTCAGTTTCTGTTTTTTTAATTTCTACTTTACTAATTTTCTTTTCTACATTCTATTATTTTTTTATTGTGAAATTTTCCATACCTGGATGCCTTAGCCTATATTTTTCTTCCGATACCTTTGGGACTGCCTTTTGTGTATTGATTAGTTTGGCTTTCGACTTTGCATAAATATTGCACCATATCAAATCTCTCTTTCTTTCCTATGTCCATATTTTTTTTTTATACTTTTCAAAAATCTCTAGGTTTTGTTGTTTATATTTTCACACTTCCTCAGATGCTTCTTTTTTCCAAACAGATCAAAGTTTTTTAGTTTATATAATGTTTTTCACAAATCTGTTGTATTAATGAACACAATTTTTTATTTGAGGTTTCTGAGAGATTTTCTTCTGGAAGTATTTTTCTTTCCTCTAATTTCTCTCTTAATCTTTTTGTATATCTTGTGTCTGGAAATTATGGGCTTTTTATATAATAGTAACAATACATCATTTTTTTCTTATCCTGAATAATCCACTCTATCGTCTTTATGGCTCTTCTTTGGCCTACCAGTTTTTGTGATTTTTGTGGACTGCTACTTCCTTCTACAACAGGGAGGTCATCCTCCCCTAGGCCTGGCTTAGCTTTATTGTATGAATGTTTCTGTATTTTGAGGATTCTACACTGTCATTTTTTTCCAGTCCTGGCACCAGCGCACTTATCAGGATTGGGCATTTTTTTATCCTGGGTCTTGTACACCCAGTTATCTTTTTTAATTTTTGACCTACTTCTGTTCATGATATATCCTGTATAAAATGCAGTCTCTATATCAGTGTCATCTTGGTGAGATTTTGTGAAAAACAGGGTCCACTTTGTGAAGGTACTCACCAAGACTTGAGGATGAATTCAATTTCAGCAGTACTACTCTCCTTTGCTTGCTGACTTATCATATCTCCATTCAGACCCTGAATATGATACCCAGCAGGGTGAGTTTATCAATGATGCCTGAGTGGGGGATTGTGTCAAAGGCCTTAGCTGAGTCTAGGTTGGCCATATGTACAGATTTGCCCTTGTCTAGGACTTTGATGACTGTCTCGAAGAAGTCCACCAAGTTTAACAGGCATGATCTCCCCTTGAAACCGGGGAGTTGAACATTTGGAGATTTCATATATCTTTGTTAATAAGGTCCATGATGATTCATTCTATGACCTTGCAGACAAGGCTGGTCAGGCTAATTGGTCCATAGTTCCCAGGGTCCATGGATGCACCCCCTTTGTGCAAAGGGATGATGGTAGCTGTTTTCCATTCCACTGGGACAAAGCCAATGCTTAGGCTGTGATTGAAAAGCATGTTCAACGGTGATGTTAATTCCTGTTTTAACCTATGTAGAACATAGCCCAGGATGTTGTCTGGTCCCATACACATTGTGTTTTTGGCCTTGGAGAGGGCATTTAAGACCTGCTCCTTGGAGATATTTGGGAGGGGGGATAGGTATTAGCGATGCTTTGGGGTATATGTGGCAGGGACAGGGGACTGAAGTTTTCACTGAATCTGTCAGCCAGCAGGTTTGCTATATCCAGAGGTTCTATATATGTAGTACCATTAACTATGAGTTCAGCGCAAATATGGGCCTTACCTTTGAGGTTACGGATGTAACTAAAAAACTCCTTGTGCTTATCCTTAGTTAGGGAAGCTAATTTAGATTTGTCGTTAGCTTTGGAGGTCTTCACTAGGAGTCTCATTTGCTTGTTTAAGTTGATGAGGGAGTGTTTCCAGTTTTGAGACCTTCTCTTCCTAGTTTTAGACAGCAGTTTCTTTCAGATATTGTATAGCCTGTTAATGGCAGATGTCCAGCATGCAGGTTTGATCTTTCTTTGGTCCTGTCAGGTACAGCACAGTCAATACAATTGTACAGATGTTTGTATAAAGCGAAAACATAGCCTCTATGAGACTAGATACCATCCCAGGTTTTGTTCTACATGGGTTAAAACAGGAGTTAGCAATACCACTGGGTACTCTTTTCAATCACAGCCTAAGCACTGTCTTCATCCCAGAGAAATGGAAGACAGCTACCATTATCCCTTTGCACAAAGGGGATGCATACACTGACCCTCAAAACTATAGACCTATTAGTTTACCCCACCTTATCTGCAAGGCCATGGAATGAATCAGCATTATCATGGTCTTTAACAATAAAGATATACAAAATCTCCAAATACTTGACCCCACCCAGTTTGGCTTTGTCAAGGGGACATCATGTTTGTTGAACTTGGTGGACTTCTTTGAGACAGTCACCAAAGCCCTAAATGAGGGCAAATCTGTGCACATGGCCTACCTACACTTGGTCAAGGCCTTTCACACAATCCCCCACTCAGGGATCATCGATAAACTCACCCAGTTGCATATCGACCCATATATTGTCAGGTGGGTGATGAGCTGGCTCACTGATAGAACTCATACAGTTAAAATAGGGGACACCACCTATTCTAGCATACCGTAACTAGCAGTATCTCACAGGGTCTGGCTGGGACCCCTATTGTTCAGAATCTACTTCTCCAAAGTCCAGGCAAAAACTGAAGGTCTTTGGCTGACCAAGTTTGCTGATGACTGCAAACTAAAAGCAGTCATCGAGACCCTAAGCAATGTCAACATCCTGCAGCATGGACTTGCACAGACCAATGATTGGTGCCAAAGTCATGGTCTTAAACTAAATGCAAAAAAAATGCATCATCATCCCCTTTGGCAAGGGTAGCATTCCTGCAAACTGCCACATCAATAACAATACCCTAAGCACACATAAAGTGGTGAGAGATCTGGGCACACATGTTGACAGCAACTTCACCTTTGATCACCATGTCTCCACAGTGGTAAGAATGGCATTTTATATTGTTTATCTCATAAGTAAAGGTATTGCCTCCAGGAAAAAAAGAGGTTATAACCCCCCTGTACTCTTTCCTTATCAGACCAATAATAGAATACAATGCTCCCTTTGGTATGTACCTTTCAAGCACCTGCAGCAATGGGAAAGACCACAAAGGTTCCTTACAAAGAAAATTCAGGGCCTCAACATCTGTCATATGTGGACAGACTGAAATCACGGTCACTTTACTCTGTGTCATACAGAATTATCAGAGGCAACCTGTGCCTGGCATATAAATTAGTCTTGGACTCTGCTTTAATGGAAATGCTGCATATTTGCAAGTCTAATGGCACATGAGTCACCCACTCTAAGAACCTTAACCTGGTATGCAATATCAACCGAACCTGCTGGAGAGATAGATTTGTTTCCCAGAGGTTGCCTCACCTTTGGAATAGGCTTCCATTTCATGTTAAACAGAGCCTCTCATTGACCCTATTTAAGCACAATCTGGACGACTGGATGGGTAACCAGAAATTCTCCATTGGAGTTCCACCTGAGTCTCTCTTGGACAGTGGCAATAGATGATGATTTTCTTAGTGTCTGCTTTTTAACAGAAACTCTTCGGAACAAAGGTTTAACTTGGCTAGGCTTGTAATGGCCCAGGGCCATTAGCCTAGTAACCTCCTATGATCCTATGAACATTGACCACGACTGTAATGTGACCACATATTATTGTGCCTTTTGACACCTGTGTAAATGAAGACAGTTGTGAGCCACTTCATTCTCCCTTCTGTGTGAGTATTTGATGAATTGTGTGGTCTAGTCTTGCACTGCCTAGCATAGCCTTTATCTAACGCTACATGCCACGTTTGTTTTGTGTGGCACAACACTGGCACTGTGTCCTCCTCATATGACTATTGATCTGGACTTCTAGACACTACCACTTCTCTTGCAATGGCATATACTCTGCCATCATTGTCAGAGGAAGAAGGATACAACTGTTCACTGTTTCTCTGTGTTACTAATGTCACTGGCTGTAATTGGTATTTTGACAGTGACATGAGTTACTGTAGTGGGTCTGGACATTTCCTGGACAGATGGATGGTCTGCATGATTCCTAGTAATCATATTATGCAGCATACAGTATGCTGCAAACATCACATATGCTGTGACAGAGAAGCATTGCAGTGACCCTCCTACCCAGATGTATCCAAACAGTGGAAATAGCCCTTCAGCGCTCTGAACACACATTTATTGATGTTTCTGGTTTGTGCATGGGTGATACTACACAGCAGCTCAGCAATGTTATCTGGATTTTGTATGGGTGTCATCAGCCAGGGATGCAGTGGGTATCCATTATCACCTGAAACACATTAGTAACATATGGGTAGCATAGGATATTTGTACTGACTGTCTTTAGGTCTTTATATACCTTATCACCACAGTGTTTGCACTTACCATTTATGTGGTCCTGTAAATTTCATTTTGCAGGAAGCAACAACATATAATTCTTGCATCCCAGATGTGGGAACCATGATCAGTGTCAAGATGCTATTCTGGAATAATGATTATGAACTATGGTAGACCTTCCAAATGGCATACCACAAACCATTGACACTGGGAGGGACATTACTGTCACATATGTGAATCCATCAAACACAATATTCCAGGCAGGCAGATGATGTCATAGAAACCAAGCATGGTACTGTCCCTCCTCAGTGGCACTTTCTGAAAATGTATAGGTTCCTCTTCATGTGGATGTTGGGTATTGAAGAAGGTACAAAATTTTCTGTAGGCCTATGCCTGTGATGTGCCCAATATGTCCCCTGGTTATCTCTGCAATGCCTTGTATATAGTAGACTAAGTGCTACACATATTTGTGTGTCCACCTTATGACTAGGAAATACTGCTTGAGTGGGCAGTGATTGACTTAAATGCTCAAGTCCCAGGTGCTCAAAGACCACTGTGTGAAAGCTAGTGACACAAGCATCTCTTAGTTCACATGAGTTGCCAGTCACACTCAGACTTAGCTATCATACGTTACCTGAACACATTATTCAAGATCAAGCAAAGTAAGAGCAGTACACATGGGAAAGGTGGGAGTGTAGTTTAGGCAATGATTGGGAAAGATATTTAGGTTCAGGGAGTGGGAGGGGAGTTTTTGAGTAGAGAGAAGAAAGGGAGTTTGGGGGTAACGATAAATAAGTGAGTTAAAGGTTAGGAAGAGATCATGGAATTTAGGGTAAGGGCTAGGGTGAAGGAGGAAGACTAGAGTTTTAGGTTCAGGGAGGAATCAGGGACATTCTGGTTAGAAAGCAATTGAGTATTTTAGGTGTAGAGAGGGGGAATGGAGTTTTAGGGTTAGGGATAAAGGACTATGATTATTAATTAGGTGGGAGGCTAAGGGTTACATTTAGGCATCTGGTAGAACTACTTGCATTTTCAAGCAGGTGACAGCGAGCAGGTGTGTCACGCACTACCAGCACACAAGCATTTATACTAGACTATCTACAGGTATAGGAACTCCACATATTCATCTATATCTTATTCAAGGGTGATACATGTCATCCAAGGCTATTATAATTTCTCTGTCCACTGAACAATGGTCTGTCAGTTGCTAGTCAGTCAGCTGGCGGTAGGTGATATGCTGCCAATGCCATTTTCATTCATTCATGCCACTGTGACAAGTCACAGCAGCACTTACAGATAAAATGTGCAGCCACTGCTACTCCTTCCATCATTGCATGTGGAATCTCTGCAGATCACATGTGCGTTTTGCTCTTATTGTCATTAAACTGGCTGTGGTCTCATTAATCGGTACACCTATGAGTCATGCCTGGCTTTCATGAGAACCCATGCGTATCTCATTACACATTAATTCAACTGTGCTCTTTGATTTGTATGTTATTATATGGTCATTTGATCACACTTTTATCAGTGTTATGATTCTCACCGCTTAGCAATGGTAGAAGGTAATATTAATGACAGCATGCCAGTGTGCGGCGGCTTCCTGCACAACAGTGTACTGGATAGTGTACAACATGACTATTATTTCCAGCTTTAAAAATAGTTTGGAGCTTGTATACAATACACAGTTTACTCATGCAAACCCTTAAAATAAGATCTTTCCAAACATTCTACAATGTATTTGCCTGTCAAATAATGTCATATGTTTCATATTTTTAATATATGTGGATGTTAACAATTAATCTAATAAGATTATAGACAAAGGCCATGTGCAAGACTCAGGCAAATCTTTTGGCTACAATAAATGTATGATCCACCTTACTTTGTCAAGAAGCCACATATTGAGTCCGACACCACTGAAAAGTACAGAGTGGATTTGGCCGGCACTACCTCATAGATATATAAAGCTCTAACTGTGATCCAGGTGACCCTGGTAAACTCAGGCATTGCAGGAAAAGAAGACTGAGAATATGCCTGCTTGGGGTGAGAGCACATATACAGGGTGGTAACTCTACAGCCCCTAGTAGCGACTGCAGGTCATCTGGAAGTACTTTTTTCAAAAGGGGGCTTTAAGGATTGGATCACTGACACAAATGGGCAACACCCTTTGCAATGGCCCACTGAACATCTGTCACTTTGACTGCAATGAACAAAACAAAGAATGTAGACAGTAAAGAGAAACACATGATTTCTCATATGGGTTATAGCATCACCACCATTGCACTTGACCATAACCTTCCAGGTAATGTGTGTGTATGTGTGTGTGTATGTCTCTCTCTCTCTCTCTCTAGATATATATATATATATATATATATATATATATATATATATATATATATACACACATTTATATATATGTACTTTAAATGAATGAAAACACTCACTGGCGAGTGGCAAAATGTTGAGGTGAAAATGCCATTGTCAACATGCCAGTATGCGTGCATTAAGAAATGGCCTCAACGCATGTAAACTTTTAACTTGTCAAAATACAAAATAAATCATTTTTTTCAAGTGACAATCCCAGCTACATCCACCCTTACTCCCCCTGCTAATTATATATACAGACTGAGAGATAATACAAACACAGGGCAAGTTCAAATTTTCCAAACCATGGGAAATGTGCGATTATGCCCACCTGTCGATCAGCTGTTTAACCGGTCATATGCAGATGAATAAACAGCTGTCAACCTAATGCATGATTGATCATTTACATAACTCCCATATGTGTGTGTGTGTGTGTGTGTGTGTGTGTGTGTGTGCGTGTGTGTGTGATATCTATCTATCTATCTATATATATATATATATATATATATATATATATATATATATATATATATATATATATATATATGGGTCCCTATCAGTTGATCAAGTTCTCAGAAACTCAAAATGTATATGATCGAGACCATATGATCGGGTTTTTGAAAACTCAAAGCTTTTGAAAGGAGATTGCGGTACAGTGCAGATTTTTCCTCACTGTAGTGCAATGTTGGAGTTGGTATATTTAATTTGCAGGGGGTGAGGGGGGTGCAGCACCCCCACATAGATTTTTTTTTTGATGTTTGAGTTTTTGGAAACTCAATCATATGGTCCTCTATGAATTTTGAGTTTCTGAAAACTCAGTCATCTGACATAGATCTATATATATATATGTATATATATATATATATATATATATATATATATATATATATAATTATTACCTTTAGTCGAATGGCTAAAATACTGAACTTCTAAATGTCAACATGCCTCTACACATGCTCCAATGATCAACCTTGGAGCAGAAAAATAAATCCCCCACACTCCCTAATTCTGCGTACTAACTCGAAGATCCCACAATCCCTGATAATGGCATATTCCCCTATCCCTGAGGATTATCGATGTCATGCATCTGTCAACCATTTGTTCTGTTGACAAAAGTATTTCATCAAAGCAGATGCCCAAAGCTACCAAACCCATAAAGGAGAGCATAAACATACAACTCCAGATTTTGTGTACAACCCAGTATATGCCTAGGTTTTTTCTACCATTTCAAATTCCTTGAAAAACTCCATATTGTGATACTTAATTGTTAATGAAAATAACTGAAAACTTCAATAGTTACAGTATGACTACATTAAAGCTTGCACAATGTTCATTTTATGGCAGAGTAAGAGTGACTTTACATGATTAGATAATGTTTTATTGAATTCACTTCATAAAGCTTAAAGCTACAGTGGGAATTCATATGCTGATCTTGTTTAAAAGAGCTTACCCTCAAGTGTTATCTCCAATTAAATTAAAATTCCAGCTATTTCTACGGAAGCATGACATTTTAGAAAAACACACTTACTTGATATGAGTCACACGTAGAAAGAAGTTGCTTTTTACAGTTTAATCAACCAAAGGCTGACTCACATTAATAATGAAACAGGTACCTTGCTTATAGTGCATTGAAGTTTTCCTGTTACATTCCCTCTTCTTATTAAAACAAATTTGTTGACACAAACACTTTACTAATCAGGTTTAAATGCCTGATAAAATCTAATATGAAGTTCAAAGTGACCTTCTGACTTACAAGCTGTAGGACGACACACAGAGGCACAGAGACACAAACACAAGAACACACACATCCATCCATATACACACACTGGAAGACACACAGACATGCATATACACACAAACACACGCACAGACATGCTCTCTCTCACTCTCTGTCTCACACACACATACGCGCTCGCACACACACACACACACACACACACACACACACACAAACACACTGGCACAGTCAGACATATGCACACTTTTATTTTGTGCAACGCAGACTTGCATGTTTAAGGAAGTGTTGCATACTTCTCCACTGTCCAGAATCAGCTAAAAATCCAGATTTTTGCTTAATATATTTCATCTATTCCTCATAAAGCTTCCAATTTACTCACTACTCATTGAGAATTGAAGTCATTTAAGTATGACAAACATCTGAATTTTAAAATATATATCATTCAGAAAGTACATATTAATACAAAACCTAATTATTCTAGCACATTTCTAAGTTTATAACAACAATATTTACAATTTGTCCCTGAATTTGGGTCTTTGTCCCCCAATTTTTTTTGCTTTGCCCAAAATACTTGCACTAAGAGGTTGAGAGGCACAATGGTCTACATTTTAAACATGGTGTGAAATTCCATCCTAGGTATGCCCCTGAACATATTTGCTCATGCATGCACATACATACACATACATGTATGCACACACAAATGCATGCCCTCCACTTTTTTGTACATTTTTTAACTGGATTGTGGGAAATCACAGAGCATGTCCTACACTGTTGGGTGTACAGCCATGATGTGATCATTGCCAGTGTCCACTGTGTTGACTTGTGATGTTTTGGGTAAATGTGGCATATGGCAGGGAATGGTTGAATGATGAGGAGACATAATAAGGCTGTACTACAGCTGTAATAAAGGATTACTGATATGATACTCCATGCAAATAGAAAGGCAAGGGACAGAGAGTTCCACCACAGGGGGTGGACCACCAGCACAAATCAGTGAGTTTTTGTCATTGTTTGGCAGCCTGTGAGAGTAGGCTCTCAGGCATGAGAATATCTTGGAGGTCAGAGCTTGGCTGGAATCAACCACTCATGTGTCAGTAGGGGAGGCTTCAGGTTAGTAGTGACTATTACAGTACCCTGTAGCATACTTCATCGTATGTTCAAAGCAAAGGATTAAGCAATACCTAACCTGACAGACATCCTTCCAGACAGTCCTTATCCATAAGTGCAAGAATCTGCATGGCATGCTAAGTATGTATGTCTTTCCACCTATGTCCAAGTTGTACCTCAGTGCCCCTCCTGAGGTGTCCTGACATTGAAGCATCCCTTAGGTAGTGTGAATAGCTGCCCCACTATGTTTTGTTTTTACACATGGGATGTGTTAGAGATTATTTCCTGCATTGTCTGGGAGTTGTGTCAGTTCTCTAATGCATAATTGGTATTGCCTGCCACAGACAAGTATATGTGGCCTGCTCCCTGTTGAAATGGTGCCTGTAGTATGGACCTGTCTGTATAGCATATATATATGCATGTATCGACCAGGAGAGCCTGTTTGAAGATTACTCACAGAAACCATTTGCATATGTTAGATTTTTGTCAAATATGCAAATCATGTGAACTTACAGGTGACATACTGGCACATTTTAAGTAATATAAATATAAAAAAATATATAGCAAAGACAGAGTGGAAGCTAAGAGAAAATATACAGAAACATGCATACAAAATAAACAAAAAGAAAATTACCAACGCTCTTTTTAAGCATGCTCATTCAAATGAAGGCCATTGTTTTCTTTTTACAGTTTTAATCCTCGGGGGGCCATGGTGAATTATATGTGAAAAATGGGAACTATGGCGGCACCTATATTTAAATGCTTCTGCACCCCCAGGATTAAACAATATTATATTTATTAATAGTCTGCTTAAGTATTAAGCTTATGAGAGTTAAGTTATTAAATGTATTCTTTCATAGTGTTTTACTTATTTTCTTAATTGAATCAAACTTCATCTATTTTTATCTTGATGAGACTTTTTTAATTCTTATGTCAAGTAACAGATTTTATGAATGGTGACAGGTAACAAAATATATGTTTCTTTAAGATGTAAATTGTGATGATCATGTGATTATTTCAACTTATATTTAAACTTGTCATGTGGACATTTTAAATTATCTGAAGAAGTCTTGTAACTAGAAGATGAAAACACTTAACTAGAAGATGAAAACACTTATCTTTCTACAAAAACCCAATTCAGGATATCATTTGGTCAGTTTTTACATTTTAAGTAATGCTTTGGGTGCTCAGGACATGCAAGCCCTTCCTGTTGTTACATAGCAGGTCCTTTAGACCAACTTGGGTCTTGATAGGAATGTGTACAATCTATGACTCCCAGCACATCAGTAAAATTGACTATATAATAAAAGACAAACATGGATCTGGTTATTTTTCCAGTGCTGATGGCACTGGTCCCAATAGCAGCTCCTATACTGCAGGCCCTGTTCCTAACATAATTCCCAAAGCACCACAAATCATGATGATCAAAATGTGAATGTGCTACCATCCAACATGACCATTTTAAACTATTCTAAATCACGCTTCCATTTTGGGTTCTTTCATTTGCATAATCTATGAGCCTCATTTGCATGACATTCTTCATTTCCATGTCATTTTGCACTAGACATGAGCTGTACAACTTGCTATTTTAGCTATTGCGTTAGTCATGCTTTCTGTGTCTTTCATTCACCCACACCCAGGTTATGACTGTTACCCTCACTAATTTGTGAGGTGCAGTGTATGAGTCTCAGCCACACTGTGCAGTGTGAAAAGCTAGTGTGCAAGGGTAGCCACAAACAAACCCACCACACAATTTAGAGAATGTTGGGCAATACAACATATTGACCAGTAGGATACTGTGACTCAAAGTTTGGCCCACCATATGGAAGAAATGCAAATGATAACAGCAGTGTGAAAGTTGTAATGCATGATTCAGAGACCAAGGAATAGCATAATACAATATGCATCTTCAGTAGTAGTACTGTTCTGACAGACAGTTGCGCTGTAGTACACATAGGTGTAACACATGCCTGCACTGCCCTCCTGTAATGTTCCCAGTGTAAAGCCACACTGTTCTGACTACTGTATCATACAATAAGCAGTAGATGAAATACATTATTATGTAAAATATAAAATTGGTTAGAATTGAAAAAGATAACCAGAGAATCTATTGTGCCATATATTGTCAGCTCTGGAGTCATGGTCTTGGGTGCAGTAAGTTATACACCATGGTTTTATGACACCCCCCCCCCATCAGGTTATGGATGTATTAATTCTATATGCCACAGATGATACCCTTTTCTTCCACAGCCTTCTAATGAATGGTTGAGACTCCTGTTCTCCCAGGTACTTTTTTGTTTGGCCTCCCAGTTTAGCCCCATACTTTTTAGTGTAGATAATTAAAGCCATGTGGTGTTAATGAGCTGGTTCCTGTAGTCCAGGGTTTGATTCCCTCAGCCTTTAATTTTCTAGTGTGTGACCTTCAACAGGTCACTTAATTAGACAGTGCTCTGGGAAAATTGGGCAAGGCACCTCTGTGCTCTTCTGGACTACACGTTTACTAACTACTCCATGAACAAGACTAAGTTTATCATAGCCTGACTTTTACGTGCTGTGAGTGTACAGAGCAGTATAGGTATAGAATGTATAATTGCATAACCCACTACTCCATATGCAGTGGGTGAGTGTTATTATAAATGGTAGGAAAAATGTTACAACAGTAATACACACCTGAACACCACAGTCAACATTCCAGTACCTGAATATGAAGTCATGTTTGAATGTGCCTACATGCAAAAGGACAGCAGGAAATAGTCCCCAGTCCTCCACAGTTCCTGGAGGGCTATTAGCTTTTTACTGTTTTCAACTCTCATTTAAGCATTTAAGCAGATGCAAAAATTCAGGACAAGAATGCTTTCACTTCCAGGCAGGAGCCTATTTTTACCTCTTTATAAATCTGACAATTGCACTCTTTAACTGCTTGCACATAAGCAGTCACCTTTTCTCTTCAACTATAACTCTGATTGTACCGGGCACATCAGGAAAAAATGTCTATCATGTATACAAGTGGTAGCACACAGGGGAGCTTGGCTGCAAAAAACAGTTCATGAAACCAAGGCAACCCATCTATGAAGTGCCCATGTGTTTGCAGTGGTCACATTTTCCTTACAGTAAAGCACAGGTCTATCCATATCCATCACCTAAACATGCTTTATGTATCTCCCCCACATGGCTGACAAGGGTGGCATAATATGGAAACTCTTTGTAGCAGTCTTCAGGATCACATCATGACCATACAATAATCAGATGACCCTTCTTACAGTGTAGTGACCTCAGTGTAAAAAGGATAAAGTCTTGGAATACTGTCTTTGTCTTACCCCTCCTTGTCATGGTCTGTAGCAATCCATCCTGAAGAATGTTATGGCCATCCAAGGAGCCATATAAAGCCAGAGTGATATCACAGTTAAATCCACTACACAGAAAAAGATGCAAATGCACTTGAGAAGCATGCACAGAGATTGTGACTTGCAAATAAGCCTCAGATACTGAATTACATAGCAGACAGTAGTTTTACAGTGAGGGCAATAATGCATATTCTTGCATAAGATGATAGATAATTCACATATAGCCATGGCTGAAATACATGTCCTGGCACAGAGGTTATAGATGTCTGACTCATAGCCATGGAAGCTGTAGAGGAGAAATGGCATGTTGTACCACAGGCATCACATCTGACGCTGTTTGCAGCCTACTGAGTATTACCCTGCAAATATCCATAGGTTCATATGTTGTACTAAGCTAACAACCAGTAGGGCCCTTACAAGTCTAACCATGTACCCTTAACCATTTTGGTCTCAAGTATCATATGGGGGCATGTTAGCAGGCAGGCAGCTAAGGATTTGTAGAGCGGGTGCTAGTTAGGATAATACTTTTCTTATTGATGGCCTCTGTCCATAACGGACGTGGGGGCCAGACTGTGGATAAACGTATGAATTCCCATCCAATTGACAAGGTTTTATTTGAACAAGGTCAGGGATTAACTCTGTTTTACATGGATGGTTAACCGATTTCATAGTGCAGGGATCCTTTGAGACATAAAACTGTCTTTCCAGCATATTCTGTTTATGTCACAATATGAATATAGTGTTTCTGGTGCTGTTTGTTTTGCACATGTGGAGCAGACTGGAAACCATATAAGCCAGGCAAAATCCCCTCTCAACAGCCTGTAGGAGACTGAACATAGAGAAAGAGCCTTCAGTGTAGGACAGGGTATTCATCCATGAATTCTCCTGGTGGAAACCTTTGCAGGAATTCCAACTATTGCAAGTGTCTGGTTAGGTACATACCAAAGGGGGTATTGTATTCAATGACAGGTCTGATAAGGGCTGAGCAGAGTAGTACTGTAACTTTCTTGGACCTGGATGCCATACCCTTACCTATAAGTTGGGCGACATAGAATGATTTTGTACCTATGTTCCCAGATCACTAACTACTGGTTCGACTCCTAGGGGTGTTTTTTCAATGGAATAATTAACTTGGATTAACAGTTTCCCAAAGGGCATTACAATGCATTTTTTTTGCATTCGGTTTTAGGCCATGGCTTTGGCACTAGTCATTTCTTTTGTTAAACCCACTTGCAAGATGTTTGTGTCTTGGAAAGAATCTATAACAGCTCCCAATTTACAGTCATCTGTGAACTTGGTGAGCTACAGGCCTTTAATATTAGCCTTGACTTCTGAGAAGTAGATGCTAAACAGAACCAGGTCCAGCATGGAGCCCTGGGATACTCCACTGATGACTATTCTCTGGTGTAGGTGGCCTCAGTGATGTTGACTTCTTGGGTTCTGTCTGTGAGCCAGCCAATAATCCAGCAAGTTATGTAAGGGCTTACGTCTAGCTCACAGAGCTTGTCAACAATGCCTAAGTGGGGCATTGTATCAAATGCCTTAGCACTAGTCCATTGCCTTGATGATCCTCTTAAAGACGTCTACCAGATTAAGTAGGCATGATCTTCCCTTAACAAATCCAAATTAGGATGGGACCAGTGTAGGTACATTGCCAGTGTCCTTGTTTATCATTTCAATGATAATTCATTACATGGCTTTGCATATTAGGCTTGTTAGTCTGAATGGTCTGTAGTTCTCTGGATAAGTTGATTATGCACCCTTGTGGAGGGGAATGACTTTAGCAGTCCTCCATTCACATGAAACATAGCCGGTTTCAAGGCTGTAGTGAAAAAGTGCTTCAAGAGGCCCTGATAGGTCATGTTTTAGACTGTTCAGGATGCAACTGGGGATGTTGCTGGGACCCATGCAGGTGGTGTTCTTGGCTTTAGCGAGTGCTGCCAGCACCTGGCCCCTGATGATGATAGTTGAGGAAAGTATGTTGGAGGCTGATTTCACCTAGTGGAGCTGGGGGGGTAGTGGGTAGCAAAGTTTGAGTTGAATTGATCAGCCAGTAGATTTGCTATGTCATCCTGATACGTGTAGGTGATACCATCCACTAGCAGAGCTGCACACTATTGTTGTTATTTCTAAGGTTCCAGACATAGCCGAAGAAGGCCTTCTGGTTGTCCTTAGCCTACAAGGCTATCCTGATCACACAGTTGGCCTTGTTGGACTTAATTAGACCTTTTCTTTCTTGTTTAGTTGCACAAGAGAGCACTTGTCCTTAAGAGAGTTGCTCTTCATGATTTTGGTGATGAGTTTTCTTCTTTTATTATATACCCTGTTTAGGAGAGGATTTCACCAGTGAGGTTTGCTTTTAAGGTTTGTTTTGGTTTTATTTCTAGTAGGTATGGCAGCATCTATACGGCCAGTCAAATGTGTGTATAATGAATGACTCTGTGAATAATCCTGCATAGGTAGCTGTGGTCTTAGAGTAGGGAGGAAGCCTTGAATTTAGAAAAAGTGTCACTTTATAGGATGGAGTTTGCCTTTGAATAGTTCCCAAATGTTACTGGTTTAGCTGGATTTTATGGGTTGATTTTGACTTCAAATTAGATGGCTTTGTGGTCTGACCTCAGTAGTGAGGAAGTGACATGGGGGGGGGGGGTGCAACATTCTCCCACCTTGGTGAGTATCAGATCCAGTATATTTGATCCTCTGGTTGGGGTCTGCACTATCTGTTCCACAGTGTTTGTATTAATAAAGTCCAGGAAATGTTGTGTCTGAGAGTCTGAAGCAGTGTGTTCCTGAGTCTATGGAAGGGTAGTTAAAGTCACCCATGAATCGAGTGTTTGGTTTGATGGTGAGCACCTTTAGTAGGGTTAGGTAAGAGTTGTGAGACTCTGAGATATAAATGCTGACCTGCGGCTAGTCATGATATTGTGAGAAACCTTACCTATGGTGACTTGCGCATGGATGAGCTCCATGGTATCATCCTATTTAACCAGCTGAGAGGTACATTTGTTAAAAAAGACACAAACGGTACCACAGACTGTAGAAGAACACAAACCAAAGCAGGAAGAGACAACTCCAAAGCTCTTCAGCTCTTTATTAAAATAACCAAAGTAAAAGAACACTGATGACAAGTGAAATTAAGTGCTTTTTGTCTAGTATAGTAACTAGACTTCTTCAGACAATTAACAGCAACTCTGGTACTTCTTAAATACACTTCCCCCTCTCTCTCCTCTTGGCTTAATTACATAATAAGTGCCAATTAATGATAATTATACAATGACCCCCGATTAATATTTCAAAACGTGCACACTGATTCGCCACCATGCCCGTTGTAAATCCCACAATATACCAACAGAAAAAGGTCCAGTCGCCCGGACTTTTTTCCATTGGCATAAACTGCTAAAAACATTTTTTTTAACAAATAAAAAGAAAAAAAAAATGGAGCAACAGAGACTTTCTTTTCACTGTTGCTTCCATTTCAAAGCATTGATGTACTGGGTATGCGTGGGATGCAAGTCCCATACGCATGCTCAGTACATCAAAACAAGGAAGCAGTGTACCACAACCAGCGGAAGAACAGTAATGCGCCATTATAAAAAGACATTATTTAAGAAAAGTAAGTAATTTTTTTTTAAATAATGTCATTGTATATTAGCAATAACTGACTACATGGTTGTGGTATATTGAAATTTACCCACGGTTGGCTTTATTTAATCACTTGGGCTTTGCCCTTGTGATTAAACCGCACCAACCATGGGTAAATCTTCAATATACCACAACACGTCATCGGTTATTGCTTAATTATGTGACCTTACACTTTACATTATAAGTTAGGCTAGGCCATCAAGGCAAATAGTATATACATTTTGCAAAATAAAATAAAATAAACGAAAATAAATTAAATGAAGAAATAAAGACACCATACATAATACAATAAAGCTTCATATCAAAACATTTATTTTATTTTATTTTGCAGACTGTATATACTATTTGCCTTGATGGCCTAGCCTAACCTATAATGTAATACTAGACGAAAAGCGCTTAATTTTACTTGTCATCAGTGTTCTTTTACTTTGGTTATTTTAATAAAGAGCTGAAGAGCTTCAGAGCTGTCTGTTCCTGCTTAGGTACATTTGTTGCTGGCATAGATTGAAACACCTCCACCTTGGGCACCTGTCTGTGCTGTTATTTGTCTAAATGTATGGAAGGCACTGTAGTCTTTTGGCTTCTGAAGTACTTTCTACTGTCTTAAACCAAGTCTCGGTCATGGCACAGATGTCTACATTCTCCAGTAAGGAGGGCTTGAAGGTTGTGGATTTTTTTGTTTAGGCTCTGAGCATTGAACAGTAACACCATAAGCTTTTTTGTAGACTTTTTCAATATGTCAGCAGCTTTGTCTTTTCGGCATTGCCTAAAAAAGACTCTATGGGTGGATAAAGTTTCAGCCAATATCCAAAAGCCTAAGGGGAATAGGTGGAGCTCATCCTTGGCAAAGCAATGTGGTCTTTTGAGTGTGTTCTCCAATACTGGCAGATATTGGATCCCCCCTGGGATGACACCAGAAACTAATCCAATTATTAATCAATCATTCTATGTTTATATTGTAGCATCTTTCTTGGTGCAGGTAGAATGCTGCTCAGTGCAAGGATAACACCTATCTGTAACACATTTTCTGAGAGATCCATTATGTGTCTTTTCCTATAGTCAAGTGAGGTATGTCTCAGGTCATTTACACCCATGTGTTCTATGAGAAAATCATACATGGGGTACAGTAACATGAGTGCATGTGTGATATTGCACATCCTCGATCCAGATAGACAACTAGCCGTTATCTTCTTCCTGTCCAACCTGGTGATCAGGGCATGTTTGTGCCACACAGTGGAGTTTCCAGTTACAAGAGTATTAGATAAATTGTATGCTTGCCTTATGGGCTTTGCACTTTGGTGACCATTAGTTGTTGGCTTGTGTGAGATGTTTGGTGTTGATTTTGGTGTGTGCTTTAGTGATTTCTGAGGAGCATTGCTGCCATTTGGTGGCTTTAGAGGCCTTTGAGATTTCAGAAGTGTTCTTTTAAGTGCCTCAGCATAAGACAATCTGTGTGTGACATTAACAGTATGTGCGAGGGATGTAGTATGGGTATTCCCGACAACCCCATTTTTATACAAAATTTTTGCCTTCAAGGAAGTTGTGTATTTACACCTCTCTCATACCTTGTTATTTTCTTTAATGGTTAACTGGTTGCCTGAAAATATGAGACAATTGCTACACTGCCTTAGGATACCCAAACCTACCAAGCTGGCCACAGAGACATGTTGAAATTGCATATCCATGTTGTCTGGTCCTGCAATAGGGTTGGCTGTTTAGGATTAAGGACTGGGTTTTAACAGAGGTTTGCTAGGGTAGTTTCTGAGGCTAAGGGAAGGATGTTATATAAAGCTAGGATATGGTAGTGCTAGCTGATGCACAACATAGCTGCTGTAAGGTGATTTCTGTACAATGCCACACTGTTTAACAGGTCTGGATCGAATCCTAACTTTATAGTAAAATGTTACTGTCTAGGCATTTGCTAATATTCAGGGCACTGCTAATCACTGTAGCCTGGTAGGCAGCTCCACACAGAGAAAAAAAGCTTGAAACTTGACTGCAATGCCCTCTAGCCAATAAATAACCACATGCTGAACTTCCTGCAGTGCTTCTCAACTCAGAGAGACCCGGTAAAAACATTCAAAACTTTGCCCATAAATGTTCTGCACAGCATGGCTTTCAAACCCACAGACAATCAACCTTCATTTACAGTGCTATATCACTTTAACCTGCTGAGCTTATGAACATCCATATACACAACCATTGGCTGGCATGTAGGATCCACAGGTTGAACTGAAGTGTGTAGGCTGTATAATCACAGTCATTGTAATGTTCGGGTGGAATTACTCTATGCTGACATTATCTCTCTGTGTATCAGTATAGTTGGTGTTGGCTGGGAATCCTGCTAAGGATCATATAAGAGCCCTGATCCAGGATATCTTATATGACAGGCAGATTCCATGAAATAAATGTCTACCTGCTTCTCAGATTCAGGCAAATTTTCATATTCTATTATTCTAATAAAAAGTCTGTTACACCACCTTGCTTCCCGAGTATGGAAATAATAACTTTTTATTGCTATTATTTCCTGTATCAACATGATCAAGTTTTATATTTTTAGTACTTTTATTATAGTGAACAAATCTGACATCAACTGTTAACTTCAAATTCTCACCCTTTGAATATTTAAATGTCCAGATTAGAATCCAGCTTAATAGTTTGTAATAGATATTGCACAGCAAACCCTTCATTATATCCAAGCTTTCAACTCATACTATATTCTTGATGTAATGTTTCTACATGTTCTCTAGCCTATTAATGTTTTTATTGGGTATACACAGAAGACAGAACAACACTTGGTTATTGGACTTACATTATTTTAAGGAAAGGGGCTATCATTACCTCATGTTAGATGTAGTATGAATCACTATAACTGCTGCAAAACATCTTCAAATTATATAATTTATCATGATACCAGTTGTAAATGCAATACTAACTAATACCCCCAAATCACTACTGCATACTAGTAATGCTGATTTGCCAGCCCTCATAAGTGCAAAGCAGTGCAATTTGTGCCAATAAACTTAATTTTGTTAGTTGCTGTTCAAGCACAACGCTGATGTAAAATATTTTTAACTTCATCTGATTTTCTGAACTAGTCACTGTTACCACAGGTTTTACATTATCTGCAAATCTTTGTAATATACCATATTCTACAGTTGACATTGTTGTCATGAAAATATTGAATAAATACTACCCCAAGATAGAACTTTGAGACAGAATCATAACATGATTCTCTGTTTCTTAACCTCAGTTAGATCCACTTAATAATAAATGTATTGATGGCTCTTCTATTCCAGACATTTAGTATTACATTATGAAGGATCATGTCAAAGGTTAATATCACTCATTTCTAACAACTGACCATGTCAAAGGTTAATATCACTCATTTCTAACAACTGTAGTGGAATTATTTTCATCATAACTCATTCAGAAACTTTACCTAATATACATGCCAAATTTGAGGGTCTGTAATTACTGTTATCTGCCACGTCACTTCCTTTAAATTCTGGATAAAGATATGTCATTTTGCAATCCTCAAGGATGTATCCACTTGCCAATTATAACTGAAACATATGTTTTACATGGAAACATAGATTCTCTGATTTGTGTCAAAAATATCCATTGATCCCACCAGGGATAACTAAATCATCAGCCCTTATTTCTTGAGATATTCATACACAAAACTCAGAAATATCATCAAAAAACAGGACTGGTTGGTTTCAAATTCCATCATGATGTAAGAAGGGAAAGGCACCATCTGTTTGATGAACAACACTGCAAAAATGTAGTTGATTTCTCTAATGATCATATTGTCTGTCATATGTACCACGGTCCATGTGTAATGTATACATTAAGCAATATTTCTCTGGGACAGGTTTTGGAGCCCAAGGGAACAAAACCATCATGCACCACATACTGACATACAGAGAATAGGTTTCTCATGGGAGATACATTTAATTGCACAGCTTCTGACAGCTGCAACCCCATTCTCCACATATTGGCTACAACATTCACCTAATATGTATGACTGTGAGCTTGGGTGCAAACAGACAGATAGACAAGGCTCAATGGAGTGTCCTGGTATTGTCAGGTAAAGGCACAGTTCTTATCCATTCTTTTATTTATTTTACATTTGTTAACCGGGAAATTCCGACTGGACCAGGTCCATTTTCAGCGGAGGCCCGGGGAGAAAAGCTCCAACATCAAGTTATACAAATACAGTACATCCAGCATAATACACAAAACAGGTTACATCATGTATGTTGAGCATAGTAATATAACAAGAATTAATAAAAACACTCCAGGTAAAAGATATAGAACATGGGTAAAAAGACAATGTCAGTCATACTTTGGTAAGAAAAGAAAATATATCAAGTAAGATTCTACAGTTAAAAGTACCCTTTCAGATGACCAAGCCTACAGGGGATCAGAGCTCCAGCATGTGATCAGAGGGGAATTTGGGGAGTTAATAATGCACAACAACATTATGCCCACATGTCACTGGCAGTACACTATGGGTGGTTTATCAGCAGCTGTAAGCAGCTGACTCTTCACCTTAAATTGTCTATGTCATAGTGGCGCTGGGATGCATCTCTGTGTTTGCACTTCCAATCATTGCAGAAGGTCCTGCAGCAGCAGACCATGTGCAGTGGATCACCCAGAAGTCCTTCTGAGGAGTTATACACTGAAAATCCTGTGGGACAGGTGACATAACTCCTGCTGTTTTCTAATACACCCTAGACCTTCCTAAAGCTTTTCAAAGAAAATAAATCTCTTAAGCAATGCAAAATATGCTGTATGCTTTTAGAACAGAATAGGATAAACAGACTTTTGGAAACTTATCTGGGAAGGATAAACCTTTATTTATAATGACACTTTGTATTTTGCTGGAACAATCATTGCCAAACAGGATGGGATGGCAGTTTTGCCAAGCATAGTGATTATTTTCACAGCAGTATGCTGTGTGTATGTGTATGTGTGAGTATGGTCATGTGCACATAAGTGTGTGAGGGGAGAGGTGCTTTCTACATAATTTAAACACCCCTTGAAAGTTCTATTATTTAAAAACATTCAAAAATAGACCTGCCACTTTGTTAACACAGAAAGAATTATGTCTCACATGTCAAGGCATGGAAGCAATTGCAAAAAAGTTTAAACATCTTATAATTTACAAGACTACAGGTCTGTCTGAAATCACATTTTTCTGATAGCCACAAAGCATATCATAACTACCTCAATGCTGTGTTTGGACTTGGGAAACAAGTACAACCAGCTCTATTCCCTAAGTTATAATCAACAATACTGTCTGCATAAGCAGCCATCTTATTAATAAACCAAAATGATAATGATATCCACTCCCTAGAGGAAACAATAGCCTCCACCCATGAAGAAATGCATTTCTATTCTGCTGCTTTAGTAGATACTACAAAAAGATTACCGAAGAAACTCATACTCACTGTCCTAGTACCAAATAATGCTTCTTTGGATAACCTTTGAATAGCTGCTGCAATCACATATCTTGTTGAATTGTTTGTACAGAGAGCAATAAAAGAACTCTCCATGCTGTACTGTAGAAACAATCATACATATATCCTTTGCATAAATACAGACCCTCACTTGACCTTTCCAGCTATAGACCAATAACTAACTTACTTCCCCATTCTAAAATCTTTGAAAAAATGTACCCACAAACAAATCATTATCCATCCTCAGCCCTTTTTTCCCATTTTACACATGGGGTCAGCATGTCATTTCAACAGTGACAATCATCTCACACCAAAGTTTACACTGCCAGATGGCTAGCCCTTCCACGGTAGTTCATCTGTACCACTCACACCTACAGCCAATTTAGATTGTCCACTCCACCTACTAGATGTTTTTGGAATGTGAGAGGAAACCGGAGCACCCAGAGGAAACTCATATGACAACAGAGGAGGATATGCAGACTATGCACAGAAGGCACACCAGCCAAGAATTGAACTGAAGAACCTCTTGTTGTGAGGCAACAATGCTAACCACTGCACTACCATAGCCACCAAAAAAAAATCCTTATAATTTATTTAATTAAAAATAATATGCTGTCTCCTACCCAAAATGGATTTTTATCCTGAACAGTAGAGCAGCTATATTACTTACCTTCTAAGTACAATAAATGATAGGTTAGCTAAATTAGACTTAAGTGGCAGCACAATATCTAAGCAATACATCACAGTGTTCTATAGTAAATTACCCAGTCTTCATGTCAGCCACTTACAGTAGGCATAACAAGCTGATCAGTATCAAAATCATAAGGTTTAAGATATTTATCAAAGATATAGGATTTTTATTTTATTTATTTATTTTTATTTTATTTTATTCTTGTTTACTAGGTTTGTTCAACTGATTTTAGTCAAAAACCCCTTTCCAATGGAGGCCTGAGGATAAACGCTCCAACATATACAAACATTTTTAAACAGACATTCAGTAATATATATGAACATACATTAAATAATATATAAATTATGCATACATTTTCTAATTAAATTGCAGCCATATGAAAGTAAAGGCAACTATTACAATATAAAATATACTTCTACTGTAATAGATATTGAACATTAAGCATTTGAAAAGGTGGATTAGTGGGTTTATCAGGTAGATAATAGATCTTGGGATTAACGTTTAGAAATTTAAAGAGATAGAGATGAGGGAAAGAACTAAACAGGGCAGAAAATGCTAATATTGTATCTAAAAGGTATGGCACATTGCAGGTTCAGGCACAATTATAAATAAGGCTATTATAAGGTTTATATTAGAAGCATAGAGGTAGGGAGTGGACATGTCCCAAAATAAAGTGTATAGCTGGGAGATGCTAGTAAAACTATTCAGGTATTGGTGAAGACAGGTTGTGGGGTATAAGATTCTGAATGAAGTGAACTGGTTTGATTATATGGCAAGGAAAAGATAATAGTGACCTTTATCGTGGAGATGTACAGGGACAGATATACTTATTTAACAGGTGAAGTACTATTATCATAGATAAGTCTCTAGCAAAGATAATTGTAAAAAAGCACATTCATCAGAGATAACAAGAGCCTAGTAGCTATTATACTAATTAAGTGAGTCTTCTGATAACGTACTGCATTTGATACTAATAAGGAAAATGATTAATTTTTCTGATATAATCCAGATATTTTCAGTTAACTGTATTACTGGTTAGGGAATGCAGCTTTAAAGGTCCACTATGTGTGCCAAACAAAAGCAAGGATCATAAACACCTGGATACATTATCTAAAGATGCAGAGGATCATGAAACAGCAGCATGGGTGGCAGAGACCCCATGCTGAAAGTGTTCTAGCACCTCAAAGACTCCCAGGCATCGCTGTCAAAGGGGGGTGGTGGTGGTGAATGTTTTAAGCAAATGTGATTGACCATCAACTTATATATAAACAAACCGAGGGGAAAATTGGCAGAACTAATGCAAACAAACAGTGACAGCTATCAGGAGAGTACCCCAGGGATGGTGAGGGGGGGGGGGCATGTGTACAGCACAAGCTCAGTCAAGAGAAGAAAACCATAGCTGTCTATGCACACATGAAGGTTAATTTACAAAATTATAATATCATTTTACCATCTGCATTTAGAGACAGACATTGTATGAAGCAATGCATGTACAAACATATTACTGTTTACTTTACAGGTTATCTATGCAACTCCTCACAGCTTGACTTATTTTATATAATATCAGGTTATAATAACCGGTTATCATGTTCTTACATACTTTGGGTGTGCAATACTCTCCAAGAACATCAAGCTCTTTACTAAATAAAAGTCATCACACAAGGAACCACTAACCCTTGTAACAATACCAAGCATAATAGTCATCCAAAGATCAACGTCAATTTTTTTCCAAGACTTATGAACCATATATTGAGGACTCCTTGCTACTTCTCTGTATATTAGAAAAACAAATACTACCAAGAGTTGAATAAAATACCAGAAATAAATGCCAGCTCAAAATCCACAATTTATTGTTAGCGCTTTTGTTCGCTGACATTGAAGGAACTTCTTCAGATATCAAAGTGCAGTACTGACAATTTAAATACCACAGTTAATTATGACATTATAACATCTCCCAATACGATACATGAAAATGCATATATTAAAATATATATGTATATATATATATATATATATATATATATACACACACACACACACACACACACACACACACACATTAAAATTCACATACTGAAAAAAATAAAAAACATTCATATCACTGGCAATATTTCTATCTGGTTAAAGATTTTATTTTTAAGACACATTTTAAAGAACAAGTATCATTTAAACCAGGGTAGGAAAAAGCATTACTCTTCAATTGCCAAAATAACTCCCTCTCCTCAAGTCTTAATGACCCCCCCCCCCCCAGGGCTAACTTCTATTTTCTCAGCAATAGTGCAGTGAAAGCAGTGATCAACTTGTTCCAATATGTGCCTTGCTAGAGCATTATTTTTATCCTGTTTCCTGATGCATACTGATGCTCATAGATCCTTTGTTTAAAATGCCTCTCTGTCTTTCCAGTGCAGAATATGGGGCATTGTTGGCATCTTGCTAGATAAACAACTCCCTTTGTGTTACAATCATATTTCCCTGCCAAAGTAAATTTCATGTTTCCTATATTCATTGAACAGGTTATTTCTACATATTTACTTATAGGGCATCTGCCACACTTTTCCATGCCCTTGTTGGGAACGTAGGGCCTTATTTCATTATTTAACAATGATTTCAAGTCAAAACCTTTGCTAAAAATGATCATTGGTTCAAGTCCAAGTTTGTTCCTTAAATTACTGTCATCATTTATCAGAGCCCAGTTTTTACTTAATATGTTCCTGAGGTCAATGGCATCAGTTGAAAAAGTTGTTAGAAAGCTGATTTTATAATCACCTTTCTCAGCAGTTTGACCCCTCCCACTAGGAATAATCCTTGAAATTATGCTTACTTCAGGTGAAACTGACCCTTTATTCAATATGGGTAAGAAATGTCCTGATTCTCTTTTCCTCACAACTTCCTTAATAATCTTATCCAGCAAAAAAGAGGGGTAACCTCTCCTAAAAAACATACATTCCTATTACAAGTACGAAAGTTCACTACTTTGAACTTGTAATAGGAAGCCTCACTTCTGCAAAAGGTCACTTTAACGAAAGTGAACTTTTGCGTAAGTGCACTTCACCGAAAACACTGTAGCACAGTGGACGACATAAAAAACAAGCTATGTCCTCCACTATGGTGCGATAGTCATGGACCTTAGGGTTAGGGCATGGTTTAGGGTAAGGGGATAGTTAGTAAAACTATCCCCTTACCCTAACCCATGCTCTAACCCTAAGGTTCTTGACTATCACACCATAGTGGAGGACATTGCTATGTCCTTCAATGTGCTGCAGTCATCACGGACCTTAGGGTTAGGGCACAGGTCATGGTAAGGGGATAGCCCTATGGCTTATCCCCTCACTATGACCCATGCCCTAACCCTAAGGTCTGTGAGTACTGCACGGAAGTTCAGTACAACACCCGTTCGTTGTACTGAACTTCGCGAAGTGTACTTTTAATTAAGTGTACTTTCGCTGCAGTGAGCATTCCATGCACTATTTCGAATTAGTGAAAATTCGATCTAGTGTATGGAACCCATATCTATATATATATATATATATATATATATATATATATATATATATTAATATATGTATTCTCATGTATCGTATATATTTCTTTAAATATTTTTTAGGGGTTGTATTTGTGCTTGGGAGAGGTTATAATTAACTGTGGTATTTAAATTGTTCAGTACTGCACTTTGATGTCTGAAGAAGTTCCTTCATTGTGAGCGAATGAAAGCGCTAACAATAAAGTGTGGATTTTGAGCTGGCATTTATTTCTGGTATTTTATTCAATTTTTCTGTATCTTCCCTCTTCCTGTCTGTGTATAAAGACTGACAGGAAGGTCGGATATATATATACAGAGTAGATATATATATATATATATATATATATATATATATATATATATATATATATATATTTATATATATCTAGAGAGAGAGCGAGAGACAGAGATCTTAATAGTTGTATGTATGTCATTTCTGTAATTCAAACTTGGAGAGTCACTGAAACTGGAGTCAAATTCCTTGTATGTGTGCATATTTGGTGAATAAATTTGATTCTTATGATTTTGATTCTGATATATGTATGTATGTATATATATATATATATATATATATATGTGTGTGTGTGCATATATAAACTACTGCATGAAAAACCCAGTCAAGCTGGAGTTTTCAGTCTTTAAAACTTTAAACTTCCTGTAATGGACGCCCATGTGATATATGCAAATAACCCCTTAAGGACGTCAAGTGTTTCAGCTACATGGCTTCTGAATACCCATTATTTGTTTTACTTTCTAAGTCTTTAAGATTACATTAAGGCCAATAAAGCCAAAACCCACTAGCTGTGGACATGCATGTTGTGGTCTTTTTATTAACCTCATCAGCACAGACTTAAAAAGTAAAAAAAAATTTATTGCCATTCAGAAGCGATGCAGCTGAAACACTTCATGTCTTTAAGGTGTCATTTGCACATATCTCTTGGCCCTCCATTACAGAAGATTTAAGATATCATACAGTGAAAAATATAGCTTGGCTGTTTTTTTTTTTCATTTTTTTACTAAATGGTTTGTTTATGTGACCTTTTTATACTTATATGTATACATATATATATATATATATATATATATATATATATATATATATATATGCATACACACACACACACACACACACACACACACACACACATACACACACACACACACACACACACACACACACACACACACACGTGCACACACACACACACACACACACACACACACACACACACACACACACACATACATATTTATTACTAAGAGGAATGAAAAGAACCCAGGCAGAGAGTGTTTACTCTTGGTAAAGGAACCTCAATGTCCACATTAGTAGTTCGAGGAGAATGAAGTGAAGAAGAACCTCAGAGAGAAAGAAGAACCTGCCAGAAGGAATATGTTTGCCCACAATGTAACCCTGAAGGTACTGGCTCTATATTTCACTTCAAATCAGAAAGCATCATTTATTTATTTATTTATTGAAATAATCTGTTTATTTGCACTTGTGTATACTAAACTACACTATTTTTATTACATTGTTGGTCTTATTTGCATAAATATAAGTGTGCCTCTGCCCAACAAAGAAAAAGGTGGAGTTAGCATCACCATCCTTATTCATTAGAATATGTTAATCAAATAAACAGCAAGACATACTCTTAGAATGCCCTAAAAGTAATACAATTTCATTTTAAATACAAAGAATGGAAGAACTTGCAGAATGGAAGAAACTGCAACCCGAAAAGAGCAAGTAGAAGGAAGAACCTAAACACAAAAATGTTGCAGCACAGAAGGCTTACAAAGCATGGTGCAGAAGTGTCATTGCAGCCAGAAAATGTTGGAAAGTATGGAGCTGAAGTAACTAGCAGACCTGAAAAGAAAGAAACATACACTGAAAGACTGTATTCTAAAGAAATTAGGAAGCACTGAAATGCACTACTTTAGCTAATTTCTAAACTTTCTTTAAAGCTAAAACAGAAAGCTCCTGAAATAAAAACATCTATGGAAAAGGTGGACATTTTCAAGAAGCACTGTAACCATGAGCCAACTGCGGTGGTGGTGCTGCGGTAGCGTTATCGCCTCACAGTAAGACTTGTCCTGTTCGATGCTCAGCTAGAGCATCCTCTGTGTGGAGACATGCGTGAATGGGTGTACCTTCGTTGAAGGTTGTGCATCAGGGCCGGCAACTCAGCACGTAAACATCTACTGCCAATCATTAGCAGACCGGAGTTCCGCTGTGGCGACCCCTAACTGGGTGCACTCTTATTTTTGTGAATGTTTTGAGTGATAGTATGTGTATAGGGAGTGTTTTTATTTGGACTGTACAAGAGGAAATCAGTGAGTGATATGAGTCTGTTTGAAAATTAGCTATAGATATTTAATTAGGAATGAGCAATGTAATGATGTTCCTAGAAACTATTTCCACAAAGTTGCTCTTGAGCAGATTGGAACTTCGAGCATTTATAGTTCTTCTGCATTTAATGTGAGCTTTTCTCTTTTTTTCTGAAAGAAATGTAGTACAAAACTGCAACAAAACAGGTATGTACTGCAGTTTATAAGGAAACAGAGGCTTATGAGATTGGTGGGGGTAGATCACACAGACAGACTGTGATGTGCTCATGGGAGTCATGTATGAAGTATGCAACAGTATTATGTTTAAGTTCCATGTACACGCACCTGCCATTGTGTGTGTGTGTGTGTGTGTGTATGTGTGTGTGTGTGTGTGTGTGTGTGTGTGTGTGTGTGTGTGTGTGTGTGTGTGTGTGTGTGTGTGTGTGTGAAAACCCAGTCAGGGATATTCCGCAATATTCTGAACAGTTGAAAGGTATGCACAGCACAACTAGCATTTAATCTTGTCTTAGATGCCTGAAAATAATAGATAAGTGAGTTATTTCCTCAGAAGCAAAATACACCATTCGTGTCATTTTTTAAAAGAGAACTGCCACAGGGATGAAGTAACACTAGTACAATATGCACACAGAACCTATTTCACCACTGCACAAACGTAACAAAAAAGTAGTGTCACATAAAATAGTAAAACACCCAATGCAACTTTGATTAGAATACAAAACTGAATGCAAATGCATTTATATTGCTTTTTTTCCCTGTTGCAGTTGAAGCCCAGGAAGAAATAAGAGTAAGTCCCTGAAAAAAGTCAGTCAGGCGTCAATATTTCCAGCTCTACTCTAGTACTATTAACCTAGAATGACATCATGCTGGGGGTGGAGTTTCACAGAAAAATAAGTTTCATCATTCCAACAGCACTCTTATAGAATTATTTATTTACTTGTTGAAACTGGCAATAAAAGAAGGCACATTCAACAGTTACCAATACAGTAAGAAACACTGCTATTACAACCCATGCAAAATAAATGTATAACACTTAAAACTGTAACACGTCACTTTAATGTAATCCCTTTTTACCAAGTGAAGTAAAAAGGTATCACCAGTAAATGCCTCTTGACTTTTGTCACCTTTCTACAGATAAAAATAAGCATCAGGATAATTTGTTGTTCACATAATGGGGCCAAAAGACAGTTTACTGACTGATAAAAACAGCCTTTGATACAACTTTTCAGTTAACACATGCTACTATCAGTAACACAAATGACAAGAGTTTATATGGAAGAGGAAACTGTTGGATTTCTCTGACATGTCAGATTTGTATGCTTCACACATTTGCATAGCATGCAGTCCAACTATTTTTTTGTTATTAATTCAGTAACTCTGCACAGTTACCAGTCACTTTCAATAGCTTTCTTTATCTTAGAGCATATTTGTGTCCTGATGCAGTTATTAACAGATGTTGATTGTTAATGGACCACTATGGCCAGAAAGTAAAATATCAAAACCTACCAGTGATACAATAACAACGTCTTAATACTTTTAAACTTTTTCTAACCCTGAATGCCATATGAGGTCAAACATGTTGACATCAACTTGTTTTGTTGGAAAGCTACTTCTTGTACATAATGCACTCTGGGGGGACAGCTGATGAGATTATAATGGCCTAGTCTGTCTTATCAAATCACAGCACCATTCACTTGGAATAGAAGTAGTGAGAAATACTGTCAGATTTGAGAGTCCTTGGTAAAAATGCAAGTGCCTTTTTTTTTGCATTGACTCTTACATATTAGTTTCTTAGTCACATGTCTTGCATCACCTATGAAATGCCTTGGAAATAGAATGAAGTAATGCATAAATTAATAAATAAATGGCATAGCCTTTTGAAAACTGATAGTTTGTGAGATTCAGTTTCTGCCTTCCTTCCCTGAGTTAGCTAATGTATCATATCTTCAGACTTGCAAAGCTTAGCTTACTAGTAAAGTTGCTGTCAATGGCTATCAGCCTCCTTCTTACCATCATATCATCCACTCTCAAGCTGTGTATTGTCAGACATTAGCTTTATGTCCAACTTTCTCTCGTCAGAGCTATCCTGTGCAACACAAGCTGGACAACTGTAGCTGATTGACTCAGGGCTGCTAAGATTTATGGCAGGCATACACATGGGTCACTGGTCTAGGTTACAGATGGCCGGGTCCTCAGCCCAGTTATTACTGGAAAATACCCATACCTATTTTGTATACATTAGTCAACACTATCAAATCACCAATAGCCAAATTTTTACACCATTGAGTGGCTAGCCCAGACACGGCATGCAATCTGTGATCTGTGTTTCCCTGTCTAGAGGATACTGTACACCACAGTTGATGCCCAAAGTGTTTGGTCTATACAACTCCAAGAGGCACCATCTAGAGTTTGAGCTGTTGCCCAAAATTCCATTCTTAGATGAGTCTGAAGTGGAAACAGTCAGCATGTTTTTGGGAGGTAGAAGTAACTCCACCAGGTGAATGTGCAATTCGATACAGGCATTGACCAGTTCTGAGGATCAAACCTGGTACTTTGTAAAAAGAGTTGAAGACCTTAATCATTATGCCAGCTGTGTCCTCCTCACACTGATGTCAGCACATTAAGCTGGATAGGCAATGGGGAGCAATTTTGAATTTATACATAGCCTAGGTGCATAGGGAAGTCATATCTTCTCAGTCTTCCTATCTCCCCAGCCAACTGACATTTCTCTGAGATTCAGCTTCTGCTAGGTGTCCACTAGAGAGATGTACAGTATAATCCCTCCGCCAGGAGATGCATGCCCATCATCCCAGCCTGCTGATCTGAGCCATTATCTGAACTCCGGTTGCCTGGCTTTTAGCCAGGATTTAGCTCCTGTATGCCACCACTGAGGCACTGCTCACAGAACAAATAATACCAGTGACATCATGCACCATATTCACAAGCTCATGCCAAACTTGCTCTATCTGCAAGGGCCCATGGTAACCACCTGGTAGATACTCCAGATAATAACCTACCATGATTATTATAATGCATTACTGAATAAGTTAAAGATAAGTCATTTTCCCAGACATAAATCAACAAGCATGCCTTTGCATTCCCATTGTTCTTTCATTCTGCATTACTTTAGCCTTTTTATATTTATGCATGTATGTCTATATTTATTGCTACTGGTGTGTATCATTTTGTTGAAGGTAGCTTTGATTAAAACTAAAAATAGTAGGTTAAAATGAGTGAATGTACATTTGACTGAAACGCTATTTTTTCAAAAAAACTGTCGAAGTATACAGCATTTCTGGTGTCAGTTTTGATCATGAGAGTTGTTAGAGGTGTAATTTAGAATAGATTTTGTGGATTGGAATCAGCCACTGTCGTGTTGGACCTCCAGATTTCTAGATGATTGAGTTTGTGTCCCAGCACTGATTAACTATGCGTGTATGGTAATTCCTTCTTTTCTAAACGGGAGTGCAACTGTGGAGTTGCAGTATATAATTAATTGTGGATAGGGGATGGAGACCAACCACTTGCGGATTGCAGGTGCAGGACTTGTCCCTTGCAAAAATGTTTTTTATTTTATATATATATATATATATATATATATATATATATATATATATATATATATTATAGAATGCTTGAGTCAAAGCTACTTTCAATGAAATTATACACAGCCTTTGTTACTGTGCTATGAAATCTGGTTTCTGGAATTATACATAATGAAAAAGCTGTATTTTCATAGCTTAAGTAGCTCCTGCTACTATTAACAACTGTTACGCTGCTATAGGCTGATCAAAAGTACATTCATTTTGTAGAACTGCTTCTATTAACCCAGAGGCTGTAACATTTTTCAAATAAACAGGAAATTTTAACACTGACATCAACATCAGTTTTGAACATTTTGAATTTTGAATGGAGTATTCACATGATGCATTTTCAGACCAAACTCAACAAACCATGGTAGTTAGCTTTATCTTTTAACGAGCCTGCCATTATTAATTATTGCTCATAATCTTTGTTTTGCCAGCTCATATGTCTAAACATGTCAGTCAAACTACCATAAAGTTATTAAGTATAAAAACTCATAAACGCAGTTACCACTGCACACATTTAAAGTCATTGCTGTTTTGCTTAGAAGTTTTTCATGCAGTTGCAACAACGGACTTAGTGGGCTTAAAGGCCATGAATGAACAGAAGGTAATCCTTTAGTTTTGTGTGAATGAAAGTTATTCAAATGTCTGAGGCAAAATGTGGATATTGCTATATGCTCTTTGTCTAAATGTGGCATGATAGTGATAATGAATGCTAGTGAGCGTAAGCAGAGCATAAAATAATTGCTTTCTTTTAGCATCATTTATTTTTCTTAGACTTCAGAAGCTGATCTGACAGCTGTTTAAACAATGTTCAGAGACAGGACCACATTTATAAATGATGCAGTGCTGTCTGTTGCATCTATACTGACAGCAGCTTATTTGTTCATGGCTTTACAAATGCATCTTTTCCCTTATCTCCATTACAACGGATCAGTTTTGCCCCTTTTCTCTTTCCTCATATCATAAATACATTAATTATTTTAAGAGACAGTCTAAAAAGTGAGGTTGAAAATGGAGCAAGAATGCATATAATTTATGTTGCCCACATTCCCTCTAGTTTTATATTTTGACTGCTTTAAGGCTTCCCATAATGTTATCTATGCAAACTAATTGAAGCAGTTTTCAGGTAATATAAATCCTGTTCGGCTGGGCAGCATTTCTTCTATTCCACCCTCTAAGAAGACAAAGATAATGAGCCTTCTGCTATGCTAGGCCATCTAATATCAAAATTTGGCATGCATACTGCCATACCTCTTAGAGCAAGAAATGTGGACAAAGCCATAAATAAACGGGGAATGAAGGACCAAAAATAGTGACAATGTTTAAATATTGCTCTTAAAAACTTAGAAAGTTGATAGAATAACAGGTTTTGCATTAGCATGAATTTTCTGAAGGGTATGAAGTCTGAAACTCAAATGTCTGTCATTATTTTTTAACTTTAGTCTTTAATGATTTGCCACTATTTTTCCAGAAAACCGCAAGTTTATTAAAAACAGACCAAAAATATGAGGCAAAAAATCTGGACATTCTGCAAAAAATCTGTACAGTTGAGAGGTATATTACCCTATCTAAACCTCCCGTGTAAAGCAATGTCTCCTCCTTAAAAGTTTAAAATGCAAGACCAGCTCAACTTGTCACTCTTTTTATCTTACTTTGTATGTCTCACTAACACCGTGTAATCAAGCTACTCCTTCGAGTACCTTCAGCTTACATAATTTTATCTATTTTGTATTTACAGTTTTCCTTCATATATTTAGTGACCTTTTAATAACAGAGATCTTGAATTTTCCCTTTCTTAACATTTGAAATACAAATTAAATTATTACAGTGTTGGAGTTTTTCTTAGAACACACCAAAATCATTCCATATCCTGCGAAAAATAAAGGTCTTTTCAATTCCATTGTTTTGTGGAGATATTTCATTCCTTGCTTTGCATTCTGACTGTTTCCAGCTGATGTAGTAGTCAGTTGTGTAACAGGTAACCCACTCGCCTTTGGTCTTGGAAGATCTGAAGGTTGTGCATTGTATTACCACTCCAAGTGACTGGATTGTTGATCTTGTAGTACAATATAGGAGAAAAGGGCACATCATCTATCAGAAGAGATGTTAAACTGCAGTCACATCTGCTTGAGTTAGTGTTAACACAAGTGGATGTGAAATAATCTGCAGTACCTATCAAAAAGTAAAGTGAGCCTTCCATGATCCCCTGGCCAAATTTCCCCTAACAGTAGAAATACTCACGTCTCCCCTGAAAAGAAACAGGACTAACCCAGTCAACAAGGGATAGATAAATAAATACATACCCACATACATTATTTCCACTCTTGTGGGAAGAGAGGCTGGACTCTGACCTTCTGAGCTGGGAATTTCTGGTTAAAGGCTTATAGTGCCTGCATATTTGAACTGCTTCTTACTGAAATTGGTACACCTTGTTTGCTGTAGCACAGACTAGATCCAGGTCTGCTGAATCTAGCTTTGTTTGTATGCTTGTTGTTTGTTTGCTTGTTATTTCCCTGAAATGCTAATTCCACCTAATACGCGGTGTCTCAGCGCTTCTGTGGATCCCTAGTGATATCTGCATTGCTTACTGTACTTATTTCCTTGTTTCACTTGAAAAAAAGTTACTGTTTGTTGTTTTTGCATTTAAGTTACCTGTAACACAGTCGCAGGCTACACACTCAAGTGTGCTAGCCTCCTCTGTGTATTTAAAGTAATTTAAGCTCTGCATTTCTATTTGTAAAAAAAAAAAAAAAAAAAACTCCTTGTTTTCCCGCCTTTCTGTACTAGTCTAGTCCAGTTTTCAGGCTTTGCTGAATCCAGGACTGAGGTAAAGGTTCCTGTGTTGCCCATATCATACTTGGATAATTAGGTGGCTTCCTTGTTCACTGTGAGAGAGGGAACTCTGAGCAGCCTATCAGTCCCTGTAGGAGTGGTCCCAGCCCAGCAACTTGTAGCTCATTGGCCATTTTTGGCTAATTTCTATCCTTTTTGATCTCCCTGGTATAAAAAATGCTTAGTGCTTTTTTGCGCTTGTATACAGCTCAGCAGGCTCCTCGTGGTGCCCTGCAGGGTCCTACAAGCGGCCGAGAGACAAAAGAGAGACTTTGGACTTGATTAAGTATTGTTTTTGCTTGTTGTTTCCCTGAAATGCTAATTCCGCCTAAAACGCAACTTTTCAGCGCTTCTGTGGATCCCTAGTGATATCTGCATTGCTTACTGTACTTAGTTCTTTGTTGCACTTGAAAAAAAGTTACTGTTTGTCGTTTTTGCATTTAAGTTACCGGTAACACAGTCGCAGGCTACACACTCTAGTGTGCTAGCCTCCTCTGTGTATTTAAAGTAATTTAAGCTCTGCATTTCTGTTTCTGAAAAAAAACAAAAAACACAAAAAAATTCCTTGTTTTCCCGCCTTTCTGAACTAGTCTAGTCCAGTTTTCTGGCTCTGCTGAATCCAGGACTGTGGTAAAGGTTCCTGTGTTGCCCATATCATACTTGGATAGTTAGGTGGCTTCCTTGTTCACTGTGAGAGAGGGAACTCTGAGCAGCCTGTCTGTCCCTGTAGGAGTGGTCCCAGCCCAGCAACTTGTAGCTCATTGGCCATTTTTGGCTAATTTCTATCCTTTTTGATCTCCCTGGTATAAAAACCACTTAGTGCAGTTTTGCGCTTGTATACAGCTCAGCAGGCACCTCGTGGTGCCCTGCAGAGCCCTACAAGCGGCCGAGAGACAAAAGAGAGACTTTGGACTTGATTAAGTATTGTTTTTGCTTGTTGTTTCCCTGAAGCACTAATTCCGCCTAAAACGCGGCTTTTCAGCGCTTCTGTGGATCCCTAGTGATATCTGCATTGCTTACTGTACTTATTTCTTTGTTGCATTTGAAAAAAGTTGCTGTTTGTCATTTTTGCATTTAAGTTACCTGTAACACAGTCGCAGGCTACACACTCAAGTGTGCTAGCCTCCTCTGTGTATTTAAAGTAATTTAAGCTCTGCATTTCTGTTTCTGAAAAAAAAAAAAAAACACAAAAAAATTCCTTGTTTTCCCGCCTTTCTGAACTAGTCTAGTCCAGTTTTCAGGCTTTGCTGAATCCAGGACTGTGGTAAAGGTTCCTGTGTTGCCCATATCATACTTGGATAATTAGGTGGCTTCCTTGTTCACTGTGAGAGAGGGAACTCTGAGCAGCCTATCTGTCCCTGTAGGAGTGGTCCCAGCCCAGCAACACTTGTAGCTCATTGGCCATTTTGGGCTAATTTCTATCCTTTTTGACCTCCTTGGTATAAAAACCGCTTAGCACGGTTTTGCGTGGGTTTGTGCATCGTGCAGTGCTGTTTAGCTGCGGTTAAACTATTCCAGGCTCCACGAAGTCTGCACTTCAGTTTTTTGCTTGAAACTTGAAACACTTCAACCCAGCACTAGAAATAAGGCAATTTAGGACCGGCACTTACTAAAACTCACTAAAACACTAGAACTAGCTTACAGCTTGTACTTCAGCCCTATACTCAGGAAGTATAAAGCTCTTTACTCATCCAATCAGCAATACTGTCCCAACCATCTATTCAGGCATGTTCAAGGGACAGCTTCAGGTGTGCTCTCCAGTCCAGCTGGTGAATCTGGGCATCCTGAGGCAATGTTACAATTGCCTCATGTACACAGACAACCCCCTCCTCCTCCCAACCAACACAAACATATGTGAGAGATGCAGCTACACAGCCAAACTGGCAGCTAAGTTCTCTCAACCCATGACTGGATCAACCAGTCACAAGGAGAAGGGCAACATTAGCACCACATTACCAGACTCACATAGACCAGCCATAGCTGCACCAGAAAACAACTCTCAGAAACATGCAAAAACATACTCGGAGGCTCTAAATAAGAACCTGCCTAAACAACAGAGACCTCCTAAGCATACACCCAAGCAACCCCCACCCCACAACAGAAACCAGGTAACACATATGTCACAACGTCAGTGTGCCAAGCAAAAACAGCCCCTAAGGCTAAATAACACACCTAACACACTAGTAATCGGTGATTCTATCATCAGGCACACAGACGTCCCACTCACTAGACTGAACAAGGAGAAGGTTACCGTAAGCTGCCTGTCAGGTGCCAGAATCCGCCACATAACACATGCACTCAGGTCACTCCACAACAAGTACAAATATGACTCTGTCATTGTACATGTTGGCGTAAAAGACCTGAGATATACCTCCCTGGACTGCATGAAAAGAGACATGGAGGAGCTCTCTGACCATGTAGCCCAGGCTGGTATGACTCTGACTCTGAGTAGCATCCTGCCCTTACCCAACATGATGCCAGCATACGAAGAAAAAATGATCAGTTTCAACAATTGGTTAAACTACTGGTGTCATTCAAAGGGGATCCAGTACTTGTCAGCCTGGGACGACATGCTTGACAAGCCACGTTGCTTAGCCAGAGATGGCTTGCACCTGTCGCCCCTGGGCTTTTGAATACTGGCCAAGACTCTTGCCGCCCCAATACTGCCTTTTTTAGGCAAAGCTCAAAAGACAAACCCACCTCCATAAACAACAATAATAAACAAAAACTGAGGGTAATGCTGCTCAACGCCAGAAGTCTAAACCTCAAAATGCACACACTCAAGGCTCTCCTTAGTATGGAAGAAATCGATGTATGTGCAGTGACAGAAACCTGGTTCAAGGCTCCAGAGAGCACCCCAGCACTACCAGGCTATAACTCCTACCATAACTTTAGGTCCCAAAACCAGGACTGGAACACAAAAGGAGGGGGTGTGTCCATATTCATCAAGAACACCCACACCACCAGGTTAGTAGCACAGCACGTGGAATCTGAGACCATCCAAGTGCAACTGACAGCGGGTAAATTCACTGTTCAATTTATAGCTTGCTACAGATCTCCCACCTTGTCTCAGGACCCTCACGCAGCATTCCTGAGAACATTAGAAAGTATGAAGATTCTACCCAACACAATGCTACTGGGTGACTTCAACTATCCAAACATCGACTGGGAAAACTACTCAAGCTCAAATGCCCTAGTCCAATGCTTCCTTGAATTTATAAACTCAAACGCCCTTGAACAGCTGGTCACCACTCCCACAAGAGGTGACAACATACTGGACCTGGTCATCACCAACATGGGGAGCCTATGTTCCACACCTGAGGTAAACTCGTCATTGGTAAGATCAGATCACAAACTAATCACACTGGACATCCACATCCCGACCCCCCCCCCCCCCAGTCAAGGAAATCAAGGTAAAAAACTTCTCTAAATCCAACTTCACACTCCTCAAGACCGAGGTGGGAAGTTTCAAAGCTCCCAATCAAATGGAAAATGATGACCCACCGGCAGAATCCTTTACAAGTGCATTCTATGAACACCTTCAAGAATGCATGGACCGAGCCATCCCAAGTAAAACCAAGACCAACTCCTCAAAAAAGAGGAAGCCAGTCTAGAGAACCCTGGCCATAAATAAACTTTATAACAGAAGGAGGAAACTCCTGCAAGATAGAACAAAATCCCAAAATAAGAAGGCATCTCTGATTAACATCAGTAAAAAATTGCGCTTCCTCATTAAATCATCCAAGGCCAACTTCGAAAGAAAAATAGCCAATGACTCTAAGGATAACCACAAGGCCTTCATTAACTATGTCAAGAGTCTATGGGCAAACTCTCAGATATGCTCCGAGCTACTGCATAATGGACATAAATACACTGAACCAAACGACATTGCCAACATCCTGGCTGACAAGTTCAGTGCAAACTTCACCCCCCCCCTCTCCACCAAAGGAGCTAGCACCCATCCCAGAAGAATGTGGCACTCCAGATATCTCAGACACACAAGTAAAGACAGCCCTTGCAAAGGCCAAAAACACAGCATCAATGGGACCAGATGCTATCCCAGGTTGTGTCTTACACGAGCTTCAAAATGAACTAACCCCCCCATCTCAAATCACTATTCAAACTCAGCCTCTCTACAGGCTATGTACCCGAAGAATGGCGTACAGCAACAGTCGTACCACTCCATAAAGGTGGTGCCACAACTGACCCTGGGAACTATCGCCCTATAAGCTTGACTAGCTTGGTCTGCAAAGCCATGGAACGCATTATCATGGAGCTCATTAACAGGGACATTCAGAACATCCATACACTGGACCCCACCCAGTTCGGCTTTGTTAAAGGCAGATCTTGCCTCCTGAACTTGGTCGACTTCTTCGAAACAGTCACCAAGGCCATAGATGAAGGGAAGGTGGTCCACACAGCATATCTGGACCTCACTAAGGCGTTCAACACCATCCCATACTCAGGAATCATAGACAAACTCACCAGCTTAAATATCAACCCCTATGTCACGAGATGGGTTGCCAATTGGCTCTCCGACAGAACCCACACGGTAAGAGTGGCAGGCGCCATGTCTGACTCTAAACCAGTCACAAGCGGAGTCCCACAGGGCTCAGTCCTGGGACCCCTCCTGTTCGGTATATATTTCTCCGAAGTACAGGCAAAGGCGGAGGGACTGTGGCTAACCAAGTTCGCAGATGACTGTAAATTGGGTGCAATAATTGACTCTCCAGCTGACACAGACATCCTGCAAAAGGGTCTCACAGAGACAAACACCTGGTGTCAAAGTCACGGCCTCAAGCTAAATGCCAAAAAATGCATAGTAATCCCATTTGGGAAAAACAAAGTACCTATAAACTACCACATAGATGGGAATCCACTAAGTACAGAAGAAGTAATTAGGGACCTGGGCACCCAAGTAGATAGCATGCTCTCCTTTGATAACCACATAGCCAAAACGGTCAGGAAATCCTTCTATGTGGCACACCTGATCACAAAGGGTTTCTCATCCAGATCCAAGGAGGTGATTGTGCCCCTTTACTCCTCACTCATTAGGCCCATAATAGAGTACAATGACCCATTTGGGATGTACCTCACTAGACACCTGCAACAACTAGAAAAACCACAGAAGTACCTCACTAAGAGGATTAAGGGCCTTAAACAATTACCCTATGAAGCACGACTAAAAAAGATCCAGCTCTTCTCAGTCACCTACCGTCTGCTCAGAGGTGACCTATGCCTGACCTATAGGGCCATGTCAAACCCTGAACTAATGGACATGCTTCACCTCAAAAAAATGAGATCCCTCAGAACCACTCGTTCTAGTGACTTGAACCTATGTACAACAATAAACAGGACATGCTGGAGGGATAGATTCCTGTCCCAGCGACTCCCCTCACTCTGGAATAGAATCCCAATCCATATTCGACAGAGCTCCTCTCTGACCCTCTTCAAGAGAAATCTTGATGAGTGGATGGGTAATCGTAAGTTCTACCCTGGGATCACTTCAGGAGCCCTGTTGACAGAGGCCCAGGTTACTAATCTAATGGGGAGGCGAAAGCCATCACTCTGTGGCTAGGCTTATAAATGCCCATGGGCAGATAGCCTAGTACTTACCTCTGAACCTATGAACCTATACATAACTGTATTAAGTAACTTGGCAGGAAATTTTCTAACCATGTTCATTGAATTGTTCTTCCTTGAACCCTACACATTAAGCAGTAATGATCCCACTCAGCTAAAGGTGCTGTTATATTCATCTTAATGTGCTATATCTTCTCTCTCATCTGTTCTAGACTCTGCAAGCTAGTTGGTTTCAAAGACAATTCCTCCACAAAATGGTCTACTAACTTTGATGGCTTAAGCAAATTAATAACCTTATGATATACTTGAAGAGTGAACATTTGTGTCATGGTGGGGCAGCTGGCCCAGGATGACATCACTATTATTACTCAACAGGAGAAGAAGCCTTAAATTGAGATGGTTATTACAGGTGATTAGTTACTAAAATATTGAGATTAGGCATGTTTGATCTTTTTTCTTCTTTTGCCTAAGTCTTAACATCTCTCTCTCTTTCTTTCTCTTTTTATTTTGTATAGTTTAATGAGTTCACAAAACCCAAAATATAAACAGGTAGCCTCTAACAGGAATAGTCTACTGTTCAATGCTGTCTAAAATTCTTGACAAGAAAATGGTCCTTACTCAGGGTGAGAAAGACCCAGAAAGCCACGTTCTCATTTTCCAGATATATTCAGTGAGCCACTGAGTCAATCAGCTTGGGGCAAAGATATAATGTTCCTGTTCCACAGCTGATGGCCCTTCTTTTCTCCTTAATGACCTCTTCAAGTAGATGATCAGCTATTATGGTCTTCTGAAACTCCCAACATGAGTTTCTTAGCCTACAGTCTTAATTCCTTTATTTTTTGTAACTTCAAGAACTGATATCAGACCTACATAGGATAAAATGTAATCAGCTTTGAACAATGAATTTGTTCTGATGTCACATAATGGATTACACTTTCAGTGGCCACTCAGCAATTAGCAAACAATCGTGCTTTGTCACTTTTTCTGTATTCAAAAGAACTAAGCTATTATTTCCCTCCTATCTCCTATATATTTTTTTTCTTTTTTAACCAGTCTGTAATGGCATAATACCAAAAAATGTAGAAAACAAATTATGCAAGTTTAGTCAAACAATTTGTTCTTCTGATTGGTGTTTGCAAGGAAACCCCACACCCAAGAAGTGCCATAGATTCTGCTGTTGTGCTCCTTAATTGTGTGTGTGTGTGTGTGTGTGTGTGTGTGTGTGTGTGTGTGTGTGTGTGTGTGTGTGTGTGTGTGTGTGTACATCCGTTCTCGTGATGTGCATGCCCATGGTTCTACTTCAAATCACTGAAATCCCATTTTACTGACTTTCATTTCACTGAGACCAAATCACCTAAATTTTTCAACACTGACAACTCATTTCACCGACAGCTTAAAATGCTAAATTTCGCAAGATGAAATGGGAAACCATAGACAAACTCAAAACACGAATGACTACCTCTTTTCAGAACTTAAAAACTATTTATTTATTCTCTAAACAAAAAACAGACAATATAAAACCAAACTAACTGAGCCCCTCAAACCCCCCCAACTATATATATTAACTCCAGGTCGTACTACAGTGGGGATGAGGGCATATACCTTTTACTTGCCTCACAGTACTGTACACGCTGCCACATCAAGTTCAGTGAAATGAATTTTCAGTATTTTGAAAATTAGGTGATGTGGTCTCAGTGAAATGAAAGTCAGTGAAATGGGATTTCAGTGATCTGAAGTAGATCCATGCCCATGCACCCTTGATGTCTACTCCATGTGTTCATGCCTTTTTTGGACATTTGTATCAGACTTATGAGGGTGAATTAATGTCAGTGAGCAGGGTTTTTTCAGGACAAATCTTCTAAAATCTCCATTCCCTTAAATCACCAAAGAGAAGAAAACAAAGGAAGGTAAGAAAAGAAAAGTGAATGAGAAGGTGGGTAGTTGTTAGAAGTGGTGACAGTATGGAAGAAGGTTCTATATCACAGGTGTATGGCAGGGGGTTGACATACTGGTTAAACTGTTTACCTCACAGACCCAAGGAACAGGGGTTGATTCCTACCTTTGAGGTAAAGTGGCTGTACTCAAAATGGCCTCAGGGGCAGCTAGCCTGGTACATCATATGAACCTATATATAGTCAGTAGGTTAATTTTTCTTGTGACAGTTTGTGTCAGATTCATTCACTCTGGAGTTTTTCTAATAGTAACTTTATTACAAACTATTGTAAACTATCTCTGCATAAACTTTATTGTAGACATTTTTGAACTTATTGAACTTTCTAGATTGAATCACATGTTTCTAGAGCTTCAGCAGTTCTAATGAAATATATCACTTATCTTTCTTGTCTGGTTAAGTGAACTATTCAGAGTCATATAGCTTGGCAAATGGAGGCTGAAGTAATCAAACCTGGACCACATGCAGTAGCTCATTAACAGCTTATAGTCTTAATCCTCTGTGCCAGCTGTTAGATGTTTATGTTTATGTTTATGTATATATCATGAAGTGCAATGGATTAGCAAGGAGGAAGTAAGGATAGCTATGGAGACGATGAAGAATGGAAAGGCAGTTGGTCCAGATGACATACCTGTGGAATCATGGGAGGTATTTAGGTGAAATGGCAGTGGAGTTTCTAACCAGATTGTTTAATGAAATCTTGGAAAGTGAGAGGATGCCTGAGGAATGGCGAAAAAGTATTTTGGTACAGGTTTTTAAGAATAAGGGTGATGTGTAGACCTGTAGTAACTACAGAGGGATTAAATTGATCAGTCACAGCATGAAGTTATGAGAAAGAGTAGTGGAAGCTAGGTTAAGAAGGGAGGTGATGATTAGTGATCAGCAGTATGGTTTCATGCTGGGAAGAGCACTACAGATGCAATGTTTGCTCTGAGAGTGTTGATGAAGAAGTACAGAGAAGGTCAGAAGGAGTTGCACTGTGTTTTTGTAGACTTAGACAAAGCATATGACAGGGTGCCTAGAGAGGAGTTGTGGTATTGTATGAGGAAGTTGGGAGTGTCCAAGAAGTATGTAAGAGTGGTACAGGATATGCACAAGGGTAGTATGACAGCAGTGAGGTCTGCGGTGGGAGTGACAGATGCGTTTAAGGTGGAGGTGGGATTACATCAATGATCCGCTCTGAGCCCTTTCTTATTTGCAATGGTGATGGACAGGTTGACAGACAAGATCAGACAGGAGTCCCCGTGGACTATGATGTTTGCAGATGGCATTGTGATCTGTAGTGAGAGTAGGGAACAGGTGGAGGAGACCCTGGAGAGATGGAGATATGCTCTAGAGAGAAGCGGAATGAAGGTCAGCAGGACTAAGACAGAATATATGTGAGTGAATGAGAGGAAGGATAGAGGAATGGTGAGGATGCAAGGAGTAGAGGTGGTGAAGGTGGATGAGTTTAAATACTTGGGATCAATAGTTCAGAGTAATGGTGAGTGTGGAAGAGAGGTGAAGAAGAGAGTACAGGCAGGATGGAGTGGGTGGAGAAGAGTGTCAGGAGTAATTTGTGACAGACGAGTACCAGTAAGAGTGAAAGGGAAGGTCTACAAGAGGGTAGTGAGACCAGCTATGTTATATGGGTTGGAGACAGAGGCATTGACAAAAAGGCAGGAGTTAGAGCTGGATGTGGCAGAGTTAAAGATGTTAAGATTTGCACTGGGTGTGATGAGGGTGGACAGGATTAGGAATAAGAATATTAGAGGGTCAGCCCAGACTGGAAGGTTTGGAGACAAAGCCAGAGAGGCAAGATTACATTGGTTTGGACATGTGCTGAGGAGGGATGCTGAGTATATTGGGAAAAAGATGCTAAGGATGAAGCTACCAGGTAACAGGAAAAGAGGAAAGCCTAAGATAAGGTTTATGGATGTTGTGAGAGAGGACATGCAAGTGATTGGTGTGACACAGCAAGATGCAAAGGACAGGAAGAAATAGAAACACATGATCCGCTGTAGTGATCCCAAATGGGAACATCCAAAAGAAGATGATATATATATATATATATATATATATATATATATATATATATATATATATATAGATATGGGTTCACTTAAGAATCTCGAATTCCTGAAAACTCGAACTTCATATGGTCGAGACCATATGATCGAGTTTTCAGAAACTCGAAATTCCAAAGTGAATTAAGAAAAAAAAATAGTGTAACACATCATTTGCCCCCCCTGCACTCCTGCTAGTTAAATATACCAACTCTGAGATCGCGCTACAGCGGGGAAGAAAGAAATCTCCCATTGTGCACTGTATGCAGAAGCGTGGAATGGGAGATTTCCCTTTTCCCCACTGTAGCACGATCTTGGAGTTGGTATATTTAAGTAGGGGGTGTGAGGAGTGCAGGGGGGCTTGCCCCCCCTGCAAGAATGATGTGTTGCACTATTTTTGTTTCTTACTTCACTTTGGAATTTCGAGTTTTTGAAAACTCGATCATATGGTCTCGACCATATGACGTTTGAGGTTTCAGGAATTCGAGATTCTAAAGTGAAGCTATATATATATATATATATATAGATATATATATACATATATATAAATATATATATATATATATATATATATATTGATCAATTTGTTTATTTATTTATTTATTGATATTTGTTTACCAGGAAAGTCCACTTGGCCAAAAACGCCCATTTTCAATGGAGGCCCAGGGAGAAAAGCTCCACAAGACAGTTAGTATAATAATATATGAAAACTCATAACAATTAGTAGATACAGGCAAAATTATCAAAGGCAGATGGTATTATACAGAAACAGAATAGGAATGCATGTAAACATCTAATATATTTTATAAAAGTATTATACAAAGGCAAAGGTAATATAGAAAAAATCAGTATAGGATGCATGTAAACATATGATATATGCAGAATAGTATAGTTCAAGATATACACAAAAAAGGTAGTAATACAGTTAGAGAATGAATGGTGATAAAAGCAGTCATGTATAAATATTAACAAGGTCCATTAAGCACAATAGTGTGAGGCAATGAAAGTTAATTTATTATCAGAGAGGCATAGTTAGAGGAGATGTGAAAAAGTAGTTATAAATGAAGATTTGAAGGGGTGAGAAAGTAGATGAGGTGGACATGTCTTAGAGAGTGAGGAATCATGTTATGGAGGGTTGAGAACTGAGGTAGCTGCATTGCCACTGGGTGAAGAGGTGTTGGCGCAGAGATTTTTTAAAGGAGGGACTATTGCTAGAGGTTCTGATAGAAACTGGGAGAGAATTCCATAGCTTGGCAATAGAAAAGGAATAGGGTATGTCACTAGCTGGGAGTTTAGGTTTGTCTACTTGCTGGAGAAGTTGATTTTCAGATCTGAATGGTTTGTTTGGGTGGTAGTGGGTTAAGATAGAAGAAAGGGCTGGTCAGTCCGTGGGTTTGTAAATGATTTTGTGTGCAGTGAGTAGTTGTAGATAGGTTAGATAATGTGGAAGTTCATGCCAGTTAATCAATTGTAGAGAGATGTAGTGATGGGGGGAGTATTTAGCATTGGCTGGAATTTGGTGACCTTGGTGTAGTGTAACAGGATGCAAGCTTAGTTTTTAGGGAGGAGTGGATAGTGGTGAGAAGAAGAGCACTATACAGGAGAGAGAAAGGAGAAAGGCTGAGGCAAGGGTATGCTTTGTTGTGTGACTGAGGAAGGGGTTATGTCTATATACACGTGTACATGGTTTGGCTGCACGCGCACGCACGCACACACACACACACACACACACACACACACACACACACACACACACACACACACACACACACACACACACACACACACACACACATAAACACACACATAAACACACACACACACACACACACACACACACACACACACACATACACACACACACACACACATCTTAAATGTTTCATTCTGACTTTCTTTCTAGCCTTAAGTTTTTTCCTGTCCACCATTCCCTTATTTTTCAAAAAAGTAACCTTGAGATGAGACACACATATATTTACTCTTCTACTCTCAAAAGCTTTGACAACATTTCAGTAAGAAAGTACTTTTAAGTAAGGCATCCTACCTGAAAATATAAAAAAATGTTCAATAAACTAATTCCATTATTATTTGATTAGCAGATTAGTTAAGAGCACAAAATATAGGTTAATAAACTTGAGATGATAAGTTCATTCTTGAAGATATTTTCTGTAGGTTCTTCTGTTTCACAGAGCACCACATTTAATTCTGAACACAGATATTTGTAGAAATAAGGCTTAGTATCTTCAACAGCATTTTAAAGCAGCCTTCTGCACAAGTTGCTAAAATGGAAAATAAAATATAGATTTTTCTTTTAGTAGACATCATCATGGTTCTAATTTTGGTCTGTGCATAATATTATGCTACATATCTTATTTTTCATCTAACATGAACTCTGCACTTTCATAGGGCATAAGACTATCCTCAAAAAACAGAGCAAGACAAATATAGTTTAAAAGAATAATTTTCCCATAGTGTGCATTCTCAATATTATAATGCCTAAAAGTGTCTCTACAAATTGAATCCACAAAGAAGTTTCACTTATAACATGCAGTAAAGCAGTTGCTACTCATTAAGTTAATGTGTACTTGCTCTTAGTTGATACAAATGTTCTGTTGTTAGATCTGAGAAGATAGTTAAAGTAGACTTATTTACTGCTGGGCAAAGTTTTTTTTAATGCTGTCATCCAGTTTCCCATGATCTGTGACCCTGGGAACCATGGTCTCTGCAGCACCCAACACAGTGTATTTTAGTAAAGGGATGCTAAAATTTGATATGCTGGGTACCTTTCATGCTCTATATAATAGGTGTGGTGGTCCTCATTTCCTTAATGCATTATAAATATGGAGGAAGCCCACACACATATGTGACGTGCATATGTATGTATATAAAATATATACATATATTTGTATACTGTGGTCTGTGGTAGAGACTGGAAGATGGATACAACAGAAAAGTTTGCCTTTCAATGTACATAGGTCACAGAGGGTGACAGATAGGGCCTAACCAATAGGAGCTATACAGGCAGAAGCCAGGGCCTAACCAACAGGAGCTATACAGGCAGAAGTCAGGGCCTAACCAACATTAGCTATACAGACAGAAGCCAGGGCCTAACCAACAGGAGCTATACAGGCAGTAGCCAGAGCCTAACCAATAGGAGCTATACAGGCAGAAACCAGGGCCTAACCAACAGGAGCTATACAGGCAGAAGCATGATATCTAAACAAGGGCCAGTCCAAGAGAGTTATACAAACTGGAGCCTGACTTCCAGGAAAGGGACTATCTAATATGAGAAAGGCCAGGGTTCTGAAGCAGGACAGCCTAAAGCAAGGCCAGAGATATGGGAAATGAAGGCTTCAACAATCATTATTATCAAGACTTGGTGAACTGGAAGTTACTGGATTTTAGCAAACTGTTAAGTTTGAGAGCTAGGATCTGAAAGCCTCTCAATAAGTTATCAGACTTGCATATTGCTATTGACAAGTTTATTTCACTAAAGGTATGATTTATTCATAAATGTAGACTTGTATGTTCTGAGAAAGGCAAAGACTTGTAAACCATATCTTATGCAGTAAGATGAAAACATGATGGTGGAGAATGTATGCAATTTGATTGAAATTCTTAGTATGTGATTTGAGAGGGTCTCGGGATACGACAGTGGTGTTCTTATGTAGGCAAAAAGTAATTATATACTATTACTCTTGAAATCTAACATGAGTTTAAATTGCAGAATATGCATTAAACGAGGAATATACACCAAAGAAAGATAGAAGTGGAAAATGTGCTTACAGACATTTCTATAGTGCCAGAGACGTTGTGATACATGTCTCCTTAGCAGCCTTACCAACTTAAAAGACAAGTGCCTTTTACTGACCCTCACCCAAATAGACATGCAGACAGGCTTGTCATCTTGTCATTCTTTTTTATCCCTGGCCCTTTCCTCCAGCAAACAAACTACTAATTGACTTTAGGTCCTCTGGTCATTATGAGGGTGTTATCCCTCTGTGACAACCAAGTGTGCAATCTTGTATAACTATAATACATTTATAAGCAAAATCATTATTAAAGGATTAAAAAAAAGAAAAATGAAAGTAAATAGAGTAACAAATAACTGCAATATATTCATATGGTCTTGTAGTTCAGTGCAAATGGTTAAAGCTATGAACTTTTAATAAGCATTATCCTGTAGTTCAGGGTTTGATTACTTTAGTCTTCATTGTCTGATCCCTACAGCATCAGCTCATTAGTAGCTCAGATCCTTAACTTGATTCTTGAGGTTCTAATGAATGCTTTGCCATGAAGCACCAAATATTTGAGATCATTAGATTATTTCTTGTTAAAAGAATACAAAGCATGGGTTGTCATCATCCATTAAACACAGTGATAGCTTACACTGAGTTCCAAACAAGGATCAGCCAATAGATGAGGAGTCCAATTACCTATTTTCCACCCCACCCATCATTCCTACTATTTGGATTTAATGAAGAGTTGGCAAAATTTTAAACTCACACAGACCAACAAACCCATGATATAGTTCAGAATCAGACTTGGGGTTATGTGAGTTATTCAGACTTGTGGCAGAGGATGTAGTAGGATTGGTGTGGTATGTGTGTGTGGGGGGTTTAAAGTCATCATTTGAAATATTTATTGGAGGGTGTACCCATCCAATCAAATGGAAGAACATTAATCACAGGGTATGCATAGGAAAGAAAATATAATTTTATTGCAAGAGAATAAAGTTCAAGACAGTAGAAAATATTCTCTAGAGATCTGTTGGGGGGGGGGTTGATTGTGAAAGAGGAGGAAGATGTTTTGAAAATATTGTTTGGTAAGGCTGTATAGCCAGTCACTGAAAATATTAGGAGAAGTAGGGAGGGTAGATCTATCATCTGGGTAAGTATATTCAGGGGCAAAGAGGGAAAATAAATAATGTTTATGCTTCTAACTGAGTTGACAATGACACCTTTAAAAACAGATGGATAGAACAGATATTCTAGAGGGTGACTTTAAAATAAACATCAACCCTTTAAAGGACAAATTATTAGGAAAGAAAGAGCATAACATGAAGACAAGGGAAAGTCTGGTCACTAGTAAGGCTTCAGAGGGCATGTGGAATATGTGTTGATGCACGAATCCATTTAAAAAGGAATGCACACTTTTAGGAAATTTAACAGAAGGCACACTGAGTGGGAAAGCCAGGGCTTTGGGCACAGGGAAGTTGAGATCTCAAGGAAGTAAGGAGAAGGAATAAAGAACATGGAATAAGTCCATCAGGTAAAACCCAATAGGAAACTCATAAAAGCTGCAGAAGCCGAGGAAACTGATGGGAAAAGAATATGTGGCAGTTGAAGAACTAGAGAGTTGCCATAGAGGATACTAGCAAAAAATATATATAAGTTGAATAACTAAACCAGAATGCCCCTCCATATGTATTGTGGATATTAAAGCACTTCATAATAAGAGAGAAATCAGTAGTTAAGGAATTGTACAAAAGTTTGTACAATAGATTTACACTAGATACCCTTCACACATGAATGAAATGTTAAATCTGAGGAATACAGAATTCCCATGGAAGTACAAAAGATATTAGTTTAGGAAATTTCCTTTAACTTTAATAAAGTGAAAGATGTCCTTTATGATATAATGGGAAAGAAAGCTGATGGTCTAGATGATTTTCTTGTAGAGTTTTATAAATGGGATGAGGATGAAATGTGCAAATTACTTCAGGAAGTATTTAATAAGACTGCTTTAATATGCCTAACTATGAGAAAGGCTATTTGTACATATATTCAACAGAAGTGGTGATTTACAGTTTGACCTTGCTAATTAATGTCTGGGTTAAGATTCTGATGTATATTTTGGATGGAAGTTTAGATAACATTGTCCCAATAACCAGAAGCCAGTATGGGTTTGTAAAGGGAAGGGCAGTAAGCCATAGATAATTGCTGGAAATGTATGCATTTCCTGAAGATGATGGATAACAAAGCAGACAGGGACCCAGATCACAGAGTAGGTTAGTCAACCTGAAAATGACACTTGATTTGGTAAACCTTAATCAAGAGAGGGCTAAGGCCATGTAACATGGGTTAAAGCAATGCAAATGGATCCGGGAATAGAGGTTCTGGTAAATGGAGCCATTTCAGAATGTACTGAAATACAAATGGAAACCAAACGAGCTTGCCTATTTTTTTCCAGAATTGTTCATACTGGCCATGAAAAAAATTGCTATTGCTTTTTGGACCCTTCAAGGAAGGCTGAGAAGAAAACAAGGGTCAGATACTGGTTTAATTTGTAGGTGGGTGGCTTCTCATTATTGACAGGCAATTTAGAAGAAATGTTAATAGGGGTTTGCTAAATATTTGATAGTTTCATAGAGTGCCAGGTCTGTGCTGTAGTAAAAGCAAGGTAAAAGTGTCAAGGCTGGTTGATAATATTAGCAAGGGTAGGCGGGGACATTCAAGACCAAGAATTCCCTAAACATCTGGGTCTAGTCACTGAGTATTCTATATAGGATGGCATACAGGAAAATGTGCAAATTATAAGGATAAAAGTGGGCAAGATTTTCTTAGAGGAGAATAAAAAGACCTGTACATTGTAGGCAGGATTAATGAAATTAGAATACTGATTACAATTCTTTTTCATTTAGTTAGAAATGTATCACTTAGCACACTAGTACCATAACTTAGTAGCATTCAAAGAAAGACTGAAGGGTGGGAGGATGGAGAAAGGTGCAACTGAGTTGCTAGAGAAAGATTATGGATGACAAGAAAATGTGTAGAGTGGCTATATGTTCTATTTTTTTATACTGTTCAATGTGTTAAGGGTTAGATATCTGTAGAAGGAGATATGAAAATCTCATCTGTGGCTAATCAGTAAACAGAACTGTCTCAAGGTCTTCATATGTCATAGAGAGGGGAGTTGGGGGCTACATATGTTATGAGGAGAAAGTTGCCATTTTATGGTATTGGCTTTAATCATATCCAGGTGTTACTGAACTGCAACATGACGGAGATTAAGTATTTATTAATTACTACACATACCCGTGGTGGTGGTGCTGTGGTAGCATTGTCGCCTCACAGTAAGACGCTGTCCAGTTCGATTCTCAGCTAGAGCGTCTTCTGCGTGGAGACATGCACGAATGGGCGTACCTTCGTTGAAGGTTGTGAATCAGGGCTGGTAACTCGGCACGTAAAAATCAACTACCAATCATTAGCGGACCAGAGTTCCACTGTGGCGACCCCTAATCGGGAAAAGCCGAAAGACACAACAACTAGAAGAATGTAGTTTTTAACACTGACCAAATGTAAAGTGTCATTTATATTTTGCAGCAATGAATGGTGAAGTTATGTGATACTAAGGGACAAAAGGTATGACTTGGTGAGGGTTCTTAATAAATGAAGCAGGAAAACAGATGTGGAAAGAATGGCCCCTGGATCAAGTGGTCTGGCCAGGTAAAGCAAATGAGAAAGCCGTGTCATTTATAGAGACCTCATTGAAAGAGCTCATCTGCCTGTAAGAAGAAGTCTACGGAAAATTGGAACAAGAAGAGAGTTGGCTAGCTTGTAAAGATTTTTTAGACAATGCTTGAAAAATAATTACAATTTAAAAGTTATCCCTGCAATCAGCATATATAAGTCATACAGAAATGGTTCATCACCAGAAAAAGATTAACAAAAATGGGAGGAAGGGATACTACCTCTTGATAAAGGTCACAAGCAGTGGTGGTTCTATACAATATTTTGGAATGAAATCAGAATTATAGTGTAAAGTGCTGAAATTGAGACATTTTTGTGAAAAAATAGATAATTCCTGGCAATTATCCATTTGAGGACTGAATACCATTTAAATGGAATAGAAGAAGAGGGGGCACATCCGGCTTAACAAAAGACACTAAAAGACCACATATCCTTTATTCTCCCAAATTTACATGACAGTGTTTCTCTGAGTCGATAGGAAAATAATAAAGCACAAAATTAAAGATCATTTACACTCTCCAGAGAAAGACTGGGTGGAGGCCCTTACATTCTATAAAACAAGCACTGGTTGAGCAAAAGGGCCATACAAATAAAGAAAGACAAATAATACATTGTTCTATATGAAGGGGTTTGATGTCTCTAAATGAATACTGTAATTGTGGCATTTCATTTGTTGTTGGTTTACAAACTGTGCAGGGAGTGGGGTTATGGACTTTTTTATGTTTGCAGGACCTGATGTGACTAATCAATGTAGCATGTTTGATGCAATTTCACAAACTGCATACGTATTTTCTTTTTCTTTAAAAAAGACTTGCTTGTTTTTCAGAAAACTGTTTTAGTCTGCTTATATGATTCACATCACAGTAGCATTGTCCAAGAAAAGGCATTACGTCTTTGGCACAATGCAGCTTAAGAACTTGGTTGCCACCTCAAAGACATATTCACACCCCAAGGCAGCCCACTGGTCTGTCTTTCAATACTAGCACAGAAAAGTGTTGTCAATGCCAGAATGTAACTGTAGAACAGGCCAGGTCCTGATCTCTTTTCTGTATCTTCTTCCTCAAGTTTTTGTATTCCTGTGAAGCGACCTAGGCTAACAATTTAATTTCTAATGAATGAGTTTTACAAAACATAATTATAATCAATGTGTTTTCTGTTGTTATGTAACGAATAGTCTAATATATTATGAATGAGTAGTAAATTTTAAGTGAACTTTAATTCCAGTTTAGTTTCTGATTATTACTCAACTGATATGTTGTGAATGTATAACTATTGTGTGTCTGTGTTTGTGCTGTTATTAATTTTGTCGCTGTTCTCACTGCACTTTATTGTGTACCTCTTTCTGAATGTATCTGAATCACTTAATTGATAAAACTTGTGAAGCAACATAAATCCTAATATTTAAAGTGTAATTGATTTGATATGGATTTTGTCTGATGTATGTTTTTGCATATCAAGCAGAATGATATGTCTAATTAAGGAGCTTTCTTGTTTCTCCTGGGTTTCCCATTAAAATAGGCCCTTGTCTAATAGAACAATTCCATTAACAAAACATAAATAAGCAGCTTTAAAAGTGAAATAAATTCTGTAGATTTTTTATTTCTTAGCAGGTAGCAAGAAATGAATTATCAGAAAGAATCTTGGAGGCCTTGTTATTGCGAATTTAGATCAGGCATTATTTTAAATGCAAAAGTTGAACCAAATGGCATGGTTAGCCAGTAGACACTGGGAAGTATTGATTTGAAAAGCTGTTAGGGCAATTACTAGAACTTAGTTTACTAAATTCAATAGTTTTAGTCGGATTTGATTACCAGGTAGTAGATTGGTCGGCAGAGCCTTTTTAGCGACACCCCAAGCCTAAAGTGCTCAAGTGACATACATAAAATTAAAACACAAAACTCGATGATATTTATAAATATTATGGAATTTATTCAATTATAATTGAAAATAAAAAAAAAAATTTGAAACCCCCCCCCCCCCACAAAACTCATTGACAAAGAGCAACATACAGAAGACAAAGCAAATTCATCTGGCAGATTAGACAATACAGTATCATACCTAGCATATCTGGCACCCAGAACAAATTTTTTTTTAACACCTCCACCCGCACAGAGATCTTTTTCTAATATCTCCTCCTCCTCAATGACAATTGCTTTTAGTAATAAGCATGAAATGAAACAAAACAATGACCAGCAAGGAGCAAGCTAGGATCAGTGATCAAATCCCCAAAAGACTCAACCGTCCTACAGAAAGTCTTGTCCCAAGCAAATGGCAAGTGCCAAAATCATGGACTGAAGTTAAATGTCAAAAATGCATTATCGTCTCCTTTGGAAAGATGAGTACAACATTGACAACAAACCTCTAAGACTGAGTTCAGGACTTGGTAACTTATGTGGACAGCTGACCACAAATTCTATTAGGAACAGATCAATATGAAGCAAGCTTAGGAACATTTTGCAAAACTACAACAGTTTCAACTTGGTTTTACAAATACAGCACCTAGAGAGAAAGAGAGAGAGAGGTGGAGTAAAGATTGAAGTATACTTCATGCAAATGCACACTAGTAATGAAAATGCAGATTATAAACTAAGCAAACAATATGAAACTAATGGGAGACCAAGCATATTAAAAAAAATACAAGAATATTCTGTACAATTGGGGACAATTTCAAATGTATTTCATACAATGTTCTAATTTATTTCATACAAATACATACTAGCTGATAATGCCCACCTTTAAACTGAACACCAGTTATTTCTTCAATAACACAGCTAGCCACCCCTCCCAAGAAAAAAAAAACATAAATATTCCAATTTATTTCACACAAATGCGGACCAGCCAGCCCTTAACACCAGACTTTAAGTTGAGAAAATGAAAAGGATAAGTTCAAATGGTACAGCTAGCCATCCACCCCCACCCAAACAAATTCAATTTATTTCACACAAATGCACACTAACCAGACTTTAAAATAATATGAAAGGAACAAAGTTACTGCCAATCCTCCCTCTAAAAGCATAACAATTCATATTTATTCACAGAAATGCACCTTAGGAGTGAAATTTATATTGACCAAATGAAAAGGCAAGTTACATTCATCCAAGCTGGCCAACCCTTCTCCTGCAAAAAAATATAAAATTACTCCAAATTATTAACACACATATTCATGTGCGAGTCTTAATGGCATAATTTAAGTTGAGCAAATGAAAGGACAAAATACTTTAACCCACAGTCCAGCTAACTACCCTCCCACCCCACCAAAACAAGAGGGAAGAAGAGTACAATGGAAAAAAAGAACATATCCAGTTTCATTACATTTAAACAAATGTGCACACACACACACACACACACACACACAAAAAAAACAAACATTAAAATATTCGGACAAATGCAAACACACACGCACACACACACACACACACACACACACACACACACACACACATAAAAACACACATACACATGCGCGTGCACGCACACACACACACACACACACACACACACACGCACACACACACACACACACACACACACATACAAATAATCCAAACATTAAAATATTCAGACAAATGCAAACACACACAAACACACACGCGCACACACACACACACACACACACACACACACACACACACATACAAGCCTAGCCGCCACCACTCTCTTCAAAAATAAGGAAGAAATTTTGGTTATATTGACATTAAAAAAAATGCTTACCTTCAGTCCGCTAGAAGTCTACTGTTAATTTTGATTGCAGGTATTTGGATTGAATTTAAAACTTTTATTTCAAATTTTATATCACAAACACTGATAGATGTTTGCTAAACAAAACCATACAGTGCCACAGTGAAAGCAGACGTATCTTTAACAGTATCGTCTCTGCCATTCAAACTTCAAAGTAGATGCATCTGGCCACTGGCAAATAACAAACCATAGTTCACTTGCACACATTTTCAGGACAATGCACGTATGCATGTGTTCTTTGATTCCTCTTCTTGATTGTATTAAATTCTATTTCTTGTATAATTCAGCAGCACTTGTTAGAGTGTGTTTTAAATTTGTAGCTTTGGACATTTTTCCATTAAGCAATAAAACAAAATGCACAACCCATTAATGACAAAACTGCCTATTTCAGAATATTTCAATCATAAAAGGCCACTCAGACCTCTGCCATTACATCCACCAATACCAGTCAATATACACAGACTCTGCAGAAGTAAAAGTCATCTGAATAATTCCACATTAAACAGATCTGTAACTAAGGAGGTTGCTGTTAGAAAACAACTTTACATTTCAGTGTTTCATCTATAAATTCAGTGCCTGCTGCCCTTGAAGAATATAGCCTATGTTAGAGTAAAAAAACAAATTGGCAATCTGGTAATACTGCAATAGGGAATGGACGTCAAACCAGCAACAGGTTCATAATTACTAGGCATCTCATCCAAAGGAGTACAAACTCAGGACTGCAGCATCCCCACCCCCTCCCCCTTAAAGTACAACACAGTAGCAGTCTTTTTCTCTTTTGGCTGCTCCCATTATGGGTTGGCATAGCGGATCATCTGTTTCCATTTTTTCCTGTCCTCTGCATATTGCTCTGTCACACCAACCACCTGCATGTCCTCTTTCACCATGTCCATAAACCTTATCTTAGGCCTTCCTCTTTTCCTCTTACCTGGCAGCTCCATCCTTAACATCCTTTTCCCAATATACCCATCATCCCTCCTCAGCACATGTCCAAACCAACGCAATCTCGCCTCTCTGACTTTGTGTCCAAACCGTCCAACCTGAGCTGACCCTCTAATATACTGATTCCTAATCCTGTCCATCCTTGTCACACCCAGTGCAAATCTTAACATCTTTAACTCTGCCACTTCCAGCTCTGACTCCTGCCTTTTTCTCAATGCCACTGTCTCCAACCCATATAACATAGCTGGTCTCACTACTGTTTTGTAGACCTTCCCTTTCACTCTTACTGGTACCCGTCTGTCACAAATCACTCCTGACACTCTTCTTCACCCATTCCACCCTGCCTGTACTCTCTTCTTCACCTCTCTTCCACACTCCCCATTACTCTGAACTGTTGATCCCAAGTACTTAAACTCATCCACCTTCGCCAACTCAACACCCTGCATCCTCACCATTCCTCTGTCCTCCCTCTCATTCACACACATATTTTGTCTTGCCCTGCTGACCTTTATTCCTCTCCTCTCTAGAGCATATCTCCACCTCTTCAGGGTCTCCTCAACCTGGTCCCTACTCTCACTACAGATCACAATGCCATCTGCAAACATCATAGTCCATGGGGCCTCCTGTCTGATCTCATCTGTCAACCTGTCCATCACCATTACAAATAAGAAAGGGCGCAGCTGATCCTTGATGTCATCCCACCTCCACCTTAAATGGATCTGTCACTCCCACTACAGACTTCACCAACGTCACACTACCCTCGTACATATCCTGTACCACTTTTACATACTCCTTTGCCACTCCTGACTTCTTCATACAATACCACAACTCCTCTCTAGGCACCCTATCATATGCTTTCTCCAAGTCCACAAAGACACATTGCAACTCCTTCTGACATTCCCTCTATTTCTCCATCAACAGTCTCAGAGCAAACATCGCATCCGTAGTGCTCTTTCCCGGCATGAAACCATACTGCTAATCGCTAATCATCACCTCCCTTCTTAACCTAGCTTGCAATACTCTTTCCCATAACTTCAAGCTGTGACTGATCATTTTATCCCTCTGTAGTTACTACAACTCTGCACATCACCCTTATTCTTAAAAATAGGTACCAAAACACTTTTTCTCCACTCCTCAGGCATCCTCTCACTTTCCAAGATTTCAGTAAACAATCTGGTTAAGAATTCCACTGCCATTTCTCCTAAGCACCTTCATTGCTCCATTGGTATGTCATCTGAACCAATAACCTTTCCATTCTTCATCCTCTTCATAGCTGTCTGTACTTCCTCCTTGCTAATCTGTTTCACTTCCTGATTCACTATCCTCACATCATCCAACCTTCTTTCTCTCTCTCTCTCTCTCATTCTCTTCATTCATCAGCCCCTCAATGTACTCTTTCCATCTGCTCAACACACTCTCCTCGCTTGTGAAATGCCGAATTTCAGTACGTTGAGACGGAATACACGAAGGTGCAGTTACGCAAAGCTGCAGTATATTGAGTATGGAAATGCTGAATCTGCTATCGTGGTGTCGCGTTCATGATGTGCGGTGTGGTTTGTAGATTTATCTGGGGTTTTAGGTAAGTGGTCTTTGTTTAAGGGTATTAGATAGGAATGTTAGTGTGTGTAGTGGTGTTTTTTGTGTGTTTGTGTGCTTAGTGCGACCTCGCAGTTAGTATATATAGGTAGGGGGAGTGGGGGTGCAGGGGGGCCTGCCCTCCTGCTTATAGGTAGGGTAGGTGTGTGTGTGTGTGTGTGTGTGTGTGTGTGTTATATTGTGTTTTTGTGTGTTGTTTTGTTTGTTTTAGTGTAGTTAGGTAGGTGTGTGTGTGTGTGTGTGTGTGTGTGTGTGTGTGTGTGTGTGTGTATGTATGGTCACGATTGTGCTATTCATGGTTTTGTGTGTTCGGGTATGTGGGTGTTCGACTATTCAGTCTCAAAATACTGAAATTCGATATTTCAGTATTTCGAGATTGTATAGTGAATCCATACACACACATACACACACATGTATGTACATGCACACACACAATTGTATTTAAATTCTAGGCTGAATGGCAGAAAGGCCAGATGGCGGAGCGAAGGAGCATGTAACAGATGCATGCATCAACACATGCAGGACAAACAGATAGACTGTTCTTAAATAACATGCTTAAACAATGTGGCTCTATTTTTAGTTTCAGATTTTTGCATTTTAAACATAAAAAGCTTTTAAAAGGCATGACTGCATCCCTTTACTGTTTGCAGCATGGGTGGACTGCCCTTTCCTCCCCCAATTACTATGCTTCTGAACACATATAAACCAAACAAATAACAGAACCAATAAACAGTTAAAAAAAATCTAAATTTCTAAAAAAATACTGACACCACTACAGCCTAGCAAAGTAATGCACATAGATGTTTTCTTCTAGATAAACCTTTCACTTTATTCAAGAGTAGCTGAACAGCATTAAATTCCATAGCAAGTAAAATGTGTAAAAACTTTGATTAAAAACAATGAACAGTAGTGATCAGGAATAAAACAGGCAAATGAGTGCTTTAACCTTCTAAATAAACTTCTTCAAGTCTTTGCAGCATAATCTTATACAGTTTTAAGCATACATATAGTTCACACTTGGCAAATTTATTTAATTATGCAGGTAGTCACAAGAAATAAGCAGCTACATTGTGAACCTGGTTCAGAGTTATATGATTTACAGTTACTACATAGCATTTGTAAGGCATGTATCATTAATATATAGTAGCTAAAATGCATCAATAATTAATCTGGTAGGTAGTTTAGACATAGCTGTATGACTTGTGGTTGATTTGTGGTCTCTAGCTCTTTTCTTTGTAGCGAGAGCATTTAGATTTTTTAAGTAAATGCTCCTTTACCATAGATTCTAAAAATTCTAAAATGTGATTCCATGTCACTGCAGCCACCTTAGATAAGGCCCTTTTACCGGTACCTGTTTTGAAGCAAAAACTGATGGGAGAGTTAGAGTATTTTCCCGCCTATCCTTTTTGTTTTTAAGAGTAGACAATGTACCATTTTTCTTATTCTATACATATGCAAGGCCAAGGGAGTAAGGAGCTGTGAGATTTTATTGCATAGTTCTAGTTGGTTGAGGGTTTTATTAATGATATTGCCAGTATGCATTTTAATGTTAAGTGAAGGATCTAGTCTTACTCCAAGGTATTTTTATTCTGTTAACTAGACTAGAAGATTTTCCATTAGGTCTAATATTCTAAAAGCTAACGTTTTAGGGAGTTTGGGGGAATCCTGAATATCAATACATTACATCTGAATGACCATGTTAATAGTTTATGTGTGCACTGGTACAATTTAAACTTATCTCATTTTTTTTTGTCAACAGGTGTGGTTTTCTTAAAGTTTAATTTTGGTATTCTGAAATAAAATAGAATATGCTTATGTTTTGCCAGACTTGTATTCCTTGGAACAATTCTTTGCAAGACTTTTTCTTACACATATTGTTAGTGTGGCTAAATGATGTAAGAAACTTCAGTGACAGGCAAAAAGTGAATACATAGCACTGGAACAATCATGCTTGAGATTGTTGGCATTGATTCATACATCCAGGTGGTATCAGAGGCTTTCTGTGCGCATTTTTCTTGGTAGTTTAATACTGTAGAAATATACAAATAATATCATTTTAAACCTTTGCATCTCTTTTTTTATCTTCACCATTTTGCTGCCACTACAAGTAATAAAAAAAAACAGAGATTTGCTTTGAATGCTTTAAATAAAATCGGACAATACTGTTAAAATTCATATTCTTTTCTGTTTTCTGGTACTGATGAGCAGCAATAAATCCTTTAGGTTCTGACTTTGTCAGCACGTTTTTTAAACTACTGTTCTTCATCAGTTTATCATGTTTCTCTATCACCAGAAGGTATAGCGTAGCTGTGGAATCTTTCTTTAGCCAAACAAAAGTGTTATGCTCGCTAGGAAGATAAAAGCACAGCAAGCTACTTCCAAAGACATCATAGAGAACTGTATGGCAACAACTGTATATAGCTTGGTTGCTTTCTTCCAAAGTAATTTCTGTGGTAACACGGGCCTTGAAAACATAGCTCCAATAGTCATTACCATGGAAACCTCAAGATGGATACTGCCTTATTTGTGTAAAGTAATTCATATGCAGTGCTTTACATTATGCAGGTAATTGTTTTTCTGACCTTGTTTGGGAGTAAATGTTTCCATAATACTTTAAAGCACCTTTCCCATCACAGATTTTAGATATGCAACTTAAACCTGAGTCTTCACAATAGCTGTAGCTGTTTTGCTATACATATGAAGGCAAAACAATTTTGATTCACTGTAGATCAAATGAATTAATTCTACTGAACAAGACTTCCACATAAAAAAACACATCTTCTCCCAAGCCTTAAGGAAAATATATATCTTAGAGAGATTGCATCACTAGGTAAGAAAATATTGGTAATGGAAAGAAAATTAAGATGTGACAGTACACATTATAAATAGTGACTACTCCTTTAAAAAAGATCATAACATGCCACCATAACCACTTATATAGATTTGTTGGCAAAATAAGTAAAGGGTAAATCCAAACAGCTGTAATTCAAGCATTGTTACTTTATGCCTAGAAAGTAGCCGACTCTATTAACCTTGCATTTATCAAAATAACTTCACACGAATGTACAATTCAATTATTTTTAAGATGACATAAGACTGTTCTGAATTCCTTTTTTAGTATGGCATTTCTTCCTTTTAGTGCTGCTGCTATTTTAAAGTTTTTTCCTGAGTATTTTATAGTATGGCATCTATTCCTTTTAGTATCACTTTTTTTTTTACCTTGTACTCAATTATTTTTGTAAATGGCATGTGTTTCTTTTACTGTCTCTTACATGTGTTAACTTTTCTTTAATTTAACCAGTAATCAAACTGATATTTAGTACCTGCATTGTATCACTTAACAAACATACTATAAATAATTATATATTTTGAATAATGTTCTTGGATATGAGCAAATGAACAAGAAAAGAAACCCCTGGAAGAATATGCGTAGTGTAATGAGTTAATTCAGGAGTTGCAGCGAACTGCCCTTTTCCTATATCTGCCCCATCCTACCTTTTCTTTCCCTGTCATAAGCATCCTTAAATCTCTACACTGATTTACTGTGTACTATAAGAGGTCTCTGTATCAGAATGGGTTTTCACTGGGTACTCCAGTTGACCAACACATTCCAAAACATGCTGTAGGTGACCTAGTCATCATTACAATTACCTGTAGGTGTGCCTGCCATGTCTGTTTATGAGTTAGTGTGTGTCTACATGCATGTTTGCTTCTCATGACAGACTAACATCCCATCCAGGATTTGTATCACTGCTTTTATACCAACTTAGTACCAAAATAGATTCCAGCACCCCTCTGCAACACTGACCTCGAAATTAGAGAATGGTGTAAATGAATATGTCAAAGTATGCTTAGTTTGATATGTTATGTGGATATATAGCACAGATGATGATAGCACAACAAGATACACAATGTCGCCTAAGTTTAGTTCATTTTGTTTGCCTTTTTGTTTGTTTGTTTTGTATGTCACTAAGAGTAAATCAGTGTATGTCAACTCCTGTAATACAGTGCTAGTTTGTAAACAGGCATTATACTGGAGTAACTTACTCACAATGAATATGTCTTTGTGAATTACAACCTTTAGCAAGATTTTTATATAAAATGTAATCCCCATATACAGTTAAATGTAAATATGTGCTCCTTTAACTGGCAAGCAATGCATTTAGGAATGAATACTTTTAAGGTTTCTAACAAATAAAAATCATGCATGCAGCATAACTGGGTTTCTTGGTTTTACCAGCTGCTGCCCTTGTTGTCTCTTGCATTTAATGGTTTAAAATAATTCAGTAGCATCATTAGTTTCTATATCATACAATTAAAATGAGTGATAGCACTGGTATCAGAGAATATTCAAGTGGTTATCAAGGTAACAAGAACTAATTGGTAGTTGAGATGTTTTCTGGACAGTTAATACATTGGTTTATTAACCTACATATTAGACAATGTATATGCAAACATTTTATGGCAATTAAAGTAAACACATGACTAACAAATTACATTGTAGTACTTTCTATCAAAGTGATCCATCAGATCACTTGATCCAATTTTGATTTTTTAAATTTTGATTTTTATGAATCCATTAGAGAGAATCCCAACAATTCAAAAAAATAAATTGCAATTCAAAGAGTACAGCAAATTGTGAAACTCACTTTTACATCTTTTCAAATCTTTTTCCAAAGGGGCTTCAACTCTTCACCCCCACATACCAGTGCTACTTACATATACAATAACTAGTGTAACTGCTGTACCTCAGAGTAAAAGGCCCACAGCCTTGGGATTAGTATATGTTCCTTTCATTCACCCTCTTAGTTCCACGGTTCTGTGGTCATGCTTTGTTTGTATTCTCACATTTTCATCATGCACCCACACTGCAGTATGTCACTTAAGCTTGAGGGCTAAGTATCTGTGGTTCTGTATTTTTACGGAAAGACGAGTTAGCAGACTTGCGTAAAATATAAATTTCAAGCATTTAAATGCACATAAGCCTGTCTCATACTTGCTCTCATGGTAGTTTGTGTGTGTGTGTGTGTGTGTGTGTGTGTGTGTGTGTGTGTGTGTGTGTGTGTGTGTGTGTGTGTGTGTGTGTGTGTGTGTGTGTGTGTGTGTGTGTGTGTGTGTGTGTGTGTGTGTGTGTGTGTGTGTGTGTGTGAGCAAACTGGAAATAGCTTTTACTGAATGGTTTGTAAACTTTTTACCCTTTGTTTGGAATATTTTGCAGGTACCATAATGTTTATGGGTATTCTACTATGTTTAAAGTCCTATTTTTGTAACGTATAGCCTAAACAATCCATTTATGCTATACTAACAAGGTCATAAAAGTCTGAAATATGGGATGTCTACAACTATTAGAGTTTAGTTTTATTGGCCTGAATGTCCCTATAAAGACTTAAAGAAAAAGGTAATGGGCATTCAAAAGCCATGCGCTGAAACTCATAGGTTCATAGGTTCATAGGTTCATAGGTTCATAGGTTCCTAGGTTCCTAGCAGGTTAATTATAAACCTAGCCATGTTATACCCTTGTTCCCTTATTGACCAAGTTGTATGGTCTATATTTGCAGCGTGAGTCTATGATCAGCATCCACTGCCCTTATCCACGAGGGACATAGGTGACACCCCCAAGGAAAATTTACTGTCTACCATCCAGTTGTCTAAGTTATGCTTAAATGGGGTCATTGAGGAGCTCTGTTTTATGTGAATTGGGAGTTTGTTCCAGAGGGGTGGCCATCTTTGGGAGATATGTCTGTCTTTTCAGCATGTCCTGTTAAAGTGGCAGGCTAGGTTAAGATCCTTACAGTGAGTGAATCTTGTCCCATTTGACTTGCAGATGTGCAGTATTTCCATTAGGGTGGGGTCAGAGACTGCTCTGTAGGTCAGCCATAAGTCACCTCTCAGCAGCCTATAAGAATCAGAGTAAAGTGACAGGCCTTCAGTTTGTCCATGTAGGTCATGTGTTGAAGGTGAGAAACCCCTAAGTTCTCTCCACCTTCTGCAGGTGTCTGGTGAGGTACATACAGAAGGAAGCATTGTACTCTATTAGTGGTCTGATCAGGGATGAGTACAGGGGAGCTATAACATCCTTAGCTCTGGATGCAATGCCCTTACTTATGAGATGTGCAACATAGAATGCCTTCCATACCACTGTGGACACATGGTGATCAAAGTTAAGTTTGCTATCAACCTGTATTCCCATATCTCTCACCACAGGGTTTGAGCTAAGGGGGATACTGTTAATACTGTAATTTGCAGAGACCTCCCCTTTGCCAAAAGGGATGATAACACATTTTTTGCATTTAAGTCTGTGGCTTTGGCACCAATTATTTGTCTGTGTAAGCCTTTTTTATAGTATGTCAACATTGTTGGGAGACTCAGTGATTGCACCCAGTTTGCAGTCATCCATGAACTTGGTAAACCACAGGCCATCTATTTTCATCTGGACTTCTGAGAAATAGATTCCAAACAGTAGGAGGCCCAGCACAGATCCTTGTGGTACACCACTGGTAAATGGTCTGCTGGTAGAGGTGGAATCCCCAACTTTGACTGTATGCATTCTGTCAGTGAGCCATTTGGTGACATATAGGTTAATTCCCAGCTGGGTGAGTTTCTCAATGATTCCTGAGTGGGAGATTGTGTCAAAAGCCTTGGCTAAGTCAAGATAGGCGGTATGCACTGTTTGCCTTCATCCAGGGCTTTGTTGACATTCTCGAAGAAGTCCACCAGGTTTAATAAGCACAATCTATCCTTAACAAAGCCAAACTGGGTTGAGTCAAGAGTTTGAAGGTCACCTATGTCTTTGTTGATAAGGTCCATGGTGATTCTCTCCATGGCCTTGCAGATAAGGCTGATTAGGCTTATGGGTCTGTAGTTCCCAGGGTCAGTTGATAGACCCCTTTTGTGCAAGGGAATTACTATTGCTGTTTTCCACTCTGCTGGGACAAAGCCAGTACTTAGACTGTGGTTGAAGATAGTGGCAAGTGGTTCTGCTAGGTCCTGTTTTAGACCATTTAGTAGGCAGCCTGGGATGCTATCTGGTCCCATAGAGGCTGTGTTTTTGGCCATGGAGAGTGTGGTTATGACCTATTCTTTGGAGATACTAGATAGAGGACTGGTGACATGTATGCTTTGGGGTTTGTGTGGTGGGGATAGGGGGTGACATTTATGCCAAATCTGTTTGCCAGCAGGTTAGTGATGTCCTCAGGATCAGTATGAGTGGTACCATCAACTACTAGTTTTGCACAAAGTCGGGCCTTCCCTTGTAGATTTATGATGTAGCTAAAGAATGCTTTGTGATTATTGTTAACTAGGGATGCTAGTTTAACATCATAATTGGCTTTAGAGGACATTACAAGATATCTAATTTGATTGTTCAAGCTGTGGATGGTGTCCTTCCTCTGTTGAGTCAGTTCCCTCTTGTTCTTAGACATTAGTTTCTTCCTGTTTTTTTTTAATAACCTGTTGATGCTTCATGTCCACCAGGGTGGCTTTTTTTTCTGAGGACCTTGTTTTGATCCATTCAGGTACAGCCGAGTCTATACTTTTGTATAGGTGTTTATACAGGGCATTTGTGTACACCTCTGTGTAGGAGTCATATTTGAAAGTGGTAGCAGGGGGGTTGAAACTATTTATGACTTCACTTAGGAGGCTATAGTTTGCTTTGGAGAAATTTTTCATCCTTTTTGCTCTTGGGGGAGGGGGTCAGGTATGATCGTTACTTTGAATGAGACTGATTTATGATCAGACCTTATCAGGAAGGGCAACGCACACAGGGTAGTGCAAAGACCTCCTCTGTGTTGGTGAGTATTAATTCTTGTACATTCATACCCCTTGTGGGGGGTGCAGACTATCTGTTCCAAAGCATTTGTATTAACAAAGTCCAGGAACTTTAGGGCAAGTGTATTTGTGCTCATATATGACTCCCAGTCAATGAAAGAATAGTTGAAATCACGCATGAAAGTATTTGGCTGTATAGTGAATAATTTAAGTAGGTCCAGGTAAGTAGAGTTGTTCTCATAGTTCATGGTGGGGGACCTATATCTAACAATGATATGGAAGGGAGTTTTATCTATAGTTAGTTGGACTTGGATTAGCTCTAGGGAGTTGTACTGGTTGACCAGACTTGAGATGTATTTGTCTTTAATGAAGATGGATACACCTCCACATTTGGTTCTTTTGTGCTTGTTGTGAGGTCTGAATGTGTGGAAGGCATTGTAGTCTTGTATGGCCGGGGTGCTGTTTGCGGCCTTGAACCATGTCTGGAACCATGCTCCACCAGGTTCTTATATATTCTCATTGTATATTCTGTATACTTGTATTTTCAACCAAAATGGGGAATATCCTCTTATTGTATACTAACAGCTGTAAAGTCTACAGTCTGTATGCTACTACTCTGTAATGTCTCTTTTGTAAAATTGTCTTCTCTCTATAAACTTATGGAGTTTTTCTCCCCAGGACTCTGCTGAAAATGGACACTTGTTGTCCAGTCGGACTATCCTGGCAAACACATGTTAAATAAAATAAATAAATAAATGTCTCTGTGACTGCAAAGGCATTGGCATCTTCCAAGGTAAGGAGTACTACCAGTGAGTGGAGTTTCTGCTTTAGACTCCTAGCATTAAGCAGCATAACCTTGAGTTTGTCTATAGTGGATTTATTTACATTGGGAATTTTGTTGTTATGACATTGCCTAAAAAGGTACTTTTGGGGAGGCAAGTACCTTTGCCAGCAACTGAAAGCCAAGCAATGACAGGTGAAGGCCATCTCTGACAAAGCAGCATGGTCTGTCGACCATGTCTTCCCTGGCTAATAGATACATGATCCCCCTGGAATGATACCAGAAGCTAAGCCAATTGTTGAAGTCAATCTTTCTTAAGTGTTCATTTGCATATATCCAAAGGACCTCCACTACAGGTGGTTTTAGATATTAAACAGTACAGAATATAACTTGGCTGGGTCTTTCTTGAAGTTTTTAGTGAACACTTTTTCTGTGTAATATATACTGTAAGAATTGATAAAGCTGTACTGTCCTGTAATTAACTGGAAACACTGAAATGAGACTGAGAACGAAAGTCTTTATTTGTTAATTACCCAAACTTGTGGTGAACAGGTGCCAGTCTCTCCTTTATGGACCAAGTCTCGTGTACTTTTTAGAATGATTTTTTTAAACACTGTAGTTTATTTAATAAGGCTTTATTAGATGTTTACAAAATTTGAATACTGTCTTTATTAGCAGTGCTGATAAATGATATTTAAAGTTACTGCATGTCATATTCTGATTGTTCTGAACAACGCAAACTAAAATAATAACAGTCTTTATTTAACCTATCTTCTGTACTCAGGCTCACGTGCCTGTATTGTAGCTTAATTTTTTTTTTGTAATGACAGGTTGAACAAACTAACTAACCTTGACTGAACTGCTATTCTGAGCACAACATATTATATTGCTTCAGTCAAGTAATTTTTCTTACTCACTCCCCCTAACCTTGGTCTCAGGCTTTGTCTTGTATGTGCTTTATTTAACATTCCATTAAGGAACATTCTGTAGCTGGCAAGATTGTATCTTTCCCTTGAGAAAAGAACATTCTGTATTTCTGTATTTTCTACAAATGCTATGCTTATCTTTCCTTTCCAATAAACTGTCTCTCATGCTTGACCAGCTAGATTATTCTTTCTTTCTGCTTAACTGTATTTTATGCATAAATAAAACACAATTTCTAGACCTATTTTACCATTTAGCCTGTCTAATGTCTAATAACTACTTTAAAATGGAAGTCCTTAATCTAACAGTTGCCCCTGAGGTCCTTGATGAAAGTCTATAGTGACCTACTTTTGTAGTTACCTTACATCTGTATTGCTAACTACTGTATATAGCTTTATGCTAAATGATTCAAATTTGAAAATATATATTTTTTTAATTTGGTAAACCTGCAATTTGAATTTTGACCACTAGGAGTCACTTGAGCATTTATGGACTGTTTGGATTGAAGCCTCTTAACTTTATGATCTGATTTTTATATTACCTAGATTCATAGTCTCTAGAGTCTTTAAGTCTACGTTATTTAAAACCTGTACATTATTTTGAAAATGAGTGTCTTTTAATTCTTTGGCTTTTAAAGCTGATTAACCTGTCTTTGTGAATCTTTATTATATTAGATAGAGTACGAACTGTTAACCCTGCTTATTTTTTCCATATCTCTGTATGCTGTAATGGCAAAGTTACACTGTTTATTACCTATGTTTTTTACCTTATGAACTGGTGCCTTAGTATACTATGATGTCTCTCTCTTATAGCAAATGAAACCTTTTTCTGTTGTTTATAGATTTAAATATTTAATTATTGTACTGTTTGTTTTTATTGCCTATCAAGCATGATAGCTATTTTCTGAAGACTAATTGAAATATGCACTAAAGAGATAACTTTATAAGTGGTCTTGAAGCATAATTACCATCTTCTGTGTTAAATTGTCTAAATTTGCTCTATAATGCTGCTTACCTTTTTTAACTTTAATGAATATTTATGAGCTATAATAATTTACTAAAACCTACACTTTCTGTATTTCAAGTCTATACCTTTGCATTATCTGTTAGCATCCTTTTAATTTTTCTGACTAATATACAATAATTATGTGAAGTGCACTGTAATCTGTAAACTAATTAACAAATTAATAAATTAAAGAAGATACTAGTGAAAACACCAAATGAAGAAAAAAATCACACTGGAACAAAGTGAATATTTTTAGTAAGCGCTTTCATTTACTGAAATGAGTAAACTTCCTCAGACAAATTCCCAAAGGAAATCGATGCTTTTAAATCCAAAACGTTATGACATAATTTCCTATACAAAAGTCAGCCTCAATAAAAATCTCACACAGAACCAGTTAAAGCAATTCCTATACCAATATAAGTCAATAAACATACATTAAAAATCGTCCAAATCAATAAACTATACAGAATTAATATACATAAAAATAAAAAATATATATATGTGTATATAAAAAGAAGTATGTCTCACATAAAATGAATAAATGAAGAAACTCATTAATCCTATCTAAGCAATGCTTTCAATTTCAAAACACTCATAATAGAGATTGTGTCATTTAGCCCTGGCAGAACTGCAGCGTTTAATTTAAGATGCCACATTAGTTCTTTTTCCTCAAGTTGTAAACTAACCGGACCTCCCCTGTTACTTTCAGGAATCTTTTCAATGACCAAAAAATGGAAATCATGATTAGGAAACATTGAAGCATGCCTAGGTAAGGCATTATTAAAATTTTCTTTAGCAATAGCATAACGGTGTTCATAAATCCTGTTCTTAAGGGGTCTATCGGTTTTGCCCACATAAAATGCAGGACATTTTAAGCAAAATGCTATATAAACCACCCCCTTTGTATTACAATTGAACTTATCAGTTATAAAATATTTATTGCCATTCACTGTAAAAGAAGTTGTCACAAAAATAAATTTACACCAGTGGCAAACCCCACACTTAAACATGCCACAATATGGGAGATGGCATTTAATGTTACTACATTCCAACAAAGTTTTCAGGTTTTTACCTTTCCTAAATATAACACATGGATGTTCACCTACATGTTTCCTTATTAAATTGTCTTCAAGTAGAAAATACCAGTTTTTAAAAATAATGGACCTCAGAAGGGGCACATCCTTTGAAAAGGTGGTAATAAAACTTAACCTACCAAAATTTCCATTCAACTCATCCACCTGTTGTATGGAGTTCCCATCATTGATGGAAAGGTTCAAAATTACATTGTTAAAATCAGGACTAACCAACTCATTAACAACCCGGATGTTCAAAATTGGTTTAAAATAACCCTGGGATCTTTTATTAGAAACCTCATAAATAAGGTCCTCCACCAATTTATTGGGGTAACCTCATTTAACAAACATGTCTTTCAATGAGTTGCATTCCTCAAAAAATTCACTCTCCAAAGTTACCATCCTAGCTGCCCTCACAAGTTGTCCTTTGACAACCCCCCTCTTTTGGTGAAAAGGATGGCAACTCAAGAAGTGAAGGGAAGCGTTCGAATATGTGGGTTTCCTAAAAATCTTAGAAGTAAAACTATGTAAGGAATCATTTTTTGTATTTTGGAGTATACCAGCTGAACCGAAAACAATAAAACACAGCTATGTCAAACAATTAAGCCTGTAATGGAATGTAGTAGGGGACATGTAAACATGGAAAATAGGAAGTTCAAACAATATTATGCCTCAACAACACATGCTGTACTGATATACTGCTGAGCAGAACCTATGGCCATTGAAACTGTATCTTTCTGCAGTGACATAGAACACAGCCCATGTCCCTGAGTCACCCCAGGAAAGGATGGCTCACATATGACCACTACTGGAATGTGTGTTGCACAATACTGACTGTGACACTGCTAGGCCACACCCAGTGCAAATCATACCATCAATAACTCTGCTATGTCCAGCTCTGACTTGTGCCTCTTTTTTCAATGCCAATGTCTCCAACCCATATAACATAGCTGGTCTCACTGCCCTCTTGTAGACCTTCCCTATCACTCTTAATTGTACTTGTCTGTCACAAATCGCACATGACACTCTTCCCCACCACCCACATCCTGCATGTAGTCATGTCTTCACCTCTCCCCCACACTCGCCATTACTCTGAACTGTTGTTCCCAAGTATTTACACCTATCCACCTTTGAAAACTGTACTCCCTGCATCTTCACCATTCCTCCAGCCTCCCTCCCATTCACACATATATATTCAGTCTTAGTCCTGCTGACCATAATTCCTCCCTTCTCTAGACAATACCTCCACCTCTCCAGGGTCTCTTCAACCTGTTCCCTACTCTCACTACAGAACACAATGTCATCTGCAAACAGCACAGTCTAAGGAGACTCCTGTCGGATCATGTCTGTCAACCTGTCCATTGCCACTGCAAATAAGAAAGAGCTCATAGCTGATCCCTGATGTACTCCCACCTCCACCTTAAACACACCTGTCACTCCCAATGCAGCTCTCACTGCTGTCACACTAGACTTGTACATATCCTGTAGCATTCTTATGGACTCCTCGGCCACTCCTGACTACCTCATACAATACCACAACTCCTCTCTAGGCATCCTATCATATGCTGCCTCTAAGTCCACAAACACACAACACAGCTATGTCTGATCTTCTCTGCATGTCCCCATCAACACTCTCAGAGCAAACATTGCATCTGTACTGCTCTTTCCTGGCATGAAACCATGCTGCTGATCAGTAATCCTCACCTCCCTTCTTAGCCTAGCTTCCACCACCCTTTACCATTACCTCTTGCTGTGACTGATCAGTGTTATCCCTCTCTAGTTACTACAGCTCTGAAATCCTCCCTTATTTTCATAATCAGTACCCAAACACATTTTATCCACTCCTCATGCATCCTCTCACTTTTCTAGATTACAGTAAACAATCAGGTTTAAAAGACCACTACCATTTGTCCTAAACACATCAATGCTTCCACAGGTACATCATCTGGACCTTTCCATTCTTAAACCTCTTCATAGCTATGTTTACTTCCCCATTGATAATCTGTTGCATATACTGAATCACCATACCCACATCATCCAACCTTCTCAATCTCTCATTCTCTTCATTCAACAGCCCATCAAAGTACTGTTTCCACCTGCTGGACACACTCTCCTCGCTAGTGAGTTCACATCCATCATTATCCTTTCTCAACCTTATCTGCTGCACATCCTTCCTAGCTACATGCCTCTGTTAAGGCAATTGGTACAGGTCCTGTTCTCCATCCTTGGTGTCCAACCTTACATACAACCCTTCAGATGCCTCATCCTCAGACTTTGCCACCACTATCTTTGCCATGCACCCCATCTCCCTATACACCTGTCTACTTTCTTCATCTTTCTGAAAATACCACTTCTCCTTGGCCAACCCCTTTCTCTGTATACTCCCCTGTACTTCCTCATGCCACCACCAGGTCTCTTTGTCCTCTTTCCTCTGTGCAGATGTCACACCAAACCCCATTCTACTCATCTCCCTTACTAGCTTGGATATAGTTACCCAGATATTTGCTAACTCTTTACTGCCACCCACTGCCTGTCTTAATTTTTCCCTGAACTCAACCTCACAATCACCCTTTCTCAGTATCCCCCATTTGATCCGTGGTGCTGCCCTTACACTCCTCCCACTTGTCTTGATCACCGTCATCCCACAGACCAACCTTCCATGCTGCCTAACTACATTCTCCCCTGTCACCACTTTACAGTTATGAATCCCCTTCAAACAGACCCACCTGCATAGGAGATAATCCACCTGTGTAAATCTTCCCCCACTCTTGTATGTCACCCTATGCCCCTCGGTCTTGTAAAACTATGTATTCACCACACCCATGTCCAACCTCCATTGCAAACTCCACCACTATCTCACCTTCTGCATTCCTTTGCTTAACACCATACCTACACATCACTTCTGCATCCCCTATGTCGCCTTCCCCAACATGCATATTAAAATCTGCTGCAATCACCACTCACTCACCCTTGGGTACATGTATCACACTTTATCCAACCACACCAAAGTACATCTGTCTCATCCATCACACCATCACACACTCAGGGGAGCATATGCACTAACAACTGTCAATATTACACCATCAATTCTCAGCCTCCTGAACATCACTCTACCTGACACCTTATCTCATCCACAAACACTCTTGACATAATGTTCCTTCAGGTTAATCCCTACATCATTTTCACTCCCATGCACACCATGATAGAACTATTTGTACCCAACTCCAATATACACACCTGGCACACACAATATATCCAACTTTCCTCTGTCCAGCATATCAGCTACCTCTGTCCCCATACCAGTCATACTCACAACATTAACAGTTCCTACCCTCACTACCACACACTTAGCCTTTCACCTCTCTGCCTGCCATATGAGCATCAAACATCCTCCAGGGTATGTCTGTGAATGCAAAGGCTACTGGACTATCAAATGACATATGTGTGTTACAGCAATATGAAGAAAGTGTCACTAATCGTGGCCCACAGTCCATCATATATGTGCGTTGTCTCACAGATGCCCTGCCCTAACAGGTTGATATGACTGACTGAGCAGCAAGACTTTCATTACAGTGTGCCATACTGACACAGAACAGAAATGTATAGCAGGTATTCCCTGTGCATATGTATGTATCGGTAGGTGTACCTGGCTGCCTCATAACAACTGACATGGGATGCAAAAGGTCAGGTGAATAAGCTGCACATGTTGACCACGTGTGTAACCTTAGTTTCTGTGCATCCAACAGAGCTACACCTCTACAGCTACTGGCTGTGTCATTGCCCTGACACAGACATGGGTAGTATAATAAGCATGAGTATCACATTGAAATTGTAGAGGTGGCCAACTGTATTCTGACCCTGTGTCCATGCCTACCACAAACATATATGACCACCCACATAGCTGTATGGCCTCAGCAATATCTTACTTGTAAAAACTGTCTCCACCAAAGTAGAGAAAATCCCTTTGCTGGAGAGCAGCAATGCACAAAACACATAATGTGATGCTATATTGGCTGCACAGGTCAAAGTAGGAGCAGGCACCAACTGGGCAGCATGTCAACCTTTGTATGAACAAGCATATCAGTTCACAGGTGGATTAATGTAAGGCTAACTATGAGTACAAATTGGACACATCCTCTAAGGGCAATCACAAGGCCATCTTCACATATGTCTGCAGTCTCAGAGGCACCAACCCAACCCACCCTGTAATGGTGGTCTATCACAGCACATACACTCACACACCATAGCTACAGTCAACCTATTGCAGGCAGATTTAGGACAAACATCACCCCCCTGGATCACCATCAGTATAGGTGGATATGCGCAGCACATGCACCCCTCCCCTCATCATCATGGATCAGGTGCAAACTGCCTAATCAAAGTTAACAAATGCAAGTCCCCTTGGGGCCTAATAACATTCCTGTCTGCATCCTACATGAACCCAGGCATATGCTTCCAGCTCCATTACACACTGTATGCAAGCAAAGCCTGAGCACCATTGACATCCCATCTGCAAAGAACACGGCCACTGTCATTCCGCTACACAAATGTGAATGATGAATGTTGGTTTATGCAATGTACTGGCCCTCATGGGGGGAACATGACACATCAGGATCAAGAGTACAATGCATGTTCATACAGTATTGCCAGGTACAGGAGTATGATGTGTTTGTATGTGGTGGCTAATGATAGTCTGATAGTCCATATGCATGTGCTGGCTCTGTAAAGAACTCTGGGCAATGTCTGAGGTCCTGTAATGTGTTTCCCTGTGCATGTCTTTCAGGTGCTATGCAGCGGCAGCTGCCTTACACCAATGCGGAGACAGCAGCCATCACAAAAATTGTAATCTTAAACTATGCCATCCTTTCTGGCCATAGTCGGCAAAATCTGCAGGAGAAGATTGACCTGTTGGATGAGATCATCCACAGACTGAATGTGTTGGGCCACCATGGATGCACATATTATCAGGTCAGGCATAGAGCAACTGACCTGATATGTGGTGCCTGACTAAGGGCTGCTGCTGTAGCAAGGGACTATACTACTACCAGTGTGAGGCCAGCCACACAGGCCCCACTTACATTGACAGAGGAGCTCTTTGCTAACCTTGGAGTAGTCCCCACACAAACTCAAACATGGGAAACAGCAGTTGTGTAGGTGGGTGGCACCCAGGCAACATGCGAAGAGCATCTAGGTAAGGCCAAAGTGCACATCAATGTAATGAGGTAGCATTTAAACTATCTTCTACAGAGTCTCTAGATGCATATGTCAGTGCAAAATGGATTAGTGGGCGGGGTGTAGTAATGCCCACAACTGCACATCTATGGTGAAGGACAGCAAACTGTGTAATATCATAGTGTGTACTGTACCTGTGCAGAAATGTAGAGTTCATTTTGTACCAATGCCTAATGTGAATCTGCTGACAATACCTCTCCCTCACATCTACATAGGTCCCTCTGGTCTGCACATGGGACAGCAGCCTGAACCCAGTAAGTATGGGGTTCCCCTGTTGTGGCTCACCAGTACATCAGGCATGCTAAAGTTAATGCATGTGGCCATGCACACAACTGTTACACTCAGCCATGTGGCAATATCTGCATGTTCACCTGTGGTGGTGTTTACTGCATTGCATCATGGTGGTCATGACAGGGGCCTATTTGCAGGGGATGTCACATATCTGTAGCATACCTCACAACCTGTCATTGCAGGACACCTGAACAAAGACCAACAAAATTGGGGGACAAAGGCCGAAAACTAGGGTGATATTGTAGAAATTATTGGCATACAGTGCATATAAATGGTGTGCACACCTGTTAGAATGCCTGGTATGCGTGATATACAAAAATGAGAGCACAATAGACAAGTTCAAAATACTGCCAGCATTTCATGTGACCTATAACCTGTATAGTATAATTGTAAAGCAAGCAAACCTGTTAGGGGAACAATATGTTCCCAGGCTGCTGGCAGTGGACAACCCTGGGATGGTGCCAGTAAGTTGACTGTGGGTGTTACTGACAATTGCTTTCTATTTCTGTTGAGCCATCATTCTAGTTGATGGCTGGATGCTACTTAAGGCTAGGGACATGTTACTGCATTTCTATGGGACTATGGGGGAATGACACATCTGTACACAATACACATTTGCAGAGACTGTATTTGCTTGACATTTTGGTCGCATTTAGCATAGTGGTGTGCCCTATCTTTGAGACTACAGGCATAACAGTATTGACCACAGGTCAGATTGTTCTGGCATAAACATTTGTAGTTTCAGAATTCTTCCCTTTCAAAGCCATACTGCCACTGCCAGACCTGCTGTGATATCACTGTGTAAAAGTCTGTAAGTGGGGATTTCATGAATGTCACCATATGGGGGCCTTTGTCAGACATTTTTTGTATGGTTTTCTACAGCTGATCTGCTGAGTGAGGCTGGGAATGGGTATGAGAACCCCACTTTGACATCCAAGCATGTGACCTATGACCCCCCCCCAATTATTTGGCTCACCACATATACTGCAATGGTATTTCATCCTATCAACTAGGATGGTACTGCATGATGTGGATAGGCCAGTACTGGGAATACACTTCTTGCTGTCCCACAGAGCTGTCAGTTGTCTGCTGCTATACCAGTAAGCCACCCCATTCCCTTGCCTGCTTGAATCAATACCATAGATATGCTATCAGATCATTCCACTCCATTCATTTATTTTGTTAAAGAGACTGACTTACCTTGTGCCTGAGGCTGCTGTGAGGAAGGTGCTTGAGGGCTGGCTATGTGGACGCATGCAGTACACGGCCTATACATGGCAAGGTTTAGGTGGTGTGATGTTTGGCATCCATTTTACTGTGTGTGCAAGTCAGAGAGAGACACAGATCAGTGCCTCGGGCCCTGCTGTGTCACTGTATGTGCTATGTGTTGCCTCTTTGCCAAGGACAGGGCATACTGGGCATGCCTCCATCTGCCTACAGGGGCAGGCCCAGGATGTTCCTTCTCTGAGTCTCTCTGTGCCTGTGGAGACCTTGGCAATGGTGGGGGCTGTCTGGCCCTTCCCCGTTTTGTTCCTGCTGCAGCTGCTTCCGCAGGATCATATTGTGTGACATGGCGAATACTATGAACATGTGTGCACATGTGGCTGGAGAGTACCGCAAGGCTCTAACAGATATGTCAAGGCAGCGGAACCATGACTTGACCATCCCAAACACACACTCTATAATGATCCTGGTTTGTGCTTGCCTCATTATGGCATTCTTGTGTGGGTGTTTGTGTGCATTTCTAATGGGTGTCATCATCCATGGCTCCAGTGCATAGCCAGCATCCCCCACCAGATGGCCATATGGGATGTCCACATTGGCAAATGCCTGGTGCAGCTGTGATGAAAGCCAGATGTAGGAGTCATGATAGCTTTCAGGGCTGCCAGCACACACATTTATGATAATGCCCTGGGCATTGCACACAACCTGGCAGTTGATGGAGTGGAACCCCTTGTGGTTTAGGCAGACCCTAACTTGGTCACCAGGTGGTGCTTTGATGTGCATGTGTGTGCAGTCTATGGCACCCAGTACCTCCGGGTATTCTGTCACATGGTGGAAGAGACACATATTGCTGGTCCTCTCCTCATGGGTACTGGGGAAGTAAATGTGCTCAGCGGCATGTGATCACATGGTATCCAGGAACTGGGTGAAGTATCCTGGATGCAGATGCCTGTGAGACCCCCATGATATCCCCAGTTGGTCTTTGGAAAGCACCTGTAGCTAGTATTCTTAAGGCTACACATACCTTGGTATCCACTGGGATGGGTTCCCCTCTGTTGGTTCTGAGAATGAAGGGATGCCGGCACAGTTCAACAAGTTGGTGAAGTATATCCCTGTCTACCGTGTAGTGCTCTACTATCTCCAGAACATGTAGCACCTGGTAGGTTACCCTGGGTCTGAACACTATTCCCCTTCTCCCTGATCTGAGTTGGTTGTCAGCATTACCACTCTCACCACCCACAGTCTCTCGCAGATACTGATAGATCAGAGCAACAGCAGCCCCTAACATGTTTTGTTAGTTTTGTCAGTTTAAAATTCTCCCGAATGTGTACACCAGTGGTGTAGAGTTTGTGGGCAAAAACAGACTGAAAGGTGTTAGCATAGTTTATAGTAGTGTGCTGGGTTGCTGGCTGTGTATTTGTCTGATTCTGATACATTCCACCTGCCAGCTATGGTAGTTCCCCTTGATTGCCTTCCTTCCACTGTTTTCCCTTCTTATTTCCTCTCCATTTAAGCCCCAATGTGTGCAGTGCATACTCGGTCCTCAAATGTTAACAGTTTTGCTATTTCCTGTTTTTTTATTTATTTATTTTTTCTTTGTTTTAGGCCCAATGCACACTGTGCACACCTGTTTAGTAAACAGCTTTAAGCAGAACTGGCCCTTTCTGGATGTAAAAACGCTCTGCATTTCATGGAATGAGACAATACAGCCTCAGACACCCCCCCTTCCTTTGCTGTGATAGCTAAGAGCAAAGATGGACCACTGAGCTCCAATGTGTTTACAGCAAGCATGACACACACCCTTTTCATGTTAGCTGCTCCTCCTGTCTACATGGTGGTGTTAGACCACCTACATGGTTAGGTGCAGTCTGACACTTAGAAGAAATTTGTGATTCAGTATAAATCACCTCATTTCCATACACCACTGCCTTACTCCATAGTTACCACACTTAGATTGGGCCTTTCCCCTTAGCAACCACTATTCCCTGGTATTGTTTTCATTCTGCATGCCATGGACTATAATGGCAAAATGCAGATTTCTGTAAAAACTGATTTATCTCTCTTTTTTTTTTTTTTGGCATGATCCCGTTTATACACCACTGCCCTTTGCTTAAACAGGTGAGATCGGCCAAAAAAAAAGTTTTATTTAAAAAAAATAAAACAATTTATCATGCCAATGGCCATATATTTGGCCATTGGCATGCCTACTAGATATAATACATGCTTTATTTTGAGCTGTCATGCCTGCGTTTTCCAATTTGCAGAAATGTGTTCAGCTAGTAACTGAACACTATTCTGCTTCTTACACTATTCCTGCATGGACACCTGCCTGTTTGCTGAATCACTAATTCACCTCATTTGCATGGTTTTCACCAGCAAATGAGGTAATTAGCATTAGGCAGTGGTGTCAGTGTAGGAATAGTGTAGGAGCACTCGTATACATCTGAGCAGCCCTTTACTGAATTGCTCAGTGGCCATGTTCCATGCAGCAGCTGCTACACTATTCCTACACTCAGTGTAGGGTTAATGAATCCCGGGGATAGACAGTCAATGTTTGCACCACAGCTCTTGCCAAATTTTTATCTCTTGTGCATGGCTGGGAGACTTAAGTTTTTGACTGTATTTAGTATCAGGTCCTTAAAATAACATTTGCATCTTTAACAATTATAAACTGATAAACTGATAACATTGCTTATTGCCATGATCTTATTTACATTTTCTACATGAAATAAACATTTGCAGCTTTAACAGCTATAAACTGATAGCATTGCTTACTGTGCTGACTTTATTTACATTTTCTGCATTAAATGCACATTTGCTGCTAATAACCTTTTGCAAGTCTGTAAGCAAACTGATACATTTAAAATAACTAAAGTAGTAATGTAACACTATGCATTTCTGCAACTATATAACTGTTGAACTTTTAACATTTTTTCGTGACCCTTATTTTTTAACATACTGTTCTGTCAGTGAAACTCTATCCACTGTCTCATCATAACCATTTCTTTAGCTGACATCATTTAACTTTTTAGTAGTACTCAATGCTGCAAGAATTTATTATTACTGTTTAGAATTTTTTGGATAAATAGTAAATCTGTAAATGCATTAAACTGATTTTTGCCATACAGCCGTATGGCATATAGTACTGTCTTTAATTTAACTTGCTAGGTTGGCTGCAATTTGATTTGATGCGCTTAACAAACTGCCATCTCCATATGAAACATATGCAGTTGTCTGCAATTTTTTAGATAAATAATAAAACTGTAAATGCCTTAAACTGATTTTAGCTTGCTAGGCTGGCTGTAATCTGATTTGATGTGCTTGGCAAACTGCCATTTATGTATGAAACATATGCAGTCTCAAACTGATTACATAATGTTACTCTTTTATACATAGGATCTGAATTTTAACTGTATTGTCACCTTGACAATGTAATACTGACTTTAAATTTTACATTTTGTAAACTAGAAAACATTATTTTGTCTCTGTCTATATCATTGCTTATTGTTTATGCATTGCAACACTTTAATACAAAGCTCTTAACTAATGACTGCTAAACAAAACAATAACACAAAAAAATTATTTGCCAAATTTGTAAATGTAAACCCTTTATTCTGCAAATTAATTTGACTGTTAGTTCTGATATACCTTACAAGGCAGAGATATATAGTTACCCTTTTTTTTTTAACTGGCCACACCCAATGTGTCTTTTTGAACACTTTAGCTGTCATTTGAATTGGAATTTATGTTATTTTTAACTCATAAATCTGCATGATTCTGTCGTAACCAAATTTTTAAAATCTGTACATTTGTACAAATTTTGTCACTGAAGTCTAAAACAGCATATAACTCTAATGACATGTTTATACCTAGTATAGAGCTGTTGCACTTTGAACTGTGAGTTGCTGTAATCTTTCACCCTTTAAATCCTGACAAAACTGCATTTCTGTCCTTTAATAAAAATTTCTGTGTAAATGAAATTGATTTGTCTGTGAACAATGAAATATTGTCATTTCTTTTAACCTTAAACAATAACAGATTAATGCTCTGATCTGGTGCCAGGGGGCTGCAATCATTGCAGATGGAATGCATTATTTTACTTAGCACTGAAGTCTGATTTTCAGTTATACTGGAATTTACTTTATTAAAATCTGCACTCTGATTTCTCCTATCTTCCTTCAGTGCAAACATTGCACTTGATTCTGAAAATAAGAAACTAGATGAAGTAATGTGAACTTGAGACCTTGCCTGCATGTTATGTACATTGACTGTGTTGACATTTGTATGTTCAATACTGCAACAATAATTTTGTATTTTGAATTACATGTATTACAGTCTGAACATTTGTATGTGAAACTATATTACAACTGAAATTATTATGCTGAATTGTATGTGCTGAAGCACTTACGTTTAAGTCTGAGACCGTACTGAGAAAAGCTGACTCATTAGCTTGCTTCTGTGATTTAACCCTTTTGCATTTAGACATATTTAACATTTTTGAACTAATAACCTTTAACTTTAAAAGAACATTTTTAGACTGCTTAACCCAGTTTTTAAAATTAAACCAAAGATTTACTGATATTTTACCTGTAGAGGTATTATTTGACATGTTTATAAATATTTTTGAGCTGTTAATTAAAAAGTGCATATAAAGACTTATATAACTTTATGATTTTGGAAGAATGTGTGCTGTTGTTTGTAGCCTATTATTATTATTTTTTTTTTTTGCTTTTTTGGTTGTGTGACATTACACTGGAAACTTGAAAGTTTGTGAAGATAGCTGTTAACTGGATAATATTTGTTTATCTTTTGAAGGATCACTGTTTTGATTTAATACTGGTTTGCTGAAGTTGTTTGATGCTTTTCTGATGTAAATACACTTTGTTTAACAGCTACTTTTATTATATGCAGAGGTTGTTTGCTGTGTCTGTTTTCTGCATGAAGTAGTGCTGTTTTACTGAATTTTTTTTTTTGTAATGAGAAAGTATAGTGCCCTAATCTAACATACACACATACACACACACACACACACACACACACATACACACACATATATATATATATATATATATATATATATATATATATATATATATATTCACTTTATAATCTCGAAATACTGAAATATCGAATTTCAGTATCTTGAGACTATAAAGCCAAAAACTCACAAACCCGAAAACCAAAACCGTGAAATTCAAAACCATGAACGTAAACAAAACACTACAACACACATACAAACAAAAATACACCTACCTCCATACACTACAACAAACCAAAACAACACACACGAATTCAACAAAACAAACACACACACCTACCCTTCCTATAAGCAGGGGGAAAGCCCCCCTGCACCCCCCCCAAGTGGGGGGGCTGCACCCCCAACACCCCCGCTACTTATATATACTAGTTCCAAGGCCGCACTAAACATCAAAAGACAGAAAACCCACCACCAAACATTCTACACCCCCCTTGCACAAACACACATCACATACAAACACCACCACTCTCAACACCGACACACTCTTCCCTACCTACCCTAACCCACACCTTACACTCCCCAACACACTCATATGCACCCAAACCCTCCCCATAACCCTTAAAAACCATATCACTTACCTAACATGCCATCAGTACTGCGAGTTCTATATTTCCGGGTTCGATATTCTGCAGTGTCGCACAACTCCAGATTCGACAATTTGGTCTCGAAATACTGAAATTCAACATTTCAGTATTTCAAGATTCCAAACAGAACCCATACATATATATATATATATATATATATATATATATATATAGAGACAGATATAGATATGGATCTACCTTGTATCAAAGAAATTACATTTCATCGAATTTTACTTACCTGACTCCACTTATCCAAAACTTCACTAAACCAAAAGCATGGACTGCCGAAATCCTTTCACTGTGTGTTTATGCCATGTTGGGTAGCTTGATAGTGAAATGTGTTGCCCGCAGCACAACACTACTATAGCATTTATCATAGGTTGATGCCGGATGCATATATGCCCCATGAGATAACTACACTTACTCATAAGCACATTGATTAAGTCACTAATAAACTCCTCAATTTTTATTTCTTTAATATGGTAATATTCATTATGCGCACATATCTGTGCACAAGAGAGATGTTACAACTGTTCTTATTAAATGAATTGTTCAAATTCCCAAAGCGATAATTGCAAAGACAGCACAAGGCAAAACTATGGGCCGGATTCATGAAGGCTTGCACGGAGTCTAAGAGTAGTGTAAGACTCCATGCAGCCTTCGCGATCCAGGAACAGCCCAAAGTCCGTGTAAGAGTCAAGCTAAAACGGCTCTTACACGGAGTGGGCGTGGATAAGCTAATCAACCCACTTGCAGCCGAATAGCATGCAAATGAGGCTGATTAGCGATCCAGGAAGCCCAAAACAGCTCGTGTAAGAGCCGTTTTAGCTGCAGAAATGTACTCAGTTGACAACTGAGTACGTTTCTGCAAACACGGCAATGGAGCCATGTCAGCTCCAAATAAAGGGTGCATATGTGATAGGCAGCATGCCAATGGCCAAATATGTGGCCATTGGCAAGGTGACTCCATGCAAATATATTAAAAATATATATTTTTTTTTTCAGCGATTGCCGATGTTTAAACCCAGCGCAGCCCCGCACAACCGGGCTGCGCTGCATAGAACATAAAAACGAAGGTTTTAAACCCACAAATGTAGGTTTTATGCAATACATGGAATGTCAATAGAGGGACCAGCAGAGCAAAACCAACATGGCCACCGTGTAGTGGTTGCTAAGGGGGGAAGCTGAGTCTAAGAGATGTAACTAAGCATTAGTAGGCAATCTGATGCAAATGAGTGTAAGGATACTGAATTCCACTGTCACATAGCAAATGAGCACATTCTGAGTAGTGTAAGAGTTACATAAGGGGGAGGAACAGAGTAGGAGATAGGTGACATCACAGGGGGGAATGGTAGAAAGAGATGCAGTTCATTGGAGGTTAGAGTTACATGACAGATGTCAGACAGATATCAAGGAAAGAGGTGTGCCACTAAGTAAACATGAGAAAGTCAAGCAATGGAAGGTGTACACTGTTGCCTACACCAAAGTTTCTTGCTGGACATGTATGCGCACGTGTGCGCACCACGAAGCGCGAGTAAGGCAGTGTGCGCGCATGTAAGGCAGACTCAGCATGTGGGAGCGTGTTGGGAGATGTTTAACACCGTGTGCGCAGGCGTGCATGTGTTTAAAACCAAATAAGCAGATTCTGAACTGTGTAAGTATGTGTGCGCGCGTGTAAGCCACTGTGAGCATGTTTCTGCTGGTTTGCACACGGCTCCACCCTGAGGAAACAGAAAGGAAAAAGGAAGCAACAGATGTAGTAGGAAGTTAGCAGGGAATACTGCTGGAGCTAGCAGGTGAAAACAATTAGATGCAGGCAATTACACAGGCAGAATACTAGGCCAGCCCAGCACTTAAAACTCTGCAAACAGCAGTGCAGAATGTTTCTCTCAAGAGACACTGCAAGACAGGAGTTAAGTTATCAGAAGTGAAAACTGAAAAAGCTGAACTCAGAGCAGAAATGTTAGGGGCTGCCATAGCTGTCATAATGAGACATAGGCGACTTGCTGAGGGTGGTGACAATGCAGATGGTGCCAGACAACCCACAGTGAGGAGACGGAGAAGAGTGTACAGGCCCAGGGTCACCTACCACGGGTTACATGAGCTGGAGATAGTAGAGCTATAGAGTGGACAGAGACCTCCTGCAGCAAATAGTGGAGCTGTGCAGGCCACGCCTCACACACAGAACCAACAGAGGGGAACCCATCCCAGTGGAAACCAAGGTATGTGTTGGCTTAAGAATACTAGCAACAGGTACCTTCCAGAGACCAACTGGCGATATGATGGGGATATCACAGGCATCAGCTTCCAGGGTACTGCACCAGTTCCTGGATGCCATGTCAGCACATGTCGGTGATCATGTATACTTCCCCAATGCCTGTGAGATATTGGCCAGCAACATGCGTCTCTTCCAGCAAATAGCGGAATACCCTGAGGTAGTGGGTGCAATAGACTGCACGCACATACGCATCAAAGCACCAGCCGGTGAGCGGGATAGGGCATACATCAACCGCAAGGGCTTCCCCTCCATCAACTGCCAGGTCATGTGTGATGCCCAGGGCATAATAATGAATGTGTGTGCTGGCTGTCCTGGGAGCTACCACGATTCCCACATCTGGCATTTGACGAGCTGTACCAGACATTTGCCAATGGGGACATCCCGCATGGACACCTAGTGGGGATGCAGGGTATGCACTGGAGCCGTGGCTGATGACACCCATCAGAAACGCACACACACCTGAACAGGAACGCCATAATGAGGCACACGCACAAACACGTAATGTAATAGAGCATGTGTTTGGGCTGCTCAAGTCACGGTTCCGTGTCTGGACACATCTGGTGGAGCCTTGCAGTACACACCAACTACATGTACCCAAATTGTCATGGTATGTGCTATGCTACATAATATGATCTTGTGAAAACAGCTGCAGCAGGACCAGCATAGGGCTGGGCCAAACAGCCCCCCACCATTGCCAAGGCCACCACAGGCACAGCGTGACTCGGAGGAGGAACAACCTGAGCCTGCCCCAGTAGGCAGAAGGAGGCGTGCCCAGTATGCCCTGGCCTTGGCAAAGAGGCAACGATAGCACATACATTGGCTCAGTAGGAACCTTGGGAATGATACCCTCTCTGACTCACTCATATAGTAACAGGGATGCCTAACGTGACACAACCTGCTCTCAAACATGTACAGGGAAGTGTAATATGCGCATCCGACAGAGGCAGCCCTGCAGCACCACCTGAGGCATGAATGCTATGTGTTAAGTAATGTAACACCAAGTACCATATGCACACCTGAGGACCCTGACTAACATCCTACCCTCAACAAGCAGCATGCCACAACATGACAACGAGATGATCAAGTGCAACAATTGACTGAAGTATTGCAGTTACTCAAAGGGGACCCAATGTGTGCCAGTCTGGGATGACATGCTGAGCATGACATGATGCACCACCTGCTAGGACTGGCATGCACCTATCAGTGCAGGCCGTATAGATACTGGCAAAGGCTGTTGTCACGCACAGTGTGCCCTGAATAGGTAAGGCTCAAAACACAAACCTATCTCCATAGGTACCAGAAGGGATAAGAATAAGATAAGGGATAAGTTGAAACAGCAAGATGCATGCAGTCTAAGCTCACCCAGTATGGAGAATGTTGATAACTGTGCTGTAACAGAGGCAAGGCTCACAACAGCACCCTAACACTACCAGGTTACACCTCATACTGTGCTGTACAGCCTCAAAACTTGGAACAAGCTACAAAAGGAGGGTGACTAGCAAGAATTGTCAAGGATAACCACACCCCCATGTTGGTACCACCACAAAAAGCAGCATGGACTAGCCATGCTCAAGTAACAGTGGCTAAAACTGCCCCCCAGTTTATAGCCTGCTACAGACTACTGGCCCAACACCAGGAACTGCATCCGGCCTATGCTGGAATACATGAATATATCAAGTCCTCCTAACCGCATTATATTGGGCGACTGCAAATACCCAGGCATATAGACTGGGAGCATTATACCAGCTGCAACAGTGTAGGACAAAAGTTCATCGAATCCGCAAACCAAAAGGCCCAGGAACAACGTACCACCCCCACAAGAGGGGTAAGCATACTGGATGTGATAATCAGCAACATGGGTACGGGATGTCAAGATGAGAAGTGTATTGCTCACTGGTAAAACCAGACCATATAGTAATCACACTGGATATACAAATCCTGACCAGAGTCCCTGGCCAGAAAACCACAGTGGAAAACATGTGCTAAGCAATATTTGCACACCTCCAAACTGATGTGGAATCCATTAAAGGTCCCGTGCAGGTGCAAAATATGGGCCACACCTCAGAACCTGTAATGCAGCCATTCCATGAACACTGCCAGGAATGCTTGGATTATGCAGTCCTAAATTAAAACAAGACACAGTGCCTAAATCTGGCATGGTGGACACCAGCCATAACCAAAACATGCAAGAGAATGAGGAAGCTACTACATGATAGAGCAAACATGAACAATGAAGTAATTACTGATCAGTAGTATGGCAATAAAATCTGTCCACACATGCAATCCACTAAGGCCAGCCACAACAAGTGGAATCTGTGAATCCTGAGGCAATGTTACACCTGCCCCAAGTACACAGACAACCCCAACTCCACCCAAGAAATGCAAATATATGTGAGAGATGCAACCATCCATCCAAACTGGAGGCTGAGCTCCCTCAACTCAGTACTCCCAAAACAAGTCAGTAGGAGAAGGTAACCACACACACCACAAACACATACCCACATAGACCTATCACAACTGCAAACCAAACACATAAACACAGAAATACATTCCCGGAGGCAGAAATCACAAACACAGCACACCAACAGAGGCCTCTAAAGCAGACACCCAATGAAACAGCCTCCAAACATCGCACATGCAACACATAGCACACAAAGCTGGTGTGCCAAACAATCACAGGCCAGAAGGAGAAACAACATGCCTGATACAGTTGCAATAGGTGACTCCATAGTCAGACACACTGCTGTCCCGCACACCAGACTGAACAAGGGAAAGGGTACAGTAAGCTGCCTGTAGGCTGCCACAATATGCCACATAACAGAAATATGTAGGTCACTCCAAAGCAAGTAGAAATGTGATGCAGTCATAGTCCATGCTGGTGTGAATAACCTGAGATGTACTGCCCTAGACTACATGTAAAGAGACACAGATGAGCTATCCGATTATGTAGTCCAGGCCGGTATGACACTCACCGTTCGCAGAATCCTACCCTTACCAAGAATAATGCCACAGTACAAACACGGAATGATCAGTCATAGCAAGTAGCACACTTAATGGTGTCATTCCAAGGGGATCCAATGTCTGTCTGCTCGGGATGTCATGCTTGACAAGCCACGCAGCTGTCCTTGGGATGGCCTGCACCTGTTACCCCTGGGCATCTGAATATTGGATAAGGCCTTTGCCACCTCCATAGAGCCTTTTGTAGGCAAGGCTGAAAAGACTGACCCACCACCCTAGAAAACATAAGTGGGAAGAAACATAAGGGAAATGCTGACCAATGCCAGATGTGTACACCCCAATATGCATGCTAACGAGGCCATCCCCAGAATAGAGAACATCGATGTCTGTGCAGTGACAGAAACCTGCTGCAAGGCTCCTGACAGCACACCAGCACTACCAGGTTATACCACGTACCATGTGTCATGGCCCCAAAACCTGGAACAAAACATAAAAGGAGGGTGAGTATCCATAGGCAGCACAGACACCCATATGTCCAGGTAACTGACAATGCACAAGGCAGTGGAGTTCACCCATGTGCAACTAACTGTAGGCAAGACTGCTGTGCAGTCTGTAGCATGCTACAGACCGCACTCTCACACACAATAATCCCCCCCAATCGTCCTGAAGACACTGGACAGTATGAATGTCCCACCAAATACCAAACAAGGTACCACGAATTACCACATAGGTGGTAAACGATTATGTATGGAAGGAGTAACCAGGGACCTAGGGACACAAGTGGACAGTAACCTGTTATGTGACACCCACATTGCCAATGTGGCTAGGAAGACTGTCTACATTTGACACCGTATCAGGAAAGGAGTCACATCTACGGCAACAGAGGTCACTGTGCCCCTATACTTTTCGCTAATCACACCCATAATCTAGTACAATGCCTCATATGGGATCTACCTTACCTGACACCTGCAGCAGTTAGAAAGACCTCAAAGGTACCTCACCAAGAGGATAAAGTGTCTCAAATATATGTCATATGCTGCCTGGCTGTAGACACCCCAGCTGAATCCAGTCACATACTGCCCACACAGAGGCATTGCATGCCTGTTGTAGGAGGCCATGCCCAACACAGGAGTAATGGACATGCTCCACCCCAGAAAACACATATCCATTGGAGATGCGAGAGTGAGAGATGTCAACCTCAACAAATAATGAAATAGGATGTGCCGGTGGGACAGATACATAATCCAGAGGCTCCCCACACCCTGGACCAGAATCCCACTCCATGTTAGGCAGAGCCCCTGACTGACACTGTTCAACAGGAATCTTGCCAAGTGGATGGATGATTGTAGAGTTACAGTGGGGGTCTTCACTGTGTCATGTCCAGACAGAGGCACAGCAAAGCAAATCATAAATGGCCATAATATCCACATAGCAAGGGGTCTCAAAAGCCACACACACTCTGGCTAGGCTAACAAATGCTCAGGGTGGATAGCCTAGTATGAACCTATGAACCTATGTAGATACAAATTGTACAGGACACTAAGGATAATCCCAAGGCTTACACAACTGATGGTAGGAGGCATGTTGGGAATTCACAGATATGCCCTGAATCACACAAATACCACAAACACACACACACATATTGCCAACATACATCCTGACAGGTGCAGTGCAAACCCCCCACCCCCACGAATGCAGAATATCTATCCCAGCAGACTGCTGGCCCCCTGACATTGCAGATGCTGAGGTAACAGACAACATCTCCAAAGCAAAACACACAGCAGCAATGGTATGAGATGGTGTCCTGGGCTTAGTGCAACATGGACTCTAAGATGAATGGAATGCCAAACCACACTACTGCTCAATGTCAGCCTTACCACAGAATATGTACCCAAAGAGCAGTGTACAACAACAGTGGTCCTTCTCAACAAAGGTGTTGCCTGAATGGATACTGAACAGTACTACCCCAGAATCCTGAGAAGCTCAGTTTGCACAGCTATGGAAAGGATCAGCATGTACCACAGACATAAGGATGTTGGGGACCTACTGACACCAGACCCAACCCAGTGTGGCCTTCTCAAGTGCAGATCCTGCCCCTAACCATGTTTGACTCAATTGAAACAGTCATTAAGGCCATTGATGAGGGCAATGTGCTCCACACAGTGTATCTGGACCTTGCAAAGGCTTCTATACAATACCCTACATGTTCAGTATAGATAGGCTCACCAGCTTAAATATAAACCCACATGCCAGTAGAGGGGTTGCAAACCAGACCAAGGACAGAACAGACATGGTCAGACATGCTTCAGCCATGTCAGACTACAAACCAGATATAACTGGCATCCCACAAGGCTTTGTCTTGGTATCTCCCTTGTCTGGTATATATGTCCCATAGGTACAGGCAAACATGGAAGGACTGTGTCCTAACATTTTTGCAGAGGACTACAAACTGCTCACCACATATGATCCACCAGCTGACACATGCATCCCACAAAAGGGCCACATAGAAACAGACAACTGGTGCCATAGCCATGTCAGCAAGCTTAGTGCAGAAACGTGTATAGTCAACCCCCGTGGATATACAGTAAGTGCCCACCAATTACCACATAGGTGTTAACCCATTATGTAGTTAACATGTAATGAGAGACCTGGGGACACAGGATGATAGATATCCTGCATTGGACAAACATGTGCTGTAGTGTTTACAGAAACATACCATATACCCACCTAATCATGAAGGCTGTCAGATCTTCATAAGGGGAGGTCATTGTGGCTCTGCAGTCATCCTGCATCAGTGGTACAATCGACTACAATAGCCCCTGTGGGATGTACCTCAGCAGACACCTCCATCAACTGTAAAGTCCCCAACAGTACCTCATCAGGAGTATCAAACAGCCTGCACAGATGCCATGTGTTGCCTGTGTTGCTGGCATCAATAAACATGCTGCACCTTGTACAATCTGAATGGCAGTGAGCTATGCACATGAGAGACCTGAACCCCAGCACTGACTTACATAGGACAAGCTGTACTGTGTGATCCATAACACAAAAGCCACTCCCACCCATGAGTGAACCCTCAGCACATGCTACCCATAGAGTCACTTATCAATCTTCCTCAATAGGAATCCTGATGGGTGGACGGGAGATGGTAGGTTTATCCTGGGTATCACTGTCATGTCACAGGTAGACAGAGGCACAGTATACTAACCATGACATATGTCATGGCAAACTCCTCTTACAATGTGTGTTGAAGGACAAACACACTCTCCAACTTGCATTAGACATGGACTAGGGCACATTGCTATTGTTTGCAATTGTACACCTATGTTGTGGAATACACTAACAATGTTGGACAAGCCTGGTGTAAGTAGTTCATATCTGAACAGAATGCAACATGGTCAGATGTACACAACTGGCCCCAACCAGGCTGTTGTGCCCACTATCGAAATGTAAAGCAGTGATAGCAGTAAAGCCCAGGATACTGTCCACCACAGTCAAAGTACTACCAGTACACTATACAGTACTACAGTGTTAGGTCAGTGTGAAAGGATGTTGACAACTGTATGCAAAATATCCCATGCAAACACTGCAGGCACAGTATAATCCTGTTGTGTTCACACACAAAGCAGTTGTACAGTAACTACACAATATGACACACAACCCACAACCATAAACGGGTGATAGTTGTTGAAGTTCACACACATCCACAAATGTGGTGGGCTGCAGAGTCCAACATATGGAATGCTCACACTGGGCATGCTCACACACTTTGACAACATGCCATGGGAAGGCTGAACTGGGCATGCTCACACACTTAGGCCAAATCTCGGTCTAGCAGTTGGACACACATATCTGGTATTGTTATGTGTTATGCCAGGAACCAACCACATTACAGCAGTCTGCCCAGTGCACACAGTTAAATGACTACAGAGACATACGTGATATAGTGGATCCCTCCCATATGCAAACATCTTCCACAGATGCAGAAGTTGTTCATACAAACAGGGAATGCTATGGCAATAAAGATATGCAAACAGTCTATCAGCAACAACTAATGTGCATTTGTCAATTAAACATAATGGTGTAGAGGTCAACACTAGGCTGTTTGCCCTAGGGAATGACAGCTTAGCCATAGTGTGCTTGGTGTCTGCCTCCCCACAGGATGCACATTCCCCTTTCTAAACACAGATGATGTCAGCACCCTATAAGTACAGCAGGAGAAAAGAAACTTCCCAGTAATCCGAATAGCGCACTCTGCTAATGCGTCCATCTCAAGTGTCATAACATAGTTAGGTAGGGGTTTTAAATCCTGCAAATGCTCAGTGTGTGTGTGTGTGTGTGAGGGAAATGTCCCTTTTGGCAAATAGGAAAAGACACTACAGGATGCACATTCCCTTTCTAAACACCGATGATGTCAGCACCCTATAAGTACAGCAGGAGAAAAGAAACCTCCCAGCAATGCGAATAGCGCGCTCTGCTAATGCGTCTGTCTCAAGTGTCATAACCTAGTTAGGTAGGGGTTTGAATCCTGCGAATGGCAAGTGTGTGTGTTTGTCTGAGGGGGGTTTGTGTGTGTGAGGGAAATGTCCCTTTTGGCAAATAGGATAAGACACTACAGGATGCACATTCCCTTTCTAAACACCGATGATGTCAGCACCCTATAAGTACAGCAGGAGAAAAGAAACCGCCTAGTAATGCGAATAGCACGCTCCGCTAATGCGTCCATCTGAAGTGTCATAACATAGTTAGGTAGGGGTTTGAATCCTGCGAATGGCAAGTGTGTGTGTTTGTCTGAGGGGGGTTAGTGTGTGTGAGGGAAATGTCCCTTTTGGCAAATAGGATAAGACACTACAGGATGCACATTCCCTTTCTAAACACCGATGATGTCAGCACCCTATAAGTACAGCAGGAGAAACGAAACCTCACAGTAATGCGAATAGCGCGCTCTGCTAATGCTTCTGTCTCAAGTGTCATAACATAGTTAGGTAGGGGTTTGAATTCTGCTGAATGGCAAGTGTGTGTGTTTGTCTGAGGGGGGTATGTGTGTGTGAGGGAAATGTCCCTTTTGGCAAATAGGATAAGACACTACAGGATGCACATTCCCTTTCTAAACACCGATGATGTCAGCACCCTATAAGTACAGCAGGAGAAAAGAAACCTCCCAATAATGCGAATAGCGCGCTCTGCTAATGCGTCCGTCTCAAGTGTCATGATATAGTTAGGTAGGGGTTTGAATCCTATGAATGGCAAGTGTGTGTGTTTGTCTGAGGGGGGTTAGTGTGTGAGGGAAATGTCCCTTTTGGCAACTAGGTGAACAGACTACAGGATGCCCATTCCCTTTTCTAAACACTGATGATGTCAGCACTCTATAAGTATAGCAGGGGAAGAGAAACCCCCCCAATGATGCAAATAGCGTGCTCTGCTAATGCGTCCATCTCAAGTGTCATAACAGTCAGATAGGGGTTTGAATCCTGCAATTGGCAAGTGTGTGTTTTTGGCTGAGGGGGGTTAGTGTGTGTGAGGACAATGTCCCTTTTGGCAACTAGGTGAACAGACTACAGGATGCACATTCCCCTTCTAAACACTGTTCAGCAGACGGCCATGGCTCTGGCACAAGTTGTCTGTTGCTATGATGCCCCTTTGGAAGATGCTTGTGTCAGCTGGAGAGTCGATTATGGTGGCCAGTTTGCAGTCATCTGCATATTTGGACAGCCACAGTCCATCCGTGTTGGCCTGTACCTCCAATAAATATATACCAAACAAGAGGGTCCCAGGACTGAGCCTTGTGGGACACAACCCGTAACTGTTATGGGGTCTGGCATGGCTCCAGCAATGCTAACCATGTGGGTTCTGTTCTTGAGCCACTGTGCAATCCATCTAGTGACATAGGGGCTTATATTTAAGCTGGTGAGCTTCCCTAGAATGCCCAAGTGGGGTATTGTTGCGAAGGCGTTTGCAAGGTCCAGGTAGGCTGTGTGAACCACCTTCCCTCGGCAATGGCCTTGGTGACTGTATCAAAGAAATCAACCGGTTACACCCGGTAGTGCTGGTGTGCTCTCAGTAGCCCTGAACCAGGCATCTGTTACTGCACAGATATCGATGTTTTCCATGCCAAGGAGTGTTTTGGGTGCATGCATCTGGAGGTGTAGACATCTGGCGTTGGGTAGCATTGCTCTTAGTGTCTTATCCCTTGTGATACCTATGAAGGTGGGTTTGTCATTTGAGCCCTGCCTAACATAGGCACTATGGGGGTAGCAAGAGCCTTTGCCAATATCTGAAAGGCCAGTGGTGACAGGTGCAGGCTGTCCCTAGCAAAGCAGGTAGTTCAACAGAAGATGAATGTGTGAAGGTGTAGTGCCTGTGATTAGTTAGCAGTAGCATATATGACTGCTCACGTGGACACATGCCAGGCAGGTCATATGCACTGTGTCACAGGCAATGTACATGTGAACAGGACAAACAGTGACAACCTGCCAAGTGGGACATGGACATACATATAGTAGGCTATGCAGATGGCACTAGGAGTCCACAGAAGCTCTATAACTATGCATTGCAGGTGTGATCAGTATTCCAGGGTAATTGCAAGCAAACATGCATGCAAACAAAGATACAGTAAACAGGGCTCCATGTAGTCCATTGTACAACAAACAAGCTGTACCAGTTCCAGTAGGTAACACTGCAAATATGCAGGCACTATGCACATGTACATGGAAATACACGGGTCAGATGGCTAGGGTCCAGTCTCAGTGCACACAAGTGTACAGAACATGCATGTACTGTCAGGATGTACAATAACTGGATAGAAACCCATGTGCTCATACCTGCAGTAATACACATGTCAAATAACAGACACTGAGCCTTCACTCAGTGGTTCCATACTTAGTAGGATGTATGCTCCTGGCCTGCCACCACAGTACCCCTGACATATATGGGGACCCTCCCCCCTGTGACAGTTAGTTATGTGTGTTGGGGCTGTCTAGCATGGTATGAGATGTGAGCATGCAGTGCTAGGGTGCTCCTGTGTGTCCTGTACCAGTCGTGTAGTACTGCACACATATCAACATCCTCAAACATCTGCATTGCAGAGTCTAGTGTGGGCAACATGCCACTTGCAATTTACATGTCCATCATTGTGTATTACTACATTCATTACCCTATCCCCTGTGCTACCTATGTATGTAGCCTTCTGTTGACATCATTACCACCAGTATGCCAACATGTGCAGATGATACACTATGGTACTTACCATGGGTGTAGACAACAGGACATGACAATCACACACTTACTGCATCAGGCATGCTGTGATATACCCACAATTAATTCAGCACACAGTACTGTTAACAACATGATACTATTACTACACATCTATGTGGTCACCCTGTGCATCAGCAACATGTTAACCTGTACCTGCACAGTTGTTACAGATTGCAGGAGGTGGCACAGTTTCATCATATGCACATGGTGTGAACTTGGTATGCCTGAGTCAGCCACCCATACCACCAATTGACATGTATGTGTATGTGTGTTGGTGAGGGACAGCAGTAGAAAGTGGGGCAATGTTGATGCAGTGTGTGCATGTATGCGGTAGCCCTAGGTGTTGTCAATTTGCATGTGTGTATGGATGCATACAGTTCCACCTCATGGCTGCCATATACTGGTGTTTGTGGACAGCCACAGACTGTACCTGCCAGGTCATACAGATCAGTGTCTCTGGCCACGGACATGGTACCTGTGCCTTGCAGGGGTGTTACGGACCGTATCCGGTACCAACCCAGACTGGGTACTGTCATCAGAAGCAGGTGTTCATTGACTGGACACAGATCTCTGTCGGGCCTGGCCAGAGCCACATGCACGTGGTCTCCTGGGGCGGTCTGATGACAGCACAGACCCAGCATTGCTGGGGCTGCTGCTGTCACTACGGGGGCGGCCGCGGCCCTGTTCTCGTCCGCGCCGACTGCCAGCTGCTGCTGTTGCTGGCATATGGCCACGTCGACGCCTCAACCGCCCACCATCACCCTGGCTCATGGACATGTAGTTGTGGAACCAGTCTAATATGTCCCCACAACGTCTGTCTATGACATCGGTGAAATCACGGATGGCAGCCGCAATGTCACGCATACTGTCAGTCATGGCTGTGCAACATGCTGCCAGCTCCCTCAGACCCTGTCTGGTGTACCGTTCCATACGTGACTGTGCCTGCATGACAGTCCGAAACATAGCTGAGGTTGTAAGACCTCTGTGGGCATGTCTGACAGGGGCAGTACGCCCATGGATGCTCCCACGAGAACCCCTGGACATCTGTCTGTGTGGTACCATCTCTGGGCCATGCCCATGGCTGCTGTGTGGGGAGGCATGTGCCACAGATACCACATTACCCTGGTCAATGCCCACTGTATGCTGTCCATCACCTAGGGACAGTGGTGACAAGGGGTGTATTGGCAGGATAACTGTGTGCATTGATGGGGTTGACAGCTGTGTACTGTCAATCGGCTGACCAATGGCAGACCCTGGCATACCTTCCTGTGCCATTACACCAATGTCATCATTATCAGTACCCACGGCACCTGACTCAGGTTCCCTGCTACATGACACCAGAGCAGCAACAGAACCTGTGGGAAGGAAACAGGAAACACAGTTTACAATGTCTACACATTACCAGCGATGCACACATGCACAGGTGCACACATGCTCACCTGCACACATGCACAGGTGCACACATGCACACATGCACACATGCACACATGCACACCTGCACACATGCACACATGCACACATGCACACCTGCACACATGCACACGTGCACACATGCACACATGCACACCTGCACACCTGCACACGTGCACACGTGCACAGGTGCACACATGCACAGGTGCACACCTGCACGGGTGCACACGTGCACACCTGCACAGGTGCACACATGCACACATGCACACATGCACACATGCACACATTCACACGTGCACACGTGCACACATGCACATGCACACATGCACACATGCACACATGCACACCTGCACACATGCACACATGCACACAGTTTCACACAATTGTACATTACTCAGTATGCATGATATCAACACACAGACACAGACACACCTACATGCATACAAAGAGCACTACTAAGTGAGCCAAATAGTACTATTACTATCAACACTATTACAGGAATTGTTAATACACACTCACCAGCATGGATAGGCTGCATTGCAGTTATACCAGAGGGTCCTGCAGACATGAAGAAAATAATGTCAGTGGGCACAACTGTGCCATTGTTACTGAGTATGATACAGGTCAGGAGTACAACAGTCGCCTTTCACAGGTCAGCAGCTAATATTGAGGATATCACACTTGCACATTAAATACTATGGTGACAGCTACAAACCAAGGACACACCTCACACATGCATTAACTACCAGTGTACACAACAGTCAACTATACATATGACATATTACCTGCACGTTCACTGTCTTGCTGCTGTGTGGCTCCAGCCTCCATCATGATGCATGTCTGCTGCTGTTGTTGTTGCTGGTGGACTGGAGCCACTACACTCAGGAGTAGTCCCTCCAGTCTGGTGAGTGGGGATGTGTAGCCACCCACCACCTGTGGCGACCTGTTGCCTGTGGATATCTGACGACGCTGACGGACATGTCTGATTAAATCTCTGCAGTGATGTCGTACCTGCTCATATGTCCTATTATGCGTGCCTATATCATTTACCCGACGGACAAGGTCTTGCCACAGTGCAGCCCTCTCCTGCTGATTCTGGCTGGTGCAGGAAAAGAGTATTGCATAGTCCCGCACCAGGCTCTGGTGTATCTCCTCATCCTCAGCTGTGGAGTAGGTGGGGTTCCGCGGGTGGGCCATGTACCTGAGAAAGAAAATATCCTGGTATCAGCAATATATGTCAGCAGACTGTGGCCCACATACTACACATGCTACTCGACTGTTATGATACAACATATCTCACATATGTAGCATCTGTCTGTCTATTGGTGGATACACATGTAGATGGCCAGGTATCAGTGCTCGGCCAGCAACTGTGCAACAGTACCTGGCAGACTCCATACGACATACTACCAAACACCAGCAGTCAGAACACCGATTCAGGTCAGAAGCACCTCCTCACTCTGGGGGTTTGTATCTAGGTACTGTATGGCCTACATCGGCAACTACTGTGGGCTGACCACACACTGATTGCCCTGGATATACATATCCCACCTCCACCACCAGCACAGATGACTATAGTGCATAACATTACAGATACAAACTTTACACTTTGTAACAGTGATATGGTATCCTTACAGCCCACTGGGTCAGTGGCAGATACAACCCACAATGCTGACCCCTACACAATTGCTTTCTACAGACATCTCCAAGAATGCATGGATCATGCAATCCCATATATGACCAAGACACTCTCCACAAAGGGACAGCATCCTGTCTGGTGGACCCCAGCCATAGACAGATTGTATTACAGAAGATGGAAGCTACTGCAAGACAGAGCATCATTCACTGAAGGGAGGGCATGTCTGAGCAGCACTGGTAAGGATCTATTTCCCATCATACTGACTACATGGGCAACGTTGAGAGGGAAATCAAGAGTGACACTACAGATGACCAGGAGGCCTTCTTCAGTTATGTTAGCAACCTGGTCAGGAGCCATCCTCTATGCCCATAGGTAGTACACAACACATATTTCACTGACACCACAGATATCGACAACATTGGGGTGGACAGGTTCAGTGCAGGTGTCACCCTCCTCCCTGTAATAAGGCATAGTTATCCCAGCTGACTGTAACCTCCCCGTCATCACAGATGTCCAGGTGAGAGACACCCGCAGGACAGCAGAATACACAACATGGATGGGACCTGATGGTATCCCCAGTTGCATGCTACATAACCTCTGACAGGAGCTAAACACACATATAGAAGTGCTATGTAACACTAGCCTGACTACAGGATATGTACCTGTACACTGGCGAACAGCAGCAGTGGTTCCACTCCATGAAGGAGGCACCTCACCATACCAATACAATACAACACAATACATTACATTACAATACAATACTATACAATATGCTATTGCCCCTGTGTCTACAGCAGCGTACTGTTCTGCTACCCTGACCATTGTGACACATGTGGTGTGATGGTACCTGCTGCTGTCACACAGTTACACAGGGTAACTCATATGGCATATTACCTATCTGACTAACATTCAGCAGGGGTATGTGTGACATGTACTCATGGGGAGTCTCGCTTCTTAACACTGTGTGGTTTATTGCAGGGTGTGTCTTATCTGTGAGTAGGAACTCTTACCTCCACATGTGCACACTATTACAGTGGCACAGACGACACACAGCAGACATTTAGGTTGTGGATGGTGGGAGGTGTTACTATGGTTGTTGGACATCTGTAATGGGTGTGACCTCCATATGTAAATCTGGGAGTGGTAACCTCTATGTGGGTAGCATATGTGTGCTTTGTGGTGTTGTCAGTCACTGTGCATTGGTAATGTGTTTGAGTGCGTTGTCACAGTGTTGTACATGTCACTGTGTCCTTCTCCATATCTGTTGCTGTCATGTGAGGTCCATACCATGGCATCCATTATGTGGTGTGGGGGGTACACCGACCTACATGTCCATACCTGACTCACCATGTCTGCGGACACATACCATGTGCAGGTATTCCAGGGATAGTGCGCCACTGTGACTATCATTGGGGCCACTATTGTACACATTTCTGACCCTGCTCACCCCTGACACATGCAGTGGTGGGCGGCCAATCACATATCTGGTGGTTACTGGTGTTGGTGATCTGGAATGTGGTATGATACTCCGGATTTGACACTGGTGTTCACTCCATGCCTTTGTCACAAGGCACCTGTTGCAATACATCTGTACACATGTGCCTCACACAGACTTTATATACATCTCTCTCTCTCTCTCTCTATATATATATATATATATATATATATGTATATAGATATATCTATATGTATATATATATATATATATATATATATATATATATATATATATATATATATATATATATATATATATATATATATATATGTCCGTATACATATACACATATATATATATTGATGTACATATATTGCTATAGATGTGGAGGGGGGGGCACAGAGGGGGTGTGAGTGACAGAGGGGGGTGGGACAGGCTGTGTTGCAGGTCGTCATATACAATCATACCTGTAGGTAGTCAGATCAGTCTGTCTATGTATATGTATCTACATATATCTATATCTGCATGTGTGCATTACATAGATATGTTGGTACAATATTCTATCAACATCTGTCTATGTATTCCTACATCTCTCTCTATGTATGTATACATATATGCATATCATATATATATATATATATATATATATATATATATATATATATATATATATATACATATATATATATATACACATACATATGTTGACATACATACATATCCATATGTTGGACAGGTATATCAACATACTTGTCTACCATACTGTATACACACACTAACATACTGCAAAACATACATAGCTGTGTAACCTAATTTGTACATGGCACTACAACCTACAATCAAACAACATTGATATGTGCACATAGATGCTCTCACATACAAATGTATGTACAGCCTTCACTGATAGTTGCTGTATGTCTCCTGCCCTTTACACATCTTCATATACATATGGATACAGACCAATGACACATATGGAGGGTTCACAGTATGTACACCTTTATAGTATTACTTTACATTACCTGTGTTTGTCACAGCTGCTTCTGCTGCTGTCTGGTTCTCTGTCCTGCTGCTCCACTTCCCAGTTGTCAGCTTTCAGGTAGCGGTTGCTGAACAATTTGTTTCTGTCTGCTTAATTGCAGTTTTCTCTGTCTCTCTCTCTCTCTGTCTCTGTCTGTCTCTCACGTCCTTCTCAGGGTGCAATGAAAGTATTGCATGCGTGGACATGGAGTACAGCATACTTTTGTAGGTATCTGCATATGCCCATGTGATGGCCTCTGCACCAATTGTTAGCCAGCATTTGCTAATTGCATGCAGCCAGTTGTGTACTGATTGCAGTTCTCACTGTGATTTCAGTACAGTGCTATAAAAAGGTGTGTGAGATAGGCGTAGCCCTTTCAGATGTTAAGGGAGGGCAGGGACCATGCTGTTATGCTGTGGACAATGTTCTGTGAGTGTAAAGGTTGGTACCTCTCTCATATTTCCAGGTGTGTTGTAGATTAACATTCCTCCATTCATTTCTCCAGTTTCCTGTACTAACTGTGTATGTACACTGACAACTACAACTACTACTATTGTTAATGTGTGTGTGTGTGTGTGTGTGTGCTTTCCTTTCACTTTTGCTTGCACTCTGTTGCTAAGGCTTCAATAGTTGCCCTTTACAGTCACTACTTGTATGCCTGCTAGGTGTCTTGACTGTAGTGTGCTGCTGTAGCTTTCCTATTTTCCATGTACATTCACACCTTGGAATGCTTGCTATATCTGCTAGGGTGTTACAGCATGCAGTGTGGTCTGGCCATGGTGTGGGCCTTGACATCTATTAGGGTATTTGAGTATGCTGCTGAGCAGGCCCCAGAGACTTTCAGGTTTATCAGTTATGTGCCTCATGGAATGGTACATATCAGTGGGGTACACCCATTAAAATGTCTGGTATGCTGCAGTTGTGACTGTGGGTTAGCATGAGCATATGTATTACTACACTTTTTCTGCCATGCAGTGGTGAATACTTTCCGGACTCCATAGTTACCATTGCATGTGTTACACCTTTCTGCCTACTGTTTGTACATTTCACATGGGGTCTGTGGGGCATCCCTGTAAGACATTCACTGTTGCTATGTCTAGGTTCTTAACTATTCAAATATGGTGGTGTTGGACCCGTCATGTGTACAGATATTTGCAGGCTGTCCACATTTCTGCCTCATAATTTGGTCAATATCTCATGCACACCTTTATCTGGCAAGTCAGTCTGGGCTCAAGTCAGAATATGGTGACAAACATTCAAGTTCCAGACTGCATACCCTTCCAAACATCCCACAAGGTGTAGACCCTATTACTTTCTGAACTGTCTGCGTTTGTTGTAACTTTATTTGTAATGTGTCCCTGGTTTTGGGCCTTTGCTCCACATATTTTATTACTTGGTCCGGATGTGTTCCTGTAAGAGGTTGTGGGGTATGGGCAGTGCTTATCCTGCTGTGAGTATGTGTGTGTCTTGCAAGGTGCTATGGTGACATTATTACCTACTAGCTTCCAACTAGCATGGCTGTTTCTGTTCACACACTACTATTATGGAAATCCACCAGTTTTGTTTGTGATTCTAAATGTCATGCTTTGTGTACTACACATCTATATTCCCTTTACATTCATTCCTACTGTTACATGATATATTTACTTTAGCACAATGTTTTTATATAAGAGTCATGGCTTAGCGGTAAGTCATGCAGACTATAGTTGCCAAGGTCCTGGGTTCGGGACTCACAGTGGGATTTTATTTTTCTTTTGAACTGAGTACAGGACCTGTCAATCAAAGTGCCTAAGGCACTTTTAAGCAGTTGTAACCGGGTTAGCGCTGGTTTGCGCGGAGCTCACGCATGCGCAGTGGCGGTTAGCTCCACGCACACAAGCGCACACCTGATTACAACCACTTAAACGTGCTTACTCTTGCGCACACCCGCGCTATTTTCCTTGAAAGAAAGGAAAAATGGGGAAACAGGAAAGTGGTGAAAAAGGGGTCACAAAGAGGGTAAGACAGTAGGGAAACAAGCTTGGGATGTGCAGGAGGGATGTAGGTAAGGCCCATAGCTGCCCATTTCTTCATCAGCAACAGCTGTGCATATGTATGTAATTTGGTGTGACATTTGAAACCTTCCACCCCTGAGAGAGGTGTCAGGGCAACAATAATACTTGTTGTACAGCCAATTGGAATTGATAGGTTCCATGTCCAGTAGACATGTGTGCAGAATGGGCAGCTATGTATGGGGTGTAATTTTTTTGTGGGTACAGAGTGCCCTTTTTTTTTTTTTTTTTCAGGTGAGAGTGGTATGTCAGGTGAAGGTAGTCGGTACAGCTGGGGAGGTAGGTTGGGTAGGTTAACAGACAAGACAAACAAGATGCATACAGGGGCGGTGTATGACATGTGTGGGGGGGTTACACAATTGACGGGGACGGAGGTTTGGATATCCAGAGCCCATGAGCCCACAGATGGCAACAGTGGAACTGATATCCCCACCCATAGGCAGTTGCCACTGTTCCTTCACTGCCCAGGACAGGGCTGTGCTGGGGGCTGTGTAGGTGGGGCAACGGGCATGCCCATTAGTTGCGCCAGCCGTGCCTCGAGCTGGCGTAGGGGCTCGAGGACAGAGTCCCGAATCTCCCTACGCACCACAGTCCGGACGCTACGGAGGGTGAGTGGTGGATCTCCTCCGGCCACACTTGCAGAGGGGGGGCGAGCCCCATCCCCTGCAGCGCTTCCACCCGCAGGTGGCACAGGGCCACCGGAGGAGGGTCCGGACTCGGCACTAGTGCCAGGTGCACTTGCCAGCTGAGGTGGGAGAGGTGGGTCCGCTGGAACCCGCCTTCCCTGTCGTTCTATGTTTTGCATCATGTCATGACAGTTTGGGTTAGTGACATATAATACCATTCAGAATTAGTTGTAACAGCATGCATTAGTATTCCCATTAACCAAACACCCAGATATTCACACCATTGAACAGCGTGCATAACACATGCATAATTTGAACAGTAATACACAGTCCAACAACATGCAGGGTTGATTGATGGCAACAGGCCATCAGGTGTGGATGTATGAACAGGGCGGATGCATCAACAGACATGCAAATATATATGACCCAACAGGACAGACATCCAGGGGTGGTAATTGTGATTGCACATACCATTTTCACGTGGAATGGGTTATAGGTGGTTAGAGGGTGGGGTAAATAAAGTAATATTAACACCTTCGAATACAAATACATATGCTGCACATTTCTAATAGCTACAGTTATATACACACTACTGTTCTAACTACAGTGTCCTATATGTTAACTACTTAACCTTGCAGATGGGACTGTTACTGCAACATCAATCTACATTTTATTGCTGTTCATACGCATTCATATCGAGCTTTGTTCAGATACATCATCCTGTTACCTTTGCTTTATATACTTGTAGACAAGTGTGGATGTTTGGTATATCAGACAATCATCCTATCTGCGTATTTCAGACTGGGAGCAACATATCCAGATTTTAGTGTACACATTCCACATGCAGCAACACTTTGAACAGATTTTGCTGTTTGGTTCTGAGTCTCACATGCATTTAATTCTGTCCTAACTGCAGTATAGTTTATTCAGGGGTTATTACTACTGTATTGCTGTATTCCTGACACTTTCTCACACTCTCTCACTTGCTTTCATGTTACTATTCAGACTGGTACTTCTAGGCTTTATTGACATGTTTTAACAGTAGTTATTACAGTTCTTTCCAGCAGTCTCACTTCTGTCATGTTTCAGTATTTCCACAGGGATATATTTCACACATGTGATTTCATCCTCTTCTGCAGCTGTACTTTACATGCTGCTGCAGGTTGTGTACTATTTTCTTACAGGCAGGGCAGTTTTATTTCAAAATATATGTTGGACAATGCAATTGCAAAGCAGGTAGTTCAACAGAAGATGAATGTGTGAAGGTGTAGTGCCTGTGATTAGTTAGCAGTAGCATATATGACTGCTCACGTGGACACATGCCAGGCAGGTCATATGCACTGTGTCACAGGCAATGTACATGTGAACAGGACAAACAGTGACAACCTGCCAAGTGGGACATGGACATACATATAGTAGGCTATGCAGATGGCACTAGGAGTCCACAGAAGCTCTATAACTATGCATTGCAGGTGTGATCAGTATTCCAGGGTAATTGCAAGCAAACATGCATGCAAACAAAGATACAGTAAACAGGGCTCCATGTAGTCCATTGTACAACAAACAAGCTGTACCAGTTCCAGTAGGTAACACTGCAAATATGCAGGCACTATGCACATGTACATGGAAATACACGGGTCAGATGGCTAGGGTCCAGTCTCAGTGCACACAAGTGTACAGAACATGCATGTACTGTCAGGATGTACAATAACTGGATAGAAACCCATGTGCTCATACCTGCAGTAATACACATGTCAAATAACAGACACTGAGCCTTCACTCAGTGGTTCCATACTTAGTAGGATGTATGCTCCCTGGCCTGCCACCACAGTATCCCTGACATATATGGGGACTCTCCTCCTGTGACAGTTAGTTATGTGTGTTGGGGCTGTCTAGCATGGTATGAGATGTGAGCATGCAGTGCTAGGGTGCTCCTGTGTGTCCTGTACCAGTCGTGTAGTACTGCACACATATCAACATCCTCAAACATCTGCATTGCAGAGTCTAGTGTGGGCAACATGCCACTTGCAATTTACATGTCCATCATTGTGTATTACTACATTCATTACCCTATCCCCTGTGCTACCTATGTATGTAGCCTTCTGTTGACATCATTACCACCAGTATGCCAACATGTGCAGATGATACACTATGGTACTTACCATGGGTGTAGACAACAGGACATGACAATCACACACTTACTGCATCAGGCATGCTGTGATATACCCACAATTAATTCAGCACACAGTACTGTTAACAACATGATACTATTACTACACATCTATGTGGTCACCCTGTGCATCAGCAACATGTTAACCTGTACCTGCACAGTTGTTACAGATTGCAGGAGGTGGCACAGTTTCATCATATGCACAGGGTGTGAACTTGGTATGCCTGAGTCAGCCACCCATACCACCAATTGACATGTATGTGTATGTGTGTTGGTGAGGGACAGCAGTAGAAAGTGGGGCAATGTTGATGCAGTGTGTGCATGTATGCGGTAGCCCTAGGTGTTGTCAATTTGCATGTGTGTATGGATGCATACAGTTCCACCTCATGGCTGCCATATACTGGTGTTTGTGGACAGCCACAGACTGTACCTGCCAGGTCATACAGATCAGTGTCTCTGGCCACGGACACGGTACCTGTGCCTTGCAGGGGTGTTACGGACCGTATCCGGTACCAACCCAGACTGGGTACTGTCATCAGAAGCAGGTGTTCGTTGACTGGACACAGATCCCTGTCGGGCCTGGCCAGAGCCACGTGCACGTGGTCTCCTGGGGCGGTCTGATGACAGCACAGACCCAGCATTGTTGGGGCTGCTGCTGGCACTACGGGGGCGGCCACGGCCCTGTTCTCGTCCGCGCCGACTGCCAGCTGCTGCTGTTGCTGGCATATGGCCACGTCGACGCCTCAACCGCCCACCATCACCCTGGCTCATGGACATGTAGTTGTGGAACCAGTCTAATATGTCCCCACAACGTCTGTCTATGACATCGGTGAAATCACGGATGGCAGCCGCAATGTCACGCATACTGTCAGTCATGGCTGTGCAACATGCTGCCAGCTCCCTCAGACCCTGTCTGGTGTACCGTTCCATACGTGACTGTGCCTGCATGACAGTCCGAAACATAGCTGAGGTTGTAAGACCTCTGTGGGCACATCTGACAGGGGCAGTACGCCCATGGATGCTCCCACGAGAACCCCTGGACATCTGTCTGTGTGGTACCATCTCTGGGCCATGCCCATGGCTGCTGTGTGGGGAGGCATGTGCCACAGATACCACATTACCCTGGTCAATGCCCACTGTATGCTGTCCATCACCTAGGGACAGTGGTGACAAGGGGTGTATTGGCAGGATAACTGTGCGCATTGATGGGGTTGACAGCTGTGTACTGTCAATCAGCTGACCAATGGCGGACCCTGGCATACCTTCCTGTGCCATTACACCGATGTCATCATTATCAGTACCCACGGCACCTGACTCAGGTTCCCTGCTACATGACACCAGAGCAGCAACAGAACCTGTGGGAAGGAAACAGGAAACACAGTTTACAATGTCTACACATTACCAGCGATGCAAACATGCACAGGTGCACACATGCTCACCTGCACACATGCACAGGTGCACACATGCACACATGCACACATGCACACCTGCACACCTGCACACATGCACACATGCACACATGCACACCTGCACACATGCACACGTGCACACATGCACACATGCACACATGCACACATGCACACCTGCACACCTGCACACGTGCACACGTGCACACGTGCACAGGTGCACAGGTGCACACATGCACAGGTGCACACCTGCACGGGTGCACACGTGCACACATGCACACATGCACACATGCCCACCTGCACACATGCACACATGCACACGTGCACACATGCACATGCACACATGCACACATGCACACATGCACACAGTTTCACACAATTGTACATTACTCAGTATGCATGATATCAACACACAGACACACCTACATGCATACAAAGAGCACTACTAAGTGAGCCAAATAGTACTATTACTATCAACACTATTACAGGAATTGTTAATACACACTCACCAGCATGGATAGGCTGCATTGCAGTTATACCAGAGGGTCCTGCAGACATGAAGAAAATAATGTCAGTGGGCACAACTGTGCCATTGTTACTGAGTATGATACAGGTCAGGAGTACAACAGTCGCCTTTCACAGGTCAGCAGCTAATATTGAGGATATCACACTTGCACATTAAATACTATGGTGACAGCTACAAACCAAGGACACACCTCACACATGCATTAACTACCAGTGTACACAACAGTCAACTATACATATGACATATTACCTGCACGTTCACTGTCTTGCTGCTGTGTGGCTCCAGCCTCCATCATGATGCATGTCTGCTGCTGTTGTTGTTGCTGGTGGACTGGAGCCACTACACTCAGGAGTAGTCCCTCCAGTCTGGTGAGTGGGGATGTGTAGCCACCCCACCACCTGTGGCGACCTGTTGCCTGTGGATATCTGACGCACGCTGACGGACATGTCTGATTAAATCTCTGCAGTGATGTCGTACCTGCTCATATGTCCTATTATGCGTGCCTATATCATTTACCCGATGGACAAGGTCTTGCCACAGTGCAGCCCTCTCCTGCTGATTCTGGCTGGTGCAGGAAAAGAGTATTGCATAGTCCCGCACCAGGCTCTGGTGTATCTCCTCATCCTCAGCTGTGGAGTAGGTGGGGTTCCGCGGGTGGGCCATGTACCTGAGAAAGAAAATAACCTGGTATCAGCAATATATGTCAGCAGACTGTGGCCCACATACTACACATGCTACTCGACTGTTATGATACAACATATCTCACATATGTAGCATCTGTCTGTCTATTGGTGGATACACATGTAGATGGCCAGGTATCAGTGCTCGGCCAGCAACTGTGCAACAGTACCTGGCAGACTCCATATGACATACTACCAAACACCAGCAGTCAGAACACCAATTCAGGTCAGAAGCACCTCCTCACTCTGGGGGTTTGTATCTAGGTACTGTATGGCCTACATCGGCAACTACTGTGGGCTGACCACACACTGATTGCCCTGGATATACATATCCCACCTCCACCACCAGCACAGATGACTATAGTGCATAACATTACAGATACAAACTTTACACTTTGTAACAGTGATATGGTATCCTTACAGCCCACTGGGTCAGTGGCAGATACAACCCACAATGCTGACCCCTACACAATTGCTTTCTACAGACATCTCCAAGAATGCATGGCTCATGCAATCCCATATATGACCAAGACACTCTCCACAAAGGGACAGCATCCTGTCTGGTGGACCCCAGCCATAGACAGATTGTATTACAGAAGATGGAAGCTACTGCAAGACAGAGCATCATTCACTGAAGGGAGGGCATGTCTGAGCAGCACTGGTAAGGATCTATTTCCCATCATACTGACTACATGGGCAACGTTGAGAGGGAAATCAAGAGTGACACTACAGATGACCAGGAGGCCTTCTTCAGTTATGTTAGCAACCTGGTCAGGAGCCATCCTCTATGCCCATAGGTAGTACACAACACATATTTCACTGACACCACAGATATCGACAACATTGGGGTGGACAGGTTCAGTGCAGGTGTCACCCCGCCCTCCCCTGTAATAAGGCATAGTTATCCCAGCTGACTGTAACCTCCCCGTCATCACAGATGTCCAGGTGAGAGACACCCGCAGGACAGCAGAATGCACAACATGGATGGGACCTGATGGTATCCCCAGTTGCATGCTGCATAACCTCTGACAGGAGCTAAACACACATATAGAAGTGCTATGTAACACTAGCCTGACTACAGGATATGTACCTGTACACTGGCGCACAGCAGCAGTGGTTCCACTCCATGAAGGAGGCACCTCTCCATACCAATACAATACAACACAATACATTACATTACAATACAATACTATACAATATGCTATTGCCCCTGTGTCTACAGCAGCGTACTGTTCTGCTACCCAGACCATTGTGACACATGTGGTGTGATGGTACCTGCTGCTGTCACACAGTTACACAGGGTAACTCATATGGCATATTACCTATCTGACTAACATTCAGCAGGGGTATGTGTGACATGTACTCATGGGGAGTCTCGCTTCTTAACACTGTGTGGTTTACTGCAGGGTGTGTCTTATCTGTGAGTAGGAACTCTTACCTCCACATGTGCACACTATTACAGTGGCACGGACGACACACAGCAGACATTTAGGTTGTGGATGGTGGGAGGTGTTACTATGGTTGTTGGACATCTGTCATGGGTGTGACCTCCATATGTAAATCAGGGAGTGGTAACCTCTATGTGGGTAGCATTTGTGTGCTTTGTGGTGTTGTCAGTCACTGTGCATTGGTAATGTGTTTGAGTGCGTTGTCACAGTGTTGTACATGTCACTGTGTCCTTCTCCATATCTGTTGCTGTCATGTGAGGTCCATACCATGGCATCCATTATGTGGTGTGGGGGGGTACACCGACCTACATGTCCATACCTGACTCACCATGTCTGCGGACACATACCATGTGCAGGTATTCCAGGGATAGTGCGCGACTGTGACTATCATTGGGGCCACTATTGTACACATTTCTGACCCTGCTCACCCCTGACACATGCAGTGGTGGGCGGCCAATCACATATCTGGTGGTTACTGGTGTTGGTGATCTGGAATGTGGTATGATACTCCAGATTTGACACTGGTGTTCACTCCATGCCTTTGTCACAAGGCACCTGTTGCAATACATCTGTACACATGTGCCTCACACAGACTTTATATACATCTCTCTCTCTCTCTCTATATATATATATATATATATATATGTATATAGATATATCTATATGTATATATATATATATATATATATATATATATATATATATATATATATATATCCGTATACATATACACATATATATATATTGATGTACATATATTGCTATAGGTGTGGAGGGGGGGCACAGAGGGGTGTGAGTGACAGAGGGGGTGGGACAGGCTGTGTTGCAGGTCATCATATACAATCATACCTGTAGGTAGTCAGATCAGTCTGTCTATGTATATGTATCTACATATATCTATATCTGCATGTGTGCATTACATAGATATGTTGGTACAATATTCTATCGACATCTGTCTATGTATTCTTACATCTCTCTCTATGTATGTATACATATATGCATATTATATATATATATATATATATATATATATATACATATATATATATATATATACACATACATATGTTGACATACATACATATCCATATGTTGGACAGGTATATCAACATACTTGTCTACCATACTGTATACACACACTAACATACTGCTAAACATACATAGCTGTGTAACCTAATTTGTACATGGCACTACAACCTACAATCAAACAACACTGATATGTGCACATAGATGCTCTCACATACAAATGTATGTACAGCCTTCACTGATAGTTGCTGTATGTCTCCTGCCCTTTACACATCTTCATATACATATGGATACAGACCAATGACACATATGGAGGGTTCACAGTATGTACACCTTTATAGTATTACTTTACATTACCTGTGTTTGTCACAGCTGCTTCTGCTGCTGTCTGGTTCTCTGTCCTGCTGCTCCACTTCCCAGTTGTCAGCTTTCAGGTAGCGGTTGCTGAACAATTTGTTTCTGTCTGCTTAATTGCAGTTTTCTCTGTCTCTCTCTCTCTCTCTGTCTCTGTCTGTCTCTCACGTCCTTCTCAGGGTGCAATGAAAGTATTGCATGCGTGGACATGGAGTACAGCATACTTTTGTAGGTATCTGCATATGCCCATGTGATGGCCTCTGCACCAATTGGTAGCCAGCATTTGCTAATTGCATGCAGCCAGTTGTGTACTGATTGCAGTTCTCACTGTGATTTCAGTACAGTGCTATAAAAAGGTGTGTGAGATAGGCGTAGCCCTTTCAGATGTTAAGGGAGGGCAGGGACCATGCTGTTATGCTGTGGACAATGCTCTGTGAGTGTAAAGGTTGGTACCCCTCTCATATTTCCAGGTGTGTTGTAGATTAACATTCCTCCATTCATTTCTCCAGTTTCCTGTACTAACTGTGTATGTACACTGACAACTACAACTACTACTATTGTTAATGTGTGTGTGTGTGTGTGTGTGTGTGTGTGTGTGTGCTTTCCTTTCACTTTTGCTTGCACTCTGTTGCTAAGGCTTCAATAGTTGCCCTTTACAGTCACTACTTGTATGCCTGCTAGGTGTCTTGACTGTAGTGTGCTGCTGTAGCTTTCCTATTTTCCATGTACATTCACACCTTGGAATGCTTGCTATATCTGCTAGGGTGTTACAGCATGCAGTGTGGTCTGGCCATGGTGTGGGCCTTGACATCTATTAGGGTATTTGAGTATGCTGCTGAGCAGGCCCCAGAGACTTTCAGGTTCATCAGTTATGTGCCTCATGGAATGGTACATATCAGTGGGGTACACCCATTAAAATGTCTGGTATGCTGCAGTTGTGACTGTGGGTTAGCATGAGCATATGTATTACTACACTTTTTCTGCCATGCGAGTGGTGAATACTTTCCGGACTCCATAGTTACCATTGCATGTGTTACACCTTTCTGCCTACTGTTTGTACATTTCACATGGGGTCTGTGGGGCATCCCTGTAAGACATTCACTATTGCTATGTCTAGGTTCTTAACTATTCAAATATGGTGGTGTTGGACCCGTCATGTGTACAGATATTTGCAGGCTGTCCACATTTCTGCCTCATAATTTGGTCAATATCTCATGCACACCTTTATCTGGCAAGTCAGTCTGGGCTCAAGTCAGAATATGGTGACAAACATTCAAGTTCCAGACTGCATACCCTTCCAAACATCCCACAAGGTGTAGACCCTGTTACTTTCTGAACTGTCTGCGTTTGTTGTAACTTTATTTGTAATGTGTCCCTGGTTTTGGGCCTTTGCTCCACATATTTTATTACTTGGTCCGGATGTGTTCCTGTAAGAGGTTGTGGGGTATGGGCAGTGCTTATCCTGCTGTGAGTATGTGTGTGTCTTGCAAGGTGCTATGGTGACATTATTACCTACTAGCTTCCAACTAGCATGGCTGTTTCTGTTCACACACTACTATTATGGAAATCCACCAGTTTTGTTTGTGATTCTAAATGTCATGCTTTGTGTACTACACATCTATATTCCCTTTACATTCATTCCTACTGTTACATGATATATTTACTTTAGCACAATGTTTTTATATAAGAGTCATGGCTTAGCGGTAAGTCATGCAGACTATAGTTGCCAAGGTCCTGGGTTCGGGACTCACAGTGGGATTTTATTTTTCTTTTGAACTGAGTACAGGACCTGTCAATCAAAGTGTCTAAGGCACTTTTAAGCAGTTGTAACCGGGTTAGCGCTGGTTTGCGAGCTCACGCATGCGCACTGGCGGTTAGCTCAGCGCACACAAGCGCACACCTGATTACAACCACTTAAACGTGCTTACTCTTGCGACACCGCTATTTTCCTTGAAAGAAAGGAAAAATGGGGAAACAGGAAAGTGGTGAAAAGGGGTCACAAAGAGGGTAAGACAGTAGGGAAACAAGCTTGGGATGTGCAGGAGGGATGTAGGTAAGGCCCATAGCTGCCCATTTCTTCATCAGCAACAGCTGTGCATATGTATGTAATTTGGTGTGACATTTGAAACCTTCCACCCTGAGAGAGGTGTCAGGACAACAATAATACTTGTTGTACAGCCAATTGGAATTGATAGGTTCCATGTCCAGTAGACATGTGTGCAGAATGGGCAGCTATGTATGGGGTGTAATTTTTTTGTGGGTACAGAGTGCCCCTTTTTTTTTTTTCAGGTGAGAGTGGTATGTCAGGTGAAGGTAGTCGGTACAGCTGGGGAGGTAGGTTGGGTAGGTTAACAGACAAGACAAACAAGACGCATACAGGGGCGTGTATGACATGTGTGGGGGTTACACAATTGACGGGACGGAGGTTTGGATATCCAGAGCCCATGAGCCCACAGATGGCAACAGTGGAACTGATATCCCCACCCATAGGCAGTTGCCACTGTTCCTTCACTGCCCAGGACAGGGCTGTGCTGGGGGCTGTGTAGGTGGGGCAACGGGCATGCCCGTTAGTTGCGCCAGCCGTGCCTCGAGCTGGCGTAGGGGCTCGAGGACAGAGTCCCGAATCTCCCTCGCACCACAGTCCGGACGCCACGGAGGGTGAGTGGTGGATCTCCTCCGGCCACACTTGCAGAGGCGAGCCCCATCCTGCAGCGCTTCCACCCGCAGGTGGCACAGGGCCACCGGAGGAGGGTCCGGACTCGGCACTAGTGCCAGGTGCACTTGCCAGCTGAGGTGGGAGAGGTGGGTCCGCTGGAACCCGCCTTCCCTGTCGTTCTATGTTTTGCATCATGTCATGACAGTTTGGGTTAGTGACATATAATACCATTCAGAATTAGTTGTAACAGCATGCATTAGTATTCCCATTAACCAAACACCCAGATATTCACACCATTGAACAGCGTGCATAACACATGCATAATTTGAACAGTAATACACAGTCCAACAACATGCAGGGTTGATTGATGGCAACAGGCCATCAGGTGTGGATGTATGAACAGGGCGGATGCATCAACAGACATGCAAATATATATGACCCAACAGGACAGACATCCAGGGGTGGTAATTGTGATTGCACATACCATTTTCACGTGGAATGGGTTATAGGTGGTTAGAGGGTGGGGTAAATAAAGTAATATTAACACCTTCGAATACAAATACATATGCTGCACATTTCTAATAGCTACAGTTATATACACACTACTGTTCTAACTACAGTGTCCTATATGTTAACTACTTAACCTTGCAGATGGGACTGTTACTGCAACATCAATCTACATTTTATTGCTGTTCATACGCATTCATATCGAGCTTTGTTCAGATACATCATCCTGTTACCTTTGCTTTATATACTTGTAGACAAGTGTGGATGTTTGGTATATCAGACAATCATCCTATCTGCGTATTTCAGACTGGGAGCAACATATCCAGATTTTAGTGTACACATTCCACATGCAGCAACACTTTGAACAGATTTTGCTGTTTGGTTCTGAGTCTCACATGCATTTAATTCTGTCCTAACTGCAGTATAGTTTATTCAGGGGTTATTACTACTGTATTGCTGTATTCCTGACACTTTCTCACACTCTCTCACTTGCTTTCATGTTACTATTCAGACTGGTACTTCTAGGCTTTATTGACATGTTTTAACAGTAGTTATTACAGTTCTTTCCAGCAGTCTCACTTCTGTCATGTTTCAGTATTTCCACAGGGATATATTTCACACATGTGATTTCATCCTCTTCTGCAGCTGTACTTTACATGCTGCTGCAGGTTGTGTACTATTTTCTTACAGGCAGGGCAGTTTTATTTCAAAATATATGTTGGACAATGTCATGTTTAGTTTACACTTACAGGCTGGGAACTGTTGTAATCAGGCAATACTTGCATACACTTTCACACTGTTACTTGCAGATTTAATTCCTTCCTGGCTACACTGCACTCTTTTGCTGAGTGTCATACATTTATATATCTTTACAGTTACTAGTAGTGGATTACTGACCTGCCTGGTGGCGCAACTGCACCAGCCTATCGGCATAGGCTCTGCGGTTCGCAGAACGGACACCTGCAGCTGTAATATAAATGAAGTAATATTGGAATACACATCTCCATAATGTCAGGTAGTTTAACTTTCTACATACATAATTAATTGTTACTTACTCAGTGGTGGGGCGTTGGGTGATTGCCAGGCCTCCTGGATCCAAAGGTTCAGTTGGTCCTGCTTGCATCTCTTCAGGTCCGCATGGTGGTGACGGACCTGCTCACCTGTCCTTGGAATTCCTGTGGCACTGGTGAGTTCATGAGCCAACTGGTCCCATGCCTCAGCCCTGTATGCTCCCCAGAGGACCTGGCCCTGCATGAGTTGGGCCTCATGGTTGTGGACTAGGAGCCAGGCCATGTACCTGGACTCCTCAACACCCCACCTCTGCACTCGAAAGCGACTACCCTCTCCTACACCTGACATTCTGCCTGCAGGTCTGTTCTACAATCGTTTATGCTGTGTATTCCCGCCTATGGGGCTTATATAGCCCGTTTTTCTCGCACATATCTGTGATTGGCCATTTTGGAATTGTATCAACTTCAGTAAACCTGCATTGTCATGCTGTAGTTTGTATTCATTCCTATATATGAGCTATTAATGCATTTCTAGGTACTACTGTCATGGCTTAGTGGTTCTGTACCTTGACTATGGTGTATAGTATCCTGGGTTCGAACCTGGCCACTGCTTTTTATTTTTCATGACTGTCTAGACATGTTGAGGGGTGTGTCTGTGTAAAGGCAGTTTTGATACGGCTTGCTCAACGTTGCCCGTCGGTTAGCTTGTTTGCGCGGTGCGGAGCTCCGCGCAAACGGGGTACGCTGGTTTAAGCCTCATTTGGCTATCGGCACGCATATTCCGCTCAGCTCAGTTAGGGGCATATATATTTAGCATGGTAAACCACTGCTCAGCTACGGGCACTCATTTTGCACCAGTTAAACCAATGCTTATCTACGGGCACATACACTCATTCTGTTGTACTGTAGCTCAGCTATGGGCACATCTGGCAGTTTATATTCATTTCTTAGCTCACATTTATTCAATATAAATGGGATATTTCATTGCATTTTACATATATTCTGGTTTTATGTGTACATATGTGTCAGGGACTTATTTCCTGCTTATTTTGCAAAAAAAAAAATTGTGTTGTGGGGGCTCGAACCATGAATGCCTGCTCTGCAGCCGGCATCTCTACCGCTACGCTATTGCTTCCTGGCTTATTTTGCATATTTAGTTCTTATATGCTTTCCCATTGACTGCTAACTGTAGCTGCGCTACGGCACGCCAGCATAAATGCGCACTCACGGTTAAACATCTTTACAATTTAAAAAAAATATGACATGTTCATTTAGATTGTTTTATGTTTAATAGTCTGTAGGGGCATGTGTTGTGTTGTGTTTATTCACATTTCCGTGGACTCTATTGTGGGTGTCTACTTTGGGCACTTTTACACTTCTGGGGGCGTGTCCGCTTGCAGGGCTCAGCCTACGGACATGCCCCCTACTGTCTTACACGGACCGTGTTCGACTTAGGTGTGATTCAGCATGCTCTCATGAATATGCAGAGCATGCTGACATCACTCCGTTTAACTGCAGCCTCCGTGTAAGAGTTATAACTCTTACACGGAGGCTTCGTGAATCCTGGGGTATATCTACATCCTGCTTTTTGATAGCAGCTCATAACATTAATCCACTGACTTATACTACCAGACGGCAGTAGAAATTCAACATTGTGCCATTTACATTGCAGCAGGTGCTTCTGATTCATTGATGTTGTATGGAGTTATTACACTGGCTAGGGCATGGCATGTGCTGAGACCAATAGAAGGTGCCAAGACAGAAAGATGCACGCACATTCATATCCATGCTTAGCAGCACCATTATGAAAACTGCATCACCACTGCAGAGAATGCAGCTAAAACAGCATAACCACTGCTTAAAGGAGCTCTACCATCCCAGTGATAATTACAATAGCACTTCCCTGGGCATAGTTCTAACAACATACCTATGAAAGCTTTGTGTAAGAGACAGCTAGATAGAGTAGACAAGTCATTCACTTTTCCTTCCTGGTATCTAAGTATTTTCCCATGGGATAAAAGCATTCACCATTGTGTATCTTACTTCCAGAGATGGCTGGTAATCAAACTCCATTTCCTAAAAGTAAAGAAAAAGCAAACACTCAATAAATAAAAAAAAATTAATATTGTATGTGATGATGAGCTGAATGAAGACTTCCAGCAGTACTTATTGCCAGAAACAAAACAAAGCTCAACATACAAACATACCACATATTAATACATGACAAAATATGCTGTTGACTGTTTTCTGATCTGAAACAGAAGATAACATATTTTACCCTCATTCCTAAGCATAACATTTTATAGACCCCAACTCTGTGAGTCTCTGCTTTTTTTTGTAGAAGAATTTGTAAAATTTATAAAATGTCTGCACTTTTGTCTTGTGCTGTGCTACATTGGTAGTTTGACTGATGGTTGTCTTAAAATGTTCTATCTATTTGGGATAGGAAGCTATTCAGATGGGTAAGGTTTTTTACTCCTGTCATAATACCTCACTGATGTCTCTCATTTACAGGAAATACCTCTTGCTTTTTTGCTTCAGATTTTTCCTCTGCCTCTTACTGAATTTCTGATTTTACAATGAAACTGCTGAGGTCACAATCATTTAATAATACCAGGCTTTATAATTATAATAGACTTTAATCTATACAAAAGCTAGTAATTTAAAGCATCTTTTTCTATCAACTTTCTAAGTGAATAGTATCAATGTTTAAGAAGCTTCCCTAATATTGGTCATTTGTTCCTGATGGAAGAACACCTACCACCAATAAAAGTAAAGTCTAACAAAGGCCACACCTCTAAAATGTGACTGTGAGTGCCTCATTTGCCTTTACTACAGGTAGACTAACCTCATTAGTATTCAGGCAGAAGTGTTAGCTTTTCACTACTACCATAAACAAAGGTTTAAGTTTCAGCTTACAGAGTAGCAGGTTAGCTTTTTTGTTTGTGAAGGTTATATTATTAAAGAATATATTAAACTTACCAAATGACCCTTGGCTTAGCTTTGGATGGACTGCTTTGGTAAAGCTGTGAAAGTCAGCTACAGTTGGGAAAGTCTGATATAACTAGAAAAGTTAGATATGATAATATCTTAAATAATGGTGACTGCTCACGCCTTACATAAAAATAAAGAAATATACTTCAAAAGTTAAAAACTGAACAAGGGGGCTGTAATATTCCAGCAAAAGACTAACTTAAAGATTTAGAATAAAAGTGGTTACTGCCCTTAGAATTTCCTGCAGGGAAATTTGATTGCAATGTAGAGAAAGGTGGAAGCTGGTGAATAGCTATAGTTTTCAAGAAAGGTTCAGATGTAATTGAGGAAGATTGCAAGAAAATTCAGGGTTGATAAATGGCTAATATTTCTCTGGTTCAGTTTTCAGCTGGGATGCCTTCTGTATGGAGTCTGCATTTACTCCCTTCAGTCATGTGGTTTTCCTCTGGGTGCTCTGGTTCCCTCCCATATTCAAAGGCATGCAGTAGGTGGATTAGAACTCTAAATTACCCATAGGTGCAAGTGTGTCTGTGTGTGAGTGAGTGGTTTGGATGAACTACCACAACAGCGCTAGCCACCAACTGGTGTAAACCTTGGCTTGAGATGATTGCCATTGTCGAAGTGTTACCCCGACCCCCTGTGCTTAAATGGGAAAAAAGGGGTTATAGATGGATGGATGGATGGCTGGATGGATGGATAGATGGCTAGACAGATGAAATGGCCAATATTAGTCTGCAGAACAGCAAGAATTAGATTAAAGCTAAGTAGCATCTAGAGAACAAATATAAATTAAGTTATTAAACTGATTTCATTGAGGAGTGTGAGCAAATGCTAAATGAAGCATTCAAGAAAATGATTCCTTGTATTTTAACTATTTTAGTCTAATGACCATCTATGTCTTGTCCATATACACACTCTGGCTTTACATCCTTTCTTGAGGATAGAGAGGTCAATTATTTGTGGATAAATATCCAGGCCTTACAGAAGAGCTACAGAACATCAGTGGTGCTTAGAAGACAGCTGTCATTAACAACCAGCTGAGCAGACTGCAGATGGACGTTGTGGCTCTCCAAGAAACAAGGCTGTCATCCATTCGATGTCTCAGGGAGAAGGACTTTACTCTGACATGGAAAGCTTCCAGAAGAAACCAGGGAGTATGGTGTTGGTTTTACAGTCAGAAACAACCTTGATGGCTCAGTCACACCACCAAATATGAGAAATGAGACAATGATGAAAATTCTGCTACAAACACCAGGGACCATGGACAACATCTTTAGCATCTACACACCTATTTTAATTTATACTTAGGAAGTCAAGGACAAATTATATGATAAATTTAGTGATGCCATCTGTGAGGACCCTTCCCATGAAGAATTATTCATTCTTGGCAACTTTAATGTCAGGGTTGGCAGTGATCATCACAGCTGGCTATCCTGTCTGGGTCAGTTCAGAACAGGAAAGATTAATGAAATTGGACAGTGTCTCCTTGAACATTGTTCCCAGTATGACGTCTACATAACCAAAACCTTCATCAGTGTCATGGCCCAGGACAAAGTTTCATTACAACACCCAAGATCGAAACATTGGCACCAGCATTGACCTTGTCCTCACCAAACACAGCAGTTTAGGTAGTCTCAGGGTAACATGAAGTTACCACAGTGCAGAAACTGATATCAGCCACTTGCTCATATGTAGTAAGGTGAACATCCAGCCCCAAAGGTTCTTGCACTCTAAAAAAGAAGAGAGGCTTGACAAAGGCAAGTCTTAAGACCTTTCAAAAGTATGCAAGTTTGTTCAAGCACTTGAAGAGGGCTTACCCTGCTTGGATGGCACTGACACCAGCAAGAAATAAGAAATGTTACGGGATGCTATCTACAACACTGCAATATCTATCTATGGGAAGAAGTCAGTCAAGTGTGCTGATTTATTTGAAGCCCACACTAAAGTGCTCACACCCCAGATTGAGAAGAAAAGACAGGCATTGGCTGTGGCAGTCTGAAAATAATTATTGGCTCTAATTTTGCTTCAAGATTCAGCAGTCCACAGACACTGGTAACATGAGAGCAATGTACAATGGGATCAAGCAAGCCACCAGTCCATCACAAAGGAAGATCACCCCACTTAAGTTGGCCACAGGTGAGGGTTTGGAGAACAGAGTCAAGCAAATGGAATGCTAGGTGGAACACTACTCTCAACTGTATGCCAGAGAGACCATAGTTACAGAGACAGCCCTCAATACTATTGAGTCTCCCAACTATGACTCAGCTCAATGCTGAGTATCCTCAGAGGAACTCAATGATGTGCTGAAAGCACCCTCTTCTGGAAAAGCCCCTGGGAAAGATGGTATTCCTTCAGAAATCCTTAAATGTGCCAACAGTACCCTACTCTCAGAGCAGCATGCAATACTTTGAAAATGCTGAAGTGAAGGCAGTGTACCACAAGATATGAGGAATGCAATGTAGTTAGTAAGAATAGGGGTGACAAAAGTAACTGTAACAACTACTGTGACATCTCCCTTGTCTGTACCATAGGGAAGCTGTTTGTGTGTCTTGTCCTGAACAGGTTCCACGATCTTGCAGACAAGCTTATACTTAGTCTCAGCCTGGGTTCAGATCTGAATGGTCTACTATAGACAAGGTTTTCTCTGCCAGGCAACTACAAGAAAAGTGCAGGGGACTCCCAGGGAGCAGAACAAATCTCTGTATATTGCCTTTATTGATCTGACCAAGCCATTCACCTTTGTCAGTAGGAAAGGTCTGTTTGTGATTCTGGCAAAGATTGGCTGTTCTCCAATGCTGCTTAGCATTATCAAGGCCTTCTATGAAGACGTGAAAGGGACCATCATGTATGATGCATCCAAATCTGAACCTTTCACGATTCTCAGTGAAGTGAAGCAGGGGTGGGTACTGTCTTTAATATTGTTTGGTATCTTCTTTTCAGTTTTGGTACAATTTGCTTTCAGAACTACTACAGAGGGTATCTTTCTCCGAACCAGAATGGATGGCAATCTCTTCAGACTGTTGAGGCTTAGATTAAAAACCAGAGTGGTTAGGAAGCGTATAAGGGAGTTTCTGTTCACTGATGATGCAGTTATTGTGCCTTACATACAGCAGGAACTTCAAACACTTGTGACTCACTTTGTGGATGCATGTATGAAATTTGGCCTCGCAATCAGTTTGAAGAGGACCCAAATGATGGGCCAAAATGTGGGCAATAAACTATCAATCAGAGTGAGCAACTATGAGCTTCAGGTCCTCCGTGAGTTCATGTACCGAGGCTCTATAATCTCTGACAACTTGTCGCTTGACAGCAAGATCAACAAGCTCATTGGAAAAGTCACCACAACATTTTCCAGGTTGACAGAGTGTGGGTTAATACTAAGGTAACTGTGCACACCAAAGTGCTGTTGTACACAGCCTGTATTTTGACCACTGTATGCCAGTGAAGCATGGACTTTGCACAAAAAAACAGGAGCAGCAGCTCAATGTATATGCGCTGCCTTAGGTGCATACTTGTTATCTCATGGCAGGACAAGATCCCCAATAGCACAGTGATTGAGAGGATGGGCACCACCTTCATGTTCACCCTACTGAAACAGAAGACTATGCACTGGGCGGGTCATGTCTCACACATGATGGATGGCCAAATACCAAAAGACCTCCTTTTTGGAGTCTGGAAAGAGGCTCAAATGGTGATCCAAATTGTGTTACAAGTTCATATGCAAGCATAACCTCAGTGCACTCTCCTTCAGCATAAACACCTGGTATTCTCTTGTTGCAGATGAGTATGCCTGGAAATGGGAAGTGAAAAAAGCTCTCGTTATGTATGAAACCACCTTGGCAATTCGAGGATAAGAGACCCCTCAGGAAGATCCATGTCCATGATACCAGACTGATATCTGCTACTGCTGCTCAGAATGCAGAAAAGGCTGCAGCTCCTGGACTGGATTGCACAGCCAAAGAAGACATTGCTTGAATCAGTTCAACAGGGGTGCAAACCCATGCTCCTTTGAGATAGAAGATGCCTATCTTACAGATTTGTAAGGTTCAATCTAGTTGTCCAGGTATAATTTGAAAGAAGATATTGAATCACATTGTTTACCCTGCACAGAAAGTTTATCCCAGAGAAGGGGGAGGTGATGGCTGATGAATCTGTCTCCCTTCATCACACTGTATTTGTCTACTGATGAATGCTCAGATCTCTGGTTCTCATGTTAGCTGAACTGCTTGTCTTTCTGAGATAAAGTAGGATAAGGATGCCTGGATCTCTAATCACACTGATAACCCCTCATGAGTCTGTAAGATACAGAGTACAAGGACAGGGTTCTCAGTCAGTCCTGAAAATTGAGGTTCTTAGGAACAAATATCTTTACCAGGAACCTCTGGGGCTTCTTGATTTTGTTGAGATGTGTAAAATACATATTAAATGAAGCATTGTTCTCTGTAATGTATCTGATCAGTGCTTAATATGGGGGGGGTAATATTTTTGTATCTAGATAAAATATCCTTGGCTAGAAGTTGTATTAAGTAATAGGATTTCCTGACAATTGTTGCCACTTGATGATCAAAGGAGAGGAAACCGTCAACCCAGTTGCCCAGGTCATTGTCTACATTTTCATTTTGTAAGTGTGTACTGTCTATACTGTACATCATGGGTAACTTCTGTTTCTTGAAATAAATAAAACTACATTGTTTTTGCATTCAATTTAAGCTCATTTTCTGCATTCCAGGTATGAACTAAAGTAAGTTCTTTGCACCAAGTTTGCAGTTATCTGTAAATATGCTTAATCAGAGGTTCTGGTTATCATTTTTTTAACACCTTTATTAACTTTGATGCTTCACAGCGACATGGCTGTACACATATTGTTATAAAATAGAAAACAAACCATTACAAAGACTTTTCTTTTTCATGTATATATATATATATATATATATATATATATATATATATATATATATATATATATACACACATATATATAAGTTTCTTTCATGACAATTATTATTGAGTTTAACATTTCTTGGGTTTCTCACATCCTGCCTTTCCATAAACTTCACTCCTCTTGAGCATTATTCTGCATGTATGGTTTCCACATATTCTGGGATTCATGAAAGGTAAAACTCTATGCAGGAACAGTTAGCAGCTCCTGCATGGAGTTTGGCCACCAAGCAATTCAGCAAACAACTGATCCAACGTGCATGAGCCTGTCTACACTGTTCCTGCACAGAAAGCCGTGTGGCATGGCGATCACCTCATTTGCTGGTGAAAACCATGTAAATGAGGTGAATTAGTAATTCCGGAAGCTGTCAGGTCACCATGCAGGAACAGTGTCATTGCAAAAATGTGTTCAGTTACTAAATGAACACATTTCTGCAAAACAGAAAAATGGAGGCATGACAGCACAAATAAAAGCATGTATTCACATCTATAGGCATGCCAATGGCCAACTATATGACCATTGGCATGAATAAATGTTTAATGTTTTTATAAAATAACTTTTTTTTTGTGGCTGATCTCTGCCATTTAAGCATGCACGCAGCACACAAACATGATAGTGCCGAAAATAAAAAAACAAATGTGGAAACCCAAGTTTAAAGAAAATCTGCATTTTGCCATTATAGTATATGGCATGTAGAATCAAAACAATACCAGGAGACAGTGGTTGTCAAGGGCAACGGCTCCATGTCAGTGCAGTATCTATGGGATAAGGCAGTGGGATATGCAAATGAGGGGAAATTTACTGAATCAAAAAATATTCTAAGTCCAAAACCTGCACTTAACCATGTAGGTGCTAGAACAGGATTGTGTAGGCAGGATGTGTAACTAACATGAAAAGGGGGAGTGTCATGCTTGCTGTAAGCACATTGGAGCTCCATTGCCTGGGTTTGTGCTTAGCTAAGCACAGCTAAGTGACAGTGTGTGTCTAAGGCTGAAATGTCTTACACCATGAAATGGCATGTTCATGTCCAGGGAGGGACATTTCTGCTAAAATGTATTTAACTTAGCTAAACGGGTTTGTGGAGGCACACACTGGGACTTAAACAAAAAAAAAACTACAGGAAATGGCAGCACTTTGTATATGTAATCGAGGGGGTGTGTCTGAGGCAGTATAGTGTTGTTTATCTTGCCTAAACGGGTGTGCTCAGCATGCACTGGGATTTAAACCACAAAAATAAAAAAATACAAGAAATGGGAACTGGAACAAGAAAAAAAGGAAAATAGCAGAATAGAGGTACTCAAATACAAGTAATAGAGCTGGCCGGTGGAATGTATCATAATCATAATCAACCAATCACACAGGCAGCATCTGCAGCGCACCACTATAAACTATGCAAGCACCTTTCAGTCTGTTTATTCCCACAAACTCTACACCACCTGTGTACACAGAGGGGGAAGTTTTACCTGACAAAACTAACAAAATGTTAGGGGCTGCTGTCGCTCTCATATATCAGTATGTGTAAGAGGCTGAGGGTGGTGAAGAGGACAATGCTGACAACCACCCCAGACTTATGAGAAGGAGGAGAAGAGTGTTCAGGCCCAGGGTAACCTACCAGGGGCTATATGATCTGGAGATAGTGGAGTGCTACAGGGTGGACAGGGATATATGAGGGGAAAAGGATAGGAAACCATGCTATTGCCCAGCATTTTTGCATCAGGAAAGTATGCACAACCCGGCTCTATTCAACAATATTGTAAAGGGACAAGCAATGAGATTATCTCAGTTATGCTGTGATTATATAACACTAAAAAAGGAACTAGATTATTTAAAACATGTTTTTTTGAGTAGAGGATATGCAGAGGATGAAATTAACAAAGTCTATGTACAAATGGATAAACTTAGGAACAGTAGAGCTAAACCTTACTACTCTTCCAGAATTGATACTCCAACTAATATGAGGGCAGGTCCGGATATAACGACGATAGTTCTCCCATACAGTAGTAATGTCAATAGAATACAGAAAGCTACTGCAGAGAATTGGCATATACTATTAGTGGATGAGCATACTAGAAGTTTGATAGGTGACCACCCTATTTATAGCTATAGGAATTGTAGAAATTTGAAACAGTAGTTATGCTATCACAATTCCATGGATAGTGGTTACAGAGAAATAAACCCATTTGCAATTTTAGGCACAAAGAAATGTGGTACTTGCTCTCAATTTATTTACATTGATGAATCTAGGTTTTTTAAGCACCCAGACACTGGTTGTCTTTGGGAGTTGAGAAATAGTGGAACTTGTGCCACTAGGAATATTGTATATCTTGCCCACTGTACTGTCTGTTTCTGTTTTTATGTTAGCAAAACAAACAGGTCGCTTAGGGAACGAATCAGGGACCATGTATATTGCATTCGTAGGGAAGAAGAATATAATGCCATTGCCAAGCATGTTTTGTGCAAAGGAATTAATCATGTCTTTTTATTTCAAATTTTACATGTACAATATGATAATATACGTATGGGGAATATTGTAAATGACACTGAGAGTGCGGAAATTAAATGGATTTTTAGACTAGGAGCTCATAGAGGACGTGGGTTGAATGATGTTATATCACTCAAACCCATATTAAATGCTACGACCCTCAGATAATCTATCTCTGATAATACTTGAAATGCAATGTCAAAAGTTAATATATGTAGTAGAGAATGGGTCTAGAAACTTGATGGGTGTAATACGTTTACAGTGGGAGATATTTTAAGATTTAAATGTTTTTGTATTTTCAGTCTATATGACAAGCACTTTGAAATGAATTTCTTGTATGTATAAATGTACTATTATCCATTGTAACTTTAAGAATAATTTATTATAACTATGTAAATGAGTTGTTTTAAATCACTTTAATTGATTAATTGATGGTCAATCTTTTGACTATATAATACATTAGCTTTTTTGAATTTTTAACGTCTGATGAAGCGGAATGTTTGGTCCGTGAAAGTGCTAACGTTTTCTTTTAATAAACCTGTAATTTATTATAAAATGGAAGTTCAACGTTTATTTGGAACTTTTGGTTAGTTTGGAGTACCTCCTTCCATTTGGGATTATTGTACATCATATATATATACATATATATATATATATATATATATATATATATATATATATAGTATATGAAAATATTAGGCTCTTAATCCCAATATCATTCAAATTATAAACCTAAATTTTACACACATTGCTTTAAGTGCACTAACATATTCAGTTACAAAGAATTATGTTATTAAAACGTAGTATCATAAAAAACATTACATTATCCTAACAAAGCATCCTACGTCAACTAACTTATATTGAATAACAGTCATGCTGTCAGTTCTACCTTAAGTAATAAAAAGCACTAATTACTTTAATATATATATATATATATATATATATATATATATATGTGTGTAAGTGCTCTACAAAATATACACTATTTGCACAAACTTTAGTTCTTATGATGTTTGTCATAATGTAATCTAGTACTATACAGAATAATTCATCTCTCAAGACTCTTCAATCTCAACAAACATGTTATCGAACAGGAGTCATTTATGCCTAGCTAATTATAAGCATTTAATAAATGCATTGATGGTAGGGGTGTACCAAGTTCACTCAAGTTAGAGGCGCTAGAACTGTACTGGCAAATTTTATTAAATGCTTATAATTATCCAGGGATAAATGACTCCTGTTCGATAACATGTTTGCTGAGATTGATGAGTCTTGAGAGATGAATTATTGTTTATGTACAGTACTAGATTATATAACATTAGATTACATTATGACAAACATCATAAGAAATAAAGTTTGTGCAAATAGTGAAAATTTTCTAGAGCACTTACATATATATATATATATATATATATATATATATATATATATATATATATATATATATACATTATTTTTTTATTTATTTATTTTTTTTTTTTTACGTAATTAGTGTTTTTTATTACTTAAGATAGAATTGACAGCATGACTGTTATTCAGTATAAGTTAGTTGATGTAGGATGTTTTGTTAGGATAATGTAACGTTTTTTATGATACTACATTTTAGTAACACAGTTCTTTGTAACTGAATATGTTAGTACACGTAATGCAAACGTGTTCAAAATTTAGGTTTATAGTTTGAACGATATTGGGATTAAGAGCCTAATATTTTCATATGCTATATATATATATATATATATATATATATATATATATATATATATATATATATGTGTGTGTGGTTGTGTGTGTGCTTTTAAAAAAATGCATGTTATGAATAAGGGGGTGTTCCCCATACTACGTGAATTATGATTAGTGGATTTTTACCACATGAGTAAGCCGGGAAAAGTTAAATACTGAAAGTTTTATGGGAAATTTTTCTGAAGAAGTTTGTATATTTAATCAAATGAAAAGCGCTTCATTAAACAGTTTTACTTTACAGGTCTCGTCCTTTGTGCCACTTTTTGTTTTATTTTTAGTTTGTCAGTGTGATTTGGACAATGCAGGTCTAACCTGGCCTTCAGTAATGCTTGGTACCTGGCATTCATCTGACATTGTGATTGTCCCCGGGGGGGGGGGGGTTTAAAGTTGGCACTGAATGTGGTGCCAAGACTGTGACCAATATCTGTTGTGTCAGGATAGGAATCAGCATTGTGCAGTAATTCACAGCACTTGTGGTTATTGCTGTGGAGGTCGTTGATATAACTATCAAAGGCTTTGGTGATTGTCGTCAGTGTCTGCTGCAAATCTGCCTTCATAGCTGCCTGTAGGTGATTCCATGAGGGATCCCAAGTTGTGTTTGAGGCTAATAAGGGGACTTGCCAGTCTTGGGACACCACCATTTTCTGCAACAGTGTTGTCCTTCTGTTGTACACTTTAATAATGCCAGGGGACCATCACAATGGCTTCCAGTGTTTGGGGGACAGTGTCTGTGTTCTGTTAGCTATGGCTATTACTATGCATCCATGAACATGTTTGTGCAGTGCATATGTGTATGATGTGACAGTCATGCAGCTATTTCCCATTAGCATGGGTGCAGTGAAGTCATCCATCCCTGTTTTTATGACTGCAATGTCAGCATTGGAGAGGTTTTGTAAGGTGGTTACCATTGTGAGGGGCGTGGGTGAGATGTTGGGCTCCATGTTGGTTACATCATGTTTAGATCTGACCAGGTAGGGACTGACTACTGTGGTCGAACAACAGTCCTATATGTAAGTAATCAATACAGGTCAAGGTTGTTGCATCCTCTACCGGGGGTCAGTATGAGCCGGTCCAGGCCATTGGAACTGATGAATTCTATGAAGCGTTCGACCAGTGTACTGGTGCTTGTATACTTTCCCCATGTGATGGAGGGGTAGTTGAAGTCTCCTACTATGTTAGTCTTGGGTTGGACCTTCATAGATGCCAGGGTGTTGAGGAATGTGCATTGACAGTCTAGGGACATAGCTGGGGACCGATTGCAGGCTATGGTGTGGATTGCACTAGTCCCCAAAGTCAGTTTCACAGGAAGTACCTCTGATGTATTATGCTGGGATACTAGTCTGGAGCTGTGCATATCCATTATGGATATGGAGACACCATGTTTTGGCGCTGACAGCTGTGGAATACATCATAGCCTGTTAGTGCAGGGCTGCTGTCTGCTGCTGTGAACCACCTCTCTGTTACAGCACAACTGTCAATGTCCTCCAGTCTGAAGAGTGCTTTGAGTGACTGCATCTTGACAGTTAGATATCTACTGTTGAGCAGCATGACCCTCAGACTGCATACATGTCTAGCTGTTATGATGGTAATTTGATTTGGAACACTGCCTAATAAGGCACTATAGGGGGTGAAAAGACACTTACCCTGTACCTGGAAACCCAGGGCTGACAGATTTAGGACATCTCTGGCAAGGCATTGAGGTCTGTCACTCATTTTATCCCAAGCAGAGAGATACTGGATCTCCTGAGAATGACACGCAACACATAAGCCAATGTTGCAGCTAATTATCTGTTCATAGTACTGCAGCATCAGTCTGGGTGATGGCAGTATACTTCCAAACCACATCCACGAACAGGAACAGAAACCAGAACACCACTGCCAGGACAAAAACTTCTTTAATTGTTATACACGTTCTGGTACCTCGGCTTCTTGCCTTCTGTTGGAACATTTTTACATTACAAGTATGTCCCTATATATACTACTCATCTCTCTAATTATTCAATTAATTCACACAGTTACATTAAATAATTGAACAATTATATTGCTACTAAGCCAGTTTTTTAAATTCATTACATTCACTTCAAGCAGACTAATCTAGTGCGATTTAAAGACACATTCATTAAGAACATTTATTGTGCTAATATTCCTTCCTTCAGTAAAAAATAAACATGCATAAATAACTTTTACATTTCTTATCATTTTTAAATCTTTTTAAATGCATCTATAGTACAGAATTGATTACATATATTTTACTTGTAATCAAACACATATTTCTTTCTCCTATATCAGTTTTGTTAATATAATTCCCTATGTTACAAAATTTAAAGTAAAATGTGCTTTAGTAAACCTTAGACATTCAGTGAGGCACTTATAAAAACAAAATGCACTATCATTACTTCACTCAGCATCAGATCATGTTGGATCACTTCTGCAATTATCCTTCCTTCATGATTTTCTATAACTGTGTTAAAAATGTAAATATGAAACACCTATTCCTAACAAATTCATACGTGCATGGCAGTATACTGCCCAGGGCTACTGTCACACCTGCCTGGACCACATAATCCGAGTGTTCAATCATGTCTCTTGTCATGTTGCCCAGGGAGGTGTGTCTCAGGACATTCACACCCAAATGGATGATAACAGAGTGATACTTGTAGCTGTTTGTAGAGTGGGCTGACTGGGAGTGTCATGTGTTGGATGCTGGCACGTGATCGACAGTTGGCTGTTACCTCCTCCATAATCAACATAGTGAGTGGGACATCTGTGTGCTGCAGTACTGAGTCACTCATGATCACTGTATTGTGCAAGGTGGTCAGCTTTGGAGCTTAGGTTGAGAGGCACACTGTGTAGGTGATATATGTGTCCTTTGGCATGTGCTATGTTGTGGTGTCTCAGTGTGTGTCTGTCTTGCTTGTGTAAATGTCCATTGAGTGCCTCTGTGAAGGTGGGTGTGTGGCTTTTCAGTGTATGTCAGGGCTGTCATAGTGGATGCTGTGGCAAGCTATGTGGTTCACATGGTGTGGTGCATGTGTTGATCGCACCCTCTTGACCAGCTAGTCCAGTCTTTGCTGGAGAGTGCATATTTCCACATTCAGTGATATAGGGGTAGCTTTCACATGGTCTGAGTGTTTGGAGTTTAGAAGAGAGGGTTGTCTGTGTACATGAAGCAGTTGCAACAGTGGCTCAGAATGGACAAGTGCTCCAGGTTAATGGGTGAAAGTACAGAAAACCGCACTTCAATCATGCCAGGAAGGATGGTCATAAGTAGAAAGTACTGGAGCTAATTCTGTGATGAATGAGTACTGCTGATGGCTCCCAGGTGTGATACACTTATTGATACAATAACCTGTTGAAGTGCAAATCTATAATGCTATTTGAAGTGCAAGACAAAAAGAGCTAGCAAGATGTATGGTAGAAACTGAAGGCGGACTTCCTGCCACCTGTAATACTTTACCTCAGTTGTGCCGTTATCAGCACCTTTGGCCAGTTGTAAGTCCAGTAAGCTCTGTAGCATGCACAGTAACTGTGTAACACTATAGTAGATATAACTAGATAGACAGGAGTTCTCATCCCAATACTGGCATGTGTGTGTGTGTGTGTGTGTGTGTGTGTGTGTGTGTGTGTGTGTGTGTGTGTGTGTGTGTGTGTGTGTGTGTGTGCGCGCTTGAGTGTGTGTGTGTGTATGTGTGTGCACGAGTGTGTTTGTGTGTGAAAGAATTATATACTGTGTGTGTTATACCATTTTTGACTTGTATACCACCCTTTACATTTCCCCTCACTCCAATTTAGAAGTCCTGTTGATGTCATTCACCTTAGAAGTACCTTTGAAGTAGGTGAAATTGTGTAAGCTCTGTGGCATGTCTGATAACTGTGTAACACTTTAGCAGAAATAGATAGGCAGGAGTTCTGATCCCAATACGGGCAACTATGCGTCTGTGAATCGGATACTGTGTGCCTTATACCATTTTAATTTGTGTTCCACCCATTACACTTCCCCCATTGTAATTTACTACTACTGTTGCTGTCATTTACCTTAGGAGTACCTTTGGACAAAGTGAGATTGTGTAAGCTGTGTGGTGTGTCTACTAACTGTGTAATACCCTGATACAAATAACCTCAATACTGACAAGTGTTTGTGTGAGAATCATGTACTGTGAAGGTTATACCATTTTGAGTTGTGTAAAACCATACTCATCCTAATTTAGTAGTCATTTTGATGTCATTCATCTTACAAATACCTTTGGATGAGGTGAAATTGTGTAAGCTCCGTGGCGCATCTGATAACTGCGTAACACTATAGTAGACATAAATAGATAGGTAGGAGTTATAATCTGAATACTGGTGTGTGTGTGTGTGTGTGTGTGTGTGTGTGTGTGTGTGTGTGTGTGTGTGTGTGTGTGTGTGTGTGTGTGTGTACCATACATGGCAGGTGACCACCTCCTGATGCCATTACTTTATATAGTGTGGCAATGGCATCTGCCTCACATGCAGCATGTGAAACCATTGTACAGGCCATACAGTGTGGTAATCCTCTGTCTGCCTTAACAATGCCCGTGTATGTGATATAGTTGCCAAGTAGGGCACAGTGAGTGTACTGACACATATGGCAGCATCAGGTATCATACCTGACTGACACAGCATATTGATACGTCTGCTACTCTCACACTTGTCCAGGCTTGTAGGTGCAACACATGAGTCCAGATGCTTGGTTTTACAAGTGAATTGTTCATGTCATGGGTCACATTAAAGGTTGGGAAAGGTGTGGACTGACATATTGAGGTCTCAGTCAATATCTTTCAGAAACAAATGGCATCTTAGGTGTGTGTGTATACATTTTACATCCACTGTATAGCAGTAATGTTTCACACATGTCCCTACCTTAGTGTGTTTGTCCAAAATATTTTGCTGGTGTCTATCCAGATGACTTGCACTGACAGGTTGTGAGGTATGCTACAGAATTGTTACATTCTCCTCAGATAGGCCCCTGTGGTGACCACTGTGATGCAATACAATTAACCCCACCACAAGTTAACTTGCACATAAAGCAATATGGCTATTAGTCATAGGTGTGTGCATGGCAACTTGCATGCCCTCCACATGCCTAGGGTATTGCGAAAGCACAACTGAGCAATTCCATACCCCCCAGCTTCAGGCTGCTGTCCCATATGCAGACCAGAGTGAACTATGTAGTTGTGGAAGAAAGGCATTGTCAGCAGACTCACATGTGCCCTTGGAAAAGGATGGGTGCAGCATATCTGCACATTTACAGAACAACACCCAATACTACACAATTTGCTGTCCTTCACCATCGATTTGCACTTCTGTGCATTAGAAATCCCCATCCACAACTGTAATCAGACCTGGCACATGCATGTAGATACTGCACAGATACAAGTATGTCTCATACAGTAGTCTACTAATCCCAACTGGGACATTACCTGCATGACCCTTGTTCATTGTGTGTGTACCACCCACCTCCAGCAAGTGGGGCTTTGTATCCTGGTGTTGTACTGTGATGGGTGGCCCAAGCTTGGCAAGGAGCTACTCATTTGGTGTCAGTGGGGGCTGCGTGGCTGGGCTCCCAGCTGTGGTTGTGGGGTCCCTGGCCACAACAGCAGCCCTTTGACAGGCATGGTGTATGAGGTTGGTGGCATGATGCCACACCTGCTCATATGTATGTGTTTGCAGGCCCACCTAATTTAACCTGTGGACAGGGTCATCAAACAGGGTGGTAATCTCCCGCAGATGTTGCTGTCTTCAGCCCAACAGTAGTGTGTGGTTCTATATTATGGCTTCCATTATCAGGTTGCATTCTGCTGGTGAAAAGGTCTCCTGCTGGTGATGTGACATTGCACCTGGTAGACACTAACAGGGAAACACATCACAAGACCCCATACATTTGGCAACAGTATCTTCAGTACCTGCATGTGTACCCTGAATACCAGTAGCCAACACTCACAACCATACCAGTAGCCACCACTCACAACCACAGCATACCACTGTAATCTATCGGCACAGTATCAGCTTGCATTGCACTCCTGGTCCTGATGAGTCATATTGCCCACAGTGAGGGCAAGTTCTTTGCATAATCAGTCATTTCTCATTCAGGTCTGTGTAAATGGATAACATTAGCCATCTTCCATGCAGATGGTTTGTGGATGGTGCTGGGGCTTGGTGTGACTACAGTGTGTAATGCAGCTGGGAGCACATGCCTGAGTTCATGTAGGATGCAGACAGGGATGATATGACATCTCATGGATCCTACATTTGTTGCCTTTCAGTAGGTAATATGTACCTGCTCACTGGTGATGAGGGGAGGAGTGTGGGTGCAATACATATCCACCTATACTGATGCTGAGCCGGGGGGATATTTGCCCTAAACCTATCTGCATCAGGTTGCCTGTAGCTATGTTGTATGTGTATGTGATCTAATCAGCCACCATTACAGGTTGGGTTGTTAAATTGCCTCTGAGCTTGCAGACATATGGGAAGATGGCCTTGTGATTGCCCCTGGTGGATGTCTCCAATTTGTACTTACAGTTGGCCTTACAGTAATCCACCTGTGACCCTATATGCCTGTTCAGACAATGGCTGGCTTGATGCCAGGTCCTGTTCTGTCCCTACTTTGCCCTGTACAGCCACTATAGGGGCCAAGTCTGTGGTTTGTGTAATACTGCTGTCCAGCAAAGGGGATTACTGCATTGGTGGAGGCAGGTATGACAAGTACAGTATTGCTGAGTCCATACAGCCATGTATGTGTTCAATCAGTTCTTTGTAGTGGGCATGGCCACAAAGTCATAATATAGTTGGACACATCTCCAATTTAATCATGATAATCATACTTACTGTACTAACAATGGCTGTGTCAGGACAATACAACAACTAGTAGCTATAGAAATGTCACTCTTTTGGGTGCACAGTAATTAAGATTACACACATGTACAACATGTACAGCTGTTTTAACTGACATTTTGTATCCTATGTCTGTTTTCATGAGGTGGACACATACATCTACTCATACTGACATGTGCATAGCTAATTCCTCACATACATGTCTGTTCTATGTCAGTATGGCATACTAACTTCACACTCTTGCTGCGCAGTCATCCATCTCAACCTGTTACAGCAGGACATCTGTAGGATGCCATGCATACATGGGTGCAATGGGACAAAATCAATGACAGCGTCTGAATACTGCTGTAACATACTTGAGTCATTCAATAGCACAGTAGCCTTTGCACTGAGAAGCAACCCCTGGAGGATGTCCAACAGTCATATAGCAGGAAGAGAGGGGAAAGGCTAGGAGGGTGGTATTGAGGGCAAGAATTGTTAATATTGGCAATATGAGTGGTATAGGGACCAGGCTAGGTGATATGATGGCCAGGGGATGGTAGCTATATTGTGTGTGTGAAAGAGACCACACGGAAGGGGATCATGACTGGGTGTATGGTAGGCAGGACACAATTCTGCTATCGAGGTGTGGACTGGAGGTGGAAGGTGGTAAAGCTTCTGCTGAAGGAACAGCATGCTAAGAGTGTTTTTGGAGGATGACATAACTGTGTGATAGAGTAATGTTTCTGAAGCTCTATGCTGATGTTGTAATGATGACTGTTGTTAGTACATATGCTATGCAAGTTGATTGTACAATGGATGAGAAAGAGAAATGTGGCATCAGTTGGATGACATGGTGATGACTGTACCCAAGGGTGACAGACTGGTCATTGCAGCAAATGTCAATGGGCATGTTGGTGAAGGGAACAGAGGGAATGGGGAATTGATGGGTATATATGGTGTTAAAAGGAGTGGAGACAGTAAGATGGTAGTGGAGCTTGCAAAAAGGATGGACATGGCTGTGGTGAATATGCACTATAACAATAAGGGAGGAGCATAGGGTGACATACAAGAGTGGAGTAAGATGCACACAGGTGGAATATATCCAATGTAGGAGGGTAAGTTTGAAGGAGATTGGAGACTGTAAAGTGGTGACAGGGGAAAGTGTATTTAGGCAGCAGAGAATGTTGGTATGTGAGATGATGTTGGTGATCGAGATGAGGAGGAGTGTGGGGGCAGCACCAAGGATCAAATGGTGTGAATTGGAAAAGTGTGCTTGGGAAGTGGAGTTCAGAGAAGAGTTGAGACAGGCACTGAGAGGCAGTGACAATCTAACAAATATCTGGTTAAGTACAGCAGAGCTGGTAAGGGAGACAGCTAGACGGCTGCTTGGGGTGATATGTGGTTGGAGGAAGCAGTACAAGCACACCTGTTGGTGGACTGAGGAAGTATTAGACAGTATACAGAGGCAGAGTTTGGGGAAGAAGGAGTGGGATTGTCAGAGAGATGAGGAAAGTAGGCAGGAGTATGAACAGATTATGTGCATGGCAAAGAGAGAGATGGCAAAGGCTGAGGATGGGCATATGAAGAGTTCAATGACAGGTTGGACACTAAGGAGGGATGGAAGGAATTATACCAATTAGCTGGACAGATGCTCTGAGCTAGGAAACATGTGCAGCAGATAAGGGTGATAAAGGATGATGAGGTATATGTACTCACAAGTGAGGAGAGTGTGTTGAGGACATGGACAGTGTACTCTGAGAGGCTGATGAATGAAGAGAATGAGACAGAGAAGGTTGGATGATGTGGGTATAGTGCATCAGGAAGTGCAATGCTTAACAATGGGGATGTAAGGATAGCTATGAAGAGGATGAATACTGGCAAGCCTGTTGATCCACATTACACACCGGTGGAAGTATGGGGTTGTTTAGGGGAAATGGCAGTGGTGTGTTAGCCAGACTGTTTACTGATATCTTGGGAAGTGTGAGGTTGCCTGAGGAGTGGAGAGAAAGTGCTTGGGTATGGTGTTAAGAATGAAGTTGATGTGCAGAGCTGTGATAAATACAGAGGGATAACACTGACCAGTGACAGCATGAAGTTATGGGTAAGAGTAGTGGAAGCTAGGTTATGCAGGGAGGTGAGGAGTACTGGTCAGAAGTATGGTTTTATGCATGGAAAGGGCACTATCGATGTGATGTTTACTCTGAGACTGTTACTGGTGGACTACAGGGAAGGTCAGTAGTTGCTCTGTGTCTCTCTGGACTTAGAGAAAGCATGTAACAGGGTGCCTAGACAGGAGGTCTGGTAGTCTATGATGAAGTCATGAGTGGAAGAGATATATCTAAGAGTGGTACAGGATATGTACAAGGGTGGTGTGACAGCATTGAGGTCTGCATTGGGATTGATGGATGTGCTTAAGGTGGAGGTGGGATGACATCAGGGATCAGCTGTGAGCCCTTTCTTATCTGCAATGGTGATGGACAGGTTGACAGACAAGATCATATGGGAGTCCCAGTTGACTATGTTGTTTGCAGATGACATTGTGATCTGCATTGAGAGTAGGTAAAAGCTAATGGAGACCCTGGAGAGGTGGGCATATGCTCTAGACAGGAGAGGAATGAAGGTCAGCAGCACTAGGACAGAATATCTGTGTGTGAATGACAGGGAGGATATCAGAATGTTGAGGATGCATGGGGTACAGTTGGCAAAGTTGGTTGTGTTCAAATGCTTGGGATCAACATTTCAGAGTAATGAGGACTATGGAGGACAGGTGAAGAAGAGAGTACAGGCAGGATGGAGAGGGTGGAGAAGAGTGTCAGGAGTGATATGTGACAGAAGAGTACCAGTAAATGTGCTATGTATGGTCTACAAGTGGGTAGTGAGACCACCTATGTTGTATGGGTTGGTGACAGTGGCATCGACAAAAAGGCAGGAGTCAGAGCTGCACATGGCAGAGTTACAGATGTTATGATTTGCACTGGGTGTGACATGGATGCACAAGTTTAACAATGTGAATATGACAGGCTCAGGCCATGTTGGATGGATATGAGACAAAGTTGGAAAGGCAGCATTACATCAGTTTGGACATGTGCTGAGGAGGGGTGCAGACTATATTGGGAAAAGGATAGTAAGGATGTAGCTGCCAGGTAAGAGGAAGAGAGGAAGGCCTCAGATAAGGTTTCTGGATGTGGTGAGAGAGGACGTGCAGATGTTTGGTATGAGAGAGCAAGATTCAGAGGACAGGCAGAAATGGCAAAAGATGATCCATTGTGGCAATCCCGAATGGGAAAAGCCAGAAGACAATGAAGGGGGCTGTTGTAATGTCAGTCTTCACAGATCTGGCAAGGATTTCACAGACATACACATATGGTCAGTGTGCAGAACACTGAACAGTTGAATGGTATGAGCTCTGTATATAACATGCAGTTCAACACACACATCTGCAGCAGTACTTTACTCTGCACATGTTCTGTATAGTTGTCTTATATTTACAAGACAAAATGTGTATCATAGTTATATGCACAGGTAACATATGGATATGTACAACATCCCAGTAACTGACCTAGTCACTACAGAGAGAGCCACATGCTCTGACCATCAGTGCTGTTCAGCAGTACATCAGTACAGCAAGTCTTGTTGAGACATATGCTTTCAAACCCATATATTCCATTATTACAGACCACCTACTGCATTCAATTACATGCTTACTTGTTGCACATACCATGTTTCTTTTTTTCTGGATTTTCCACAAATATATCCTTTTTTTTCTCACCCTACTTCAGCTTTGCACTGATGGACTGTCTATGACAGAGGTGGTTTGAACAGATGGCAGCTTATCTTTTGTAGGTAATGCTCATGACCATGTGATGGCCTGAGCACCAATTGGTGTTCCCCAGTTGATGATTGCATACAGAGCAGCTGTATAGTTATTCCAATAGCCAATGTCATGGCAACACACTCCTATAATTGAGTACTCCATGTGGGCATTGCCCCTTTCCCTCACCTGTGACGAAGACATCCTGTAGGTGTGTCAGCTAATAACTCTTAGAGAAGACCTGTGGAGACAAGCCAACTAAATGGTGGAAAATATTCAAGACTTAGGGACAGAATGTGAGTATTGCTGTTATATGTTTTGAATATGGCTTGTTTAACAGGGTTTGCCTGAACATGCTACTCTGCATGGGTTTCAGTCTGACAAAGTTTTGTGTCTACATAGCTCTCAACTGTAGGGCTATCCACATAATGGCTAGAGGTTTGCCTGTTATGTTTGGTCTGTTCCCCAGACAGGTGTTTTCCTTAGCAAATCAGTAGCATACTCTGGTGATTGCAATCAGTAAATGCTAGCATCCATTTGTTTTTCAGACTTTATATCCCTCAGAAAATATATGTTACAACAAACCCTGTAACACCAGCAATTTTCACAGTGTCTAACAGCAATATTTCAAGTATGACCATGTTTTTGGGCCTCTGTCCCCTATATCAGGCTTTGTACATATGCCATACAGTAGGAGGTTGATAGTTAGGGTCTACCATTATTTTGTTCTGTCATTCCTGCTGAGGGGAAAGGGTAGACAACATGTAGGACTCTGCACATTCAAGGGGTTGGTGTAGGGACAATGCTTTTAGAAGCCCTTGTAACATATTTTATGTGGGGGAGAGTAACAAGTGTTTGAAAACTAGGCTGTTAGAACATGTGAGACATATTACTGATGAGAAAGAAAGTTCTATAGCTGTACATTTCAATAATTCTCACCGAGGGGTAGTAGTCATGAAAGAACATGTGTTATGTACAGAATCAGTTTATATTCTTAAATGTGATACATTATCCCCTAGGGGTTAAATAAGTTGTGTAGCTGGAGGCTGTGTATATACATGTATTGGGTTACAAGGTTCTGCTTTGGAAAAAAGTCTGTTTCTCAGCTTGATCAGTCATCAAAGAACAATTGTTATGTACAGAATCAATGTATGTTTTTAAATGTGATACTTTATCCCCAGGGGGTTGAATGAGGAGTGCAATTGCAGGCTGTATATTTAAATGTACTTAAGTGTTAATTGTGTCTTCTAATTAAGGCAAGCATTTTTTGTAAAGTGTAACTCCTTGAAGGCTTTGGCAAAGACATTATAGTAAAATGAACTTGTGTGAATTACTGCCTGTTTGTATTTTTGTTTACCATCTTCACTCATTGTAGTTGTTTTGCCAAGAGGTCATGGTATATGTCTGGCCATTGTGTACGGCCTATCATGATTTTGTAACAGTGTACTTTTCACATATTGGGGGCAGATGTGAGTGTCATGGGTCCTTTTGTATCCAGCTGTGCATGCTGCCCCAGTTATGGGTGGTCTATCAGCAGCATATGTTTGCATGGGCATTTAGAGACATATATATATATATATATATATATATATATATATATATATATATACACACACACACATGTCAGTATTTCTTGGTATTCCCCACATATCTATCCCTCTATATATGTAAATTTTTTTTTCATGTATATATTTGTAGATAATCATTCCTCATTGCACAGTGTGTCTTTCCTATTGTAAACTGACTATACTGCATGATATGTTGTAAAAGCATCATAACATCTCACAGCTAAGGTGGCCTAGTGGTAAATTGCTGTGAATATGGTGTACAGCATCCTGGGCTCATGACTGAACATGGCTGATTATTTTGTTGCTGGCCAGAAGCTGGGATGTTGGATACAGAGTGAGTAAGGCACGTTTAAGCAGTTGTAAGCGGGTTTGCACGGGTTTGCGCAGAGCTAAGTGATGCTTATGTCTCCTTGGCTTCGCTTAGGTCCGCTTACATCCACTTAGCAAAACTTAAACCAGCTAAGCAAAACTTACAGTTGCTAAGGATTGCTTATATTTTCATACTTAAGCAATCCTTAGCTTGTTTCAGCAGAGCTGTGGCAGGCTTAACTGGCCACAAACAATTATTTAAAAGAAAAATAGAAAAGGTTTGTTACATTTCCCTATGCCATTTTCCAGCCCTACACTGCCATATAAGTATTATGACTGACAAATATTATTCCAGTTTATAAAAAATAATTTACAACTGCTTCCACACATAAAATATACTAGTCAGAGCTGGGTTTCGAACCATGCAGGTCTTGCATGCTAAACCAGTGCTGTAATCACTAACCTACATCAGCAGTAAGGATTTCTCCTTCAGAATTCTATTTCACTCTCAAACAGTATTTAAGCTGGGCTGACCAAAGTGTTGTGGCACACAAACCCGCTGCGCTGTGCTTAAACTTTTTTTTTATTGTAAAAAAAAAAAATATCTATATATATATATATATATATATATATATATATATATATATATATATATAAATGTTAAATTATTACATATATTTATCAGCAGATTGCAGCCATGTGAGGCAGGGATCTAGCCATTCCGGGGACAGTCATGTACTCTGCGGTCTACTTCTTGGAGATTGTGTTTTTTATTTTTTATTTCAGTGTCCTGGAACACTGACATGTTAGTTTTACATTTCGGTGTCTGCAGACACTGAAATAATGCATAATATTAGAGCCATCCTCTAATACTATGCTACTTTCTTGTTTGAAAGTGGCATATGGCAGTTTCTGAGTGCAGCGGGCATGCTTAAGTGTCCGTGCAGGACTTATACATACCCCCTGTACTCGTACACGGACAGTGTAGGTGTAGTAATACAGCAGCGTGCCCTCATTAATATGTAGGGTGCACTGCTGCTGTATTCCTACACACAACAGTCCTTGCAAAAATAGACTATACTTGCAGGGACTGTTCATGAGTCCCAGGGATAGTCTATTGATTTCCAAGTTATTTTCTGCTTCCCTTTTCTGTAGATATCACACCCATTTCTTTTATCTCCTTGACAACATTCAAAAATTCTGTTACAGTTGGTTTGGAATTTGATTTCCATTTTCTAGTAATTAATTTTTGGCAGCCAGCAGTGGTAAACCTAGTAGGATATTGCTATGTCCAGCAATTCAGTTTCTATATCCCAGCTCAAAAGAATAATTTGCTTATTACAATAATTTGCACTCCCATCATTTTTGACAAAGTAACCTGTAGGGAATTTTTTTTTAATTTACCAACTCATTGCATTCCCCAAAAGCATATTTCAAGTATCCCTCTCTTTTTCATCACACTTCCAGCAATTGCTAAATGCAGAAAATTCTTCTGAAGTGTACTTGGGATATAAAAATACCAATGCAAACACTTCAATTCAAAACTTCTAAACCTAGATTTTGTTGCATACTTTGGAGAAATACAAATATCCTCTCATTGTTCATTGCTTTTCCATTGTCATTTCCAAGACTTTTCTAACCTGATCTAATCGATTGTTAAAGCTATTGTGCATGCTTTCATATGTTCTACTAATTATCCCTTTTTCACAGCAGCTTCTGTTCCACACTCACTGTTATAATTTTTCAGCTCAGTTAATTTGATGCCAAGCAGGAGAGGGCCTGTTACAGACTTCTGGGACTCTGCTTTCTCTTAGGCTCACATTACTAGGTTAACTGTCCTTGTGAGGGATTTTAAGCCTTGTTAGTTTTCCCAAATGTGAAAATTAAACCCTGTACTTTGTGACTGTGAAGTACAGACCCTAACCATTATGCCAACTCCAACCCCAAAGATTGGCCCGTTCCTATACCAGTAGTTGAACCTGGCTGCCTGAGTGAAAACCAGGAATCCTAACTGCTAGACCATATAGGACATCTTAAGAGAAATCTGCCACACAATCTCTGTGGATTCTGCCTTTCAGCCAGTTGGCAATCAATCTTACCACATAAGGTTCTATATTTAAGGATGATAATTTCTTTACGATTCCAGTGTGAGGTATGGACTGAATACTTTTGCCAGATCAAGTTAAGCCATTTGAGCAGCATGACAGCTGTGAATTGCTATTGTGTCACCCAAAAGAAGCAAGGTTTAACAGACATGAACTCACGTTGATGAAGCCACATTCTTGGGAGGCAAGCTAAATTATATTTTTAGCATCATAATTAATCAGGTTGGTTATAATAAACTCCATAGCTTTACAGATCAGACTTGTAATGTTGAGTGGGCTGTAATTCCCAAGCTCAGTGTAAGGGCCACTTTTGTGTAGAAGCATCACCACCACATTGTACCTGGATTAGTGTACATAGCCTGTGGCTAGGTTTAGCTTAAACAATATAAGGAGAGGTTTGGTAAGACAGTGCTTGACATTGTTTAATAAGCTCCCTGGTATCAAGGCTCCATGAAGGCAGTGTTTTTAGGTTTTAGATAACACTTTACGAATGTTTTCATTAGTAATGATAAAGGTTAAGGGAATCTAAGATGAGTGATGTTAAAATAGATATGCTGTTGGTGATGCTTCCAGAAAACTTGTTTGTTAGTGTATTTGCAATATCATTTTGGTTGGAGCAGATATGATCAAGATTGTTGTGACATAGGGAGTAATGACTCCTGAGGGCACTCACAGCAGTATGGAGAGAAAGGCATATCCCAGATGACTGGTTAATAAGCATACTAGTTTCAGTGTACAAGAACAAAGGGACATCCACAACTGTGGGCAATACAGAGGTATGAAACTCCTGTCACACTGCTTGAAAGTTCTGGAGATGGTGACTGATAAAGGAGTATGCAGAAAGTATAAACTAATACAGGAGATGAGCAGTTTGGATTCATATCAGGATGCAACACAACTGACCCAATGTTTGCAGTGAGATAGTTCAGAAGAAGCTAGAAAGACTCCAAATAGACTTTCCTAGACTTAGAGAAAGCATAAGACAAGGTCACAAAAAAGCTGATTTGGGTAGTTCTGGAGTGGTTTGAAGTCCCAGAAATATATATAGAATTGGTGCAGAATATGTACAAGGATCCATTGACACAAGTGAGAAAATTCCTTTTTAGCAAATTATGAAATATCTGAACATCCCCTACAATAAAGGTATAGGTATGAAACTATGGTGTTAGGCGATGTTAATATTGACTGGAACAATTGTTCCTCTGAATCTCCCACCACCCATATAAACCTTCACGGCTATACCCAACTTGTATCATCACCCACCAGAATAAATAAATTCAACTACAAAGGCAGTATCCTGGACTGGATTCTTATCAACAATCACCCAGACCTGTATAACACTGGTACCCTCCCAGATGATATAAGTGACCACCTACTCACTTACATCATTAAGCATAAAATAGATAACCACCACCAAGTTCTATATAAATCAGAAACAACAAGAACTTTAACTCCACTGGCTTTCGGAATGAACTCAGAGCATGCAATTGGGCCATACTTAAAGAACGTCCACTAGATGATGCTGTAGCCTATTTTAATTCTACATTTCTCTCCATTCTAGATTACCATGCTCCTATCTGCACCCTCAGAGCCAAAACTAAGACCGTCCCCTGGCTCTCTAAAGTAACCAAAACCAAAATCATAGCAAGAAATAAAGCATGGAACAAATGGCACACCTTCAAAGACCCACTTGACCATACTAAATTCCGACAACTAAGGAATGATACCAAGAAAGCCACACAGTTAGACAAAAAAACTTCTATCAACACCTTCAGCAAAAACACCAGAACAAACCTCAAGAATTTTGGGCAGGCATAAACAAACTGCTCCACCCTGGCCAAACCTCCACCCCCGCCCCCCTCAACTTGCGACCTTAAAACTCCAGAGGAAACTGTTAACATCATTAACATTGTTTTTTACCAAAACCATCCAATCACTAGCTAGCCAACTACCCCCACCAGCTCCTTTCAAAACTCCTCCACAACCACTACCCCACTCCCTTTCCCCTTCCAACCTGTATCTACATCCACCATCTGATCTCTAATTAACAAACTAAAGCCCACTACCCTGGCAGCTGATCTCCTCCCACCAGAATATTTGCAAAAAAGGGGCAGATGCCATTGCATACCCTGTCTCGATCATAATAAACCGCACTGTGACTGAAGCCACTATCCCCTCTCTCTGGAAGGTTTCCCATGTCATTCCCTTCATAAAGGAGGGAATTCTTTAGACCTCTCAAACTTCTGACCAATAGCCATACTATCACCACTGGCCAAAATTATGGAAAAGTGTATCCACAACCAATTAATGCACTATCTCACCCAAATAAACTACTGGCCAACTCTCAGCATGGTTTTAGGCCACACCACAGCACCACATCAGCCCTCCTATCCTTCTCTAACTCTATCAACATCAACCAAACCAATAATAAACTTACTTCAGCTCTCTTCCTCGATCTCTCTAAGGCATTTGATATGGTCAATCACCAACTGCGTCTCCATACCCTGAAGGAACTGTCACTGAATAGTAGCTCTATTAAATGGTTCCAATCTTACCTGTCTGATAGACAACAAGCAGTTTTATGGCAGAATACCCTATCCACAAGTCTACACATTAATCTAGGAGTCCCCCAAGGCTCCATACTAGGACCACTACTCTTTTCAGTCTTTATTAATGACCTACTCACCATCACTCCCAAGGCCACCTGCATCCAATACGCAGATGACTCTACTTTAATATGTATTGCCTCCTCTTCAACTGAGCGTATGACCCTAACCCAGAATACTTTCAATGATGTAGAAAAATGGTTTGCAAACTGTCAGCTTCTATTAAACCCCAACAAAACTAAACCGCTCATCATTTACCCCACCAGAAAATCCTCCATACCATTCTTTACTATAAGTTCCAACAATGGCACAATTATATCCCCAAATACTCATACAAAACTCCTGGGCATCACAGTGGACAATGCCCTAAAATATGATATCCATGTTAATTAAACCATCAAATCTGTCAACAAAAAACTGGCCTCCCTATACAGGATCAAACCTTTCCTCACTCCTCTTGCAAGAACCATTATCGCTTGGTCACACCTACTATCTACCCTCCTCTATGCCTCCTCCCTCTTCACTAATCTGAACCAAGCCATCCTTACCAAACTTGCTAGCTGTTACACCCATATTGCTAGATTTGCTACAGGTGCTACCTCTAGGACTCACCATTGTATCAACCTAACTCAACTAGGATGGCTGGAGTGGTCCAGTCTTCTCTGATACAACCAACTTGTAATAACCCACAAAATACTATACCAACCCGAAAAAACACCAGCACTAAATAAGATCATCAAACCATACTGCAACCTGAGGTCACTACGCTCTGCTGACAAACTGCTGGTGCAAACAACTAAGATCATAAATGTGGCTGGGGACTCTCTATTTGCCAACTCAGTAGGCAAAACTTGGAATATGCTACTGGCCGAACTTACTCACCAATCCTCCTTAACCCAATTCAAAAAAAGCCTCAAACTACACTTCCAACAGCAATGGCAATGTCCCTGCTTAAACCCCAACTAATCACCACCCACTTTTCCTGCAAACTCTCCCTAAGCATTTCAATCATATACTCTAATAAGTCTATGAATTCTTGAAGGGACTTAGCCCATAACTGTGTGTATTATTGTCTGAAAACTGAAGCTGCATGATTTTGATGTTGTCTACTATGTTTTATATAAGTTTGTAACCCCTACTGAAAATGGCATAATATACTTATCTCTAAATGTTTCTATTGTTCCTAATGTATTTGTACTCTGCTTTCTGAAGCTTTTCTCCCCAGGCCTCCACTGAAAATGGACATATATCCAGTCAGACTTTCCCGGTAAACAAATGTAAAATAAATAAAGTACTCCAATCTATGACTGGGTAGTTGACGTCATCTAAGATTATGAAGTTATTGCTTGTGGGAATTTCTTCTAAAACTTCCAAAAATCTAACATGGTCATCTGGAGACATGGAAGTAGTTATCTAGCATGCTATAAGCTGATAGGCTGTCTTATCCATGGTAAACTGAACTTAACGGTAATTGAGTATCAGTCAAGATAAAATGTGATCATTCACAAATATAGGAACACCAACACAGTTTCCAAAACCCCTGATGGTATGTTAAGTATAAATCATTGGTATGGAGGCAGTGTTTTCTTTACATTTGGACCAAGTCTCTGTAACTACACCAACATGGACATGTCCCCGACCGAACATGACAAAGGATTGCCTCCCTGTTGTAGATGGAAGAAGTAGTCCACAAACTATATGAAAACCTACAGGCCAAAAGAAGAGCCATACAGATGATGGAGTGGGCAATTGAGTATATGAAAGAAATGATGTATTGTTACTATTATGCAAGAAGCCCAGAATTTCTGAATAGAAGATATTCTAAAAGATTAAGAGAGAAATTATAGGAAATAAATATACTTGCACAAGAAAAATTGCCAAAAGCTTCAAATGCAAATTTGTGTACACTAATGCAACAGATTCATGAAAAAACATTATATAGCCTAATAAAGTAGTTTAACAGAAGCATATTGGTATCAAGTGGGAATGGAAACCAAACCACAAGTAGATAAAAATCAGGCACCAGTTGAATCTGCCACAAAACAAAATAAAGAATATAAGGAGAAGGATCAGATGAGGAGGCAAAAAATATGGAAAAAGGGATAAATATAGCTACAAGTACAGAAAACTCCTGGATCAGAATCATGTTGATCAGGATCTCATGTTGGAATGGTTAAGCAGAGGCGAATTTAAATCAAAAGATGAAGGGCTAATAAAAACAAAATGCCAATATGAACCAATGAACAACAGACAGGGGATTCAGCTACAAGCTCACCGGCACAGGTCCCAAAAACATTCTGAATGTGTTGAGGTCGTATGATCCAGCACAACCAACCCATTAACTTTGTAGTGTAAAACGTAATTCCCACTCACCTAACACCACAGTTCAGTACACATAAACAATTTTATTACAAAAACTAAGTGCTTTCATCCCAAACTGAAAAGGGACTTCATCAGAGTACAAACCATCACTTATGAGCTGCTATTTAAATATACATCCACCAATCAGCTACAGTCTCATAAATAATTAATGAAAATACAAACACCTAGTGATACAATGATAAAGCCAGAATGGTTACTCAATTATTATAAACAAAGAATAAATAAATAATATCAATCATAACCAGTGCATCTATTAAATGTTGAAAAAATCTATAAAATATCATACATATGAATCAAAATAAATCAAAATTATATTTAAAATATCACATGTACACGCATATATAAATATGAGTACACATTGTAACTCATTCACTTATTAAAACATATTACCCCTAATTTAAAAAAAAAGACTACCTATGGATAGTGAATCATTAAGACCCAGGAACTTATAAGTATTGAGTCTTAACTGCCATAAAAGTTCCTTAAATTCCAATAAAGTGTCCAATTCACCTCCCTCTTGAGATATGTCAACCCCATTAGAAAACAAACAATGTGAAATTTTTTAAATTGCTGCAACAAAATAGATGCCTGTACAAAGCATGAGTAGAATGGTTCTTTCAGATGTCACAATAATTCTCTTTCATTCAGTCCCTAAGTCTTCAGTTCATTTTTCCAACATGAAATGCTGGGAAAGATGTACAAGGAACAATGTATACTACATAAGTAGTGTCACAGTTACATACGCCTGGACGTGCTAGACTTCTTTTGAAACCCTTCACTGGTAAATAGAGTCCATCATGTATAAATCTGCATTATTTACACCTACCATACAAACTCATGCAATGGGAGCACACAGTAAGCTTAGATTCCCTGAACTGGCCTTGAAACAAATTCTTTATATAACTTCCTTTACTAAAAACAACAACTGGTTATCCACCAAATTTTTCTTCCAAGTCACATAGGAAGACTAAATTTCATAGTCTCTAAAGATTCTCAATATATTTCATAATCTCATTAATAAAAGGCACTACCAATGATAGGGATTTGTCTCCAGATGCAGAACTGCCTTCCCTGGGCTCACACATATCTGGTGTATTCACTTGCTTATTGCCATACAAAACTGGTGCAAACTTATTGGGTTCTACCCCCTGAACACTTCTTCCTTAGAATAGTGAAACAGGTATTTGGGATAACCCCTTTCCTTTAACCTGCACCATAAATTGTGCAACTCTTTAACAAGTACTTCACTTTCCATAATAAGTCTTGACAAATAGACCATCTGGCCCTTAACAACCCCTCTTTTCTGATGGAAGGGGTAACAACTCTTAATGTGTAAATAGGAATTGGAAAATGTGTCTTTCCAATAAATAGTTGAAGTAAAACTTTGCAAATGGTTGTCTTTTCTAAAATCATACATCAATAATTAATTATTAGTAATAGGATCAAATTGGTAAGTGAACTTTAAGAAACTATAAGTGGTATCTAGGTATGACATAAAGGCTAATTACCTGAACCTTTCCAAAAAATTAAAATGTCATCTAAAAATCTAAAATAGGTGTGAGCCAGAGGTTGATATTCAGAATTAAAGATGCAACACTCTTCCCTTTCTGTCAGGATTTCATTGGCATATATAGGGGCACATGCTGCACCCATGGCCACACCTGACACCTAATGGAAGTATTCTTCTTCAAAAAATATGAAGTTGTTGGAAAGTATTACATCCATTAAGGTTTCAGTCACCTGAATCTCATTAGTAGAAATAGAATTGTGGACAATTAAAAAGTTGTTAAAAAAATTACTAACCTCTCTGTTAGGAGTAACTATAAAAAGATTAATACAGCTATAGTAACAAAAAGAAGATCCTCAAAAGAAGTTGCTTTAAGATTCCCAATCAAGTGCCAGGAATCATGTAAAATATATGGTTTCCTCCCTACAAGCTCTTTAAAATCAAATCTATAAATCTACCTATTGGTTCTGTCTTTGGCCCCTTAGCAGCAACAATAGGTCTGAGGAAGATCAGCCTGATTTTTGTGAACCACTGGAATACTAAACATGGAAGGAACAAATGGTTTCATAACCAATAAATAATCAAACGTCATTTTGTTACTAGATCCTTGTAATAACAAGTCCTTCAGAGTGTAATCCACTTTAATATAAGCAAAATTAATCTTATTTTTGGAAACCCTCCTGTAGGTGTTTTCTTGAGATAACAAATCTAACATTTTAGAAGATAATCCAAATTATCCATTACAACAACTCCCCCACCCTTAACTGGTTTCATAATCCATAGGCTTTTGTCTCTTATAAACTGACTTAATAACTGCCTTAAATCATAGGATCAGTTATCAATAAACTTTCTTCTCTGGTTATGTAGTTGCCTAAACTTTGTCTTCACAAAGCCTTTCAAACATAGCTATCAGAAGGTTTTGAGGGGGTAAAAACACACTTCTCTTTTTCAAAATCAATTCACATATATCTGGTTTACCAGAAAAAATAAATGTTAAATTAAATTTATAGTAAATAATTTTAGTTGACTTAATAGTTTAGCAATATCTAGTTTGAAATTTGCTAGAAAGAAAGTTAAAAACAAAACTGGAAAGAATTATGCATCTTGTTGGTGGGTGTGATATACTAATGGCACAGGGCATGTATACTGAAAAATGTAATAATGTTGCAAGACTACTGAATTGGGGATTATGCAAACATTACAATATTGATGTAGCTGAGAAGCATTGGCAACGTGAGCCACAAAGCATTATAGGGAATGATGAAGTTTATATCATATGGGATTACCCATTAGCAACAGTTCAAAAAAAGATGTGAAAAGACCAGCTATGATAATCCATGAAAAGAAGATAAAACTAGCATTGATCACTGAAATTGCTGCAACCATTGATTACAGGGTCTTACATACAGAGAGACACAAAGTCATAAAATACCAGGATTTGCAGCCAGAAATGAGGGCAATGTGGAAGGATATCTAGACAGTTCCAATAGTAGTAGGAGCAATGGGTCTCATAAAAAAGAATTTACAATCTTACAGTTTTAATTTACAATCTTATTTAGATATGGTACAGAAAAATGTAACTCAATATAAACTGCAGAAGCAGTTAGTTCTGTGCACATTGCGGGTGCTGAGAAGAGCACTTTTGGATAACATCAAAGACTGAAACAATGCTAATTTCAACAACTTTACTTTGACTTAGGAATGGGGTCCATTCTCATCATGGTATTAGAAACCCAAAAGACTTGGAGAAATTAAATGAACAATGATAAAATCAGAAAAAAGGAGAGTAGTATTGATAGAACTAAATTCATCCTCAGGTCCTGGTGAGTACGTTCATGTGGTAGAGACTGTTTTCACAAACTCTCTCCATGGTGTCACAAATATATAGACTGCATTTTATATAGCATATATTGTGGACAGAGGTAGGTTAAAAAATGAAAAAGACAGCTGGGTGCACAAGCCCCACAATAAAAAGTTTCCAATCCTGGTAGGTGCACTAGTGCCAGGACTGGAGAAAATGACAGCATACTCCTCAAGTCTTGGAAACATTCCTACAATGGGGTTAGGCCAGTCTCAGGGGAGAATGGTCCCCCTATTGTTGAAGAAAGTAGTTGTCCACAAAACCCACAAAAACTGACATGGCAAAAAAGAGCCATAAAGATGATAGAGTAGACTACTGATTGTAAGCAAGAAATTATGTATTGTTACCATTATTCAAGAAGCCCAGAACTTCCAATAGAAAATATTCAAAAAAGATTAAGAGAGAAATTAGAGGAAAGAAAATACTTGCATAATAAAAAAACATGAAAAGCTTTAAAAGCAAATTTCTGTTCATTAATACAACAGCTTCATGATGCTACTGATACATCTCCATATGAGCTGCAGAAGGTGTCAGTTCTGGGTACATTGCGGGTGCTGCAAAGAGCACTTTTGGCTACCAGCAAAGATTGAAATAAAACTAATTTCATGAAATGTAATCATACTTTGACTTAGAAATGGTGTCCATTCCAAACATGGTACTAGAAACCAAAAAGACTTGGAGAAATTAAACTTTGGAGTACCTCAAGTCCAGGTAATATTTTATTTGGATTCCTGGTGTTGAAAAGAGCCACCTTAATGTGGTCTAATGTAGAGTATGAAGAATTTAGTTAGTTAGGATGTCCATTACAAGGACTCTGCCTATATAAGGAACTATGGGGTTATCAAGGGCTTTTGTCAATATGCAGAAACCCTTGAATGAGAAATGCAGGCTATCCCTTTCAAAATAATCTACTTTCTGTCATATCATTCCAAGGGGATTCATACTGAATCCACTTGGAATGGCATCAGCTATTAAGCTTATTGTTAAATGCAATTACCCTGTCTTTATACCCAGATATCATTCTAGGTGAAAGAAGGATTCCACTCTGGACCAGTCTTTCCTGCATCTGTCACATGCCTTAGAATTGTCATTTTAACATTACTATAGACCTTGAAGGTAGCCAAGTATATATTATTGAGCACTGTAGAAGACTTCATTTGTAAAGTCAAGGAACTGAGAGATATCCAAAGGGCCTAAAAAGCTTAAAATCTAGATAAGATGGCATGCACATTCACTAAAAACTGTAGTGCTCAAGTTAGTAGGTCAGACAGGTTTCAAAAAAGATTATTTCCTAAAAAGCATGTACTAGAAGTAACTATTGTGATAGACATGTTTCAGACCATAACAATGTTCATTAATATTTAATGATGTAATGGGAAATCCCAAGGTTTGGGATGATGATAATTGACAAGATTTAAGTGGAGGCACAGTGTATCCTCCAAAAATAGATGAGCTGGGTACTTCAGGGAAACCTCACAATTTTCCATCTACTTCATTAAATATTAGGTAGATCACTGCATGATTAGTGGTTCAAATAGAAAACTGAAGGAAGAAGAGAGGAAAGTTAGAGAAGAAGTTACCGTTGATAAAGAGACAACTAAAGCAGGTTTATATAGAGGAAGGTAGAGTAGCAAGGGGTGACATAAAGGGATTTTAGAGGTAAAAGACATCACAAAATTAAAAGCAGAGTGCAGTAAGTGGCCACCAGGTGGCTAGCCATGATGAGGCTGGTCTTCCATACCACACACTCACAAGCACGCTCACACCTATGGCCAATTTAGAGTGTCCAATCTACCTTCTGCTTATATTTGGAATGTGGGAGGAAATCGGAGTACCTGGAGGAAACCCTTGCATGAAGCACAGAAAACTTCTTTAATCTTGATTTTAACTTACTACTTCAGACATTTCTATTTTAATCTCTATTTCCAGGTTATTGCTATACAGCTGTAAAGCTTTCAATCTGTATTTTATGTTGCAGTGGTACTTGGCTTACAGGTGCTTCAATAAATCTGAATTTCAATGTTGTATACAATATGAGAAGTCATGAGCAGTGTCAACAATTATAAAACGAACAAGAGAAGTAGCTGTCCCATACAGGCAGGAAATTTATCAGAACCAAGGAATAACACACTCATACCAATGATTAATAAAGACAATCACAATTTAGCAAAAGTCTTAGCTACCAGGCTACATAAAGTCCTGCCTAATCTGGTAGAATTGGGCACTGCAGTTATGTGAAGGAGAAACAAACAGTAGATGTCTGGTAGGTGACTACTGATTTTATGCAACATGCTGAAAGGAGGAAAGGAGAAGCGGTATTAGAAGTAGCTGAAATTTTAGTTGAATGAAAATAAAAACAATTACCCAGATAAGTCAAATAAAACCTTGAGAAATAATAATAAATTACATCTGGTAAGTGGTTTTGCACTTATAAAGTAACTTTAGATATTCATCAGACAACAAAATGCTTCCAGAATGTTATTCAGTTAACTTAATGTACTTATCACATAACTCAGATGAAATAACTTTTATTGGTTGCTGTATAGAATTGAGAGTAACACTGTTAATTACATCCTGTATAAACATAATAATGTTTTACATATTAATAGTTCAATGCTTACAACCTTAAGTTATATAAACATATCGGCAGAAATTTGTTGCTGGATTAAGTTCTTATATAAACTTTTAAGAAAGAAAGAAAGTGTTATATTAAAATTTCTCTTGATTTTATTTGATCTCACTTGAAGGTGGTGCAAAGATTAAGGTCACAAGCTGTAGTTATTATGTCTTAGGGTTTGATCCCACAGCTTTCTTTTGCAAGTCACTTAACCAGACATTTCTCCTGGAACACACCTGATAAAGATCTGTGTGATCAGTGGGCTTACTTGATTAAAAATAAGATTATTATTATTATTATTATTATTATTATTATTATTATTATTGTTGTTTTCACTGAGATTTTAACTTACTACAAAAAAATGCAGTAGTAAACTGATGTGCATAGTTTAAAAACTAATTTCAAAGCAAAACAAGAAAACATTCCAATAATCATTGAAATAAGAAGCAAACAGTCATAAACAAGAAACATATTCTTCACAACTTTTTGACTTTTCTTGCATAATCTGAAAATAATCATTACAAATTCAAGAATTGCTAATATTAACCTGGCTTTATCTATGCAGGATAAGGGATATACATAATCATCTAATCCCAAGGAACCCAAATCAAGCCTACTAAGAGGGTGGGTAGATTTTTACACAATGATTAATTCATCTGCTTTGAACATTGTATTCATCTAAACTTTTTTTTCAGTGAAAAGTAATGTTGCATTAATTTTCCCATAGCTAATTTCTCATCTGTACAAAAGTTCATAACAAATTTCAACATTTACATTTCTGGATTATCTTCACTTATTTCTGAAGCTCTGTAAACTTCATTTCTGTTATAGGTATGTGACAGATGGGGGCTATGAGCTTTCACTCCTGCACCACTGCAGTCTTTATTTGATTGAATGGAACCAGCAGTATGGGCCTGAATCCCACTACTGGAACCCATTAATTTACAAAAGACAACTGGACTTCACAATATAAGGTAAATGTGTACTGCTGTCATATCTGATGTCTGCCACACACAAAAAGGTTCTACATTGCACAGCTACAGATCAGATATATAAATAACCCCTGGTTCCTAGTGATTGTTAATACCTCAGATTGAGTGGCATGGGGCCAGATTCACAAAGGCTTGCATGGAGTCTAAGAGTAGAGTAAGACTCCAGCAAGCCAGCATGTCTGCCGAGCGATCCAGGAACAGCCGGGTGTGCAAGAGAGCTCCTAAAACGGCTCTTGCACAGACAGGGTTGGTTTATGCAAATGACCTCATTTGCTGCTGAAAGCTATGCAAATGAGGTAAATTTGTGATCCAGGAAGCACTAACCTGTCCGAGTAAGAGTAGTGTTATTTGCAGAAATGTACTCGGTTGGCAACTGAGTACCGTTCTGCAAATACCAAAACTGAGCTATGACAGCTCCAAATAAAGGATGCATCCAGTTGAGGAAGCATGCCAATGGCCAAATATATGGCCATTGGCATTTTTATCTGTTGCAAAATAATAAAAAAATATTTTTTTTTCCTTGATCTCCGATGTTTAAGCATAGTGCAGCACTGCGCAAACGTGCGGCGCTCTAAAAAGCCTAAAAACAAAAAATAAAAGCCACAAATAGGTATTCTATTCAAAATATTCATCTGCCATGCAGGCGAATGGCAGGCTGAAGACAACATGGTGACTGAGTAGTGGTTGCTAAGGGGGGAAGCTCAGTCTGAGAGATGTAACCAAGCATTTGTAGGCAATCCTATGCAAATGAGTATAAGGATAGTGAATCCCAAATTTCCCTGCCATGTGAACCATGTCCGTAGAGTGTAAGAGTAGGATTAGGGAAGTAACAGAGTAGAAGATAGGTGACATCATGAGGGGGTATGTATCAAAAAGACTGTAATCTTATTGGAGCAGAGTGGCATGTGTTTGCTATGAGGTACACAGGACTGGAAGAGGCGTGTCTACAGTCATCTAAACTGAAACCCAGAAACTGAAGGTGTACGCCGTGGCTATCACCAAAGTTTCTTGCAAAGCTGCTTACACTGTGTGCGTGCATGTGTGTGCCTGTAAACCACTCTAAGCCTGTGTGTGCCCGTGTAAGCCTGTGTAAGGCTGTCTAAGTGTGTATGCATGATTGTGCACCCGCCTAAGCCCGTGTAAGCCTGTGTAAGGCTGTGTGCGTGCGTGTGCACTCGTGTGCACGTGTTTGCGCTTGTTTGCGCAGCGCTGCCCCCTGTGGAAACAGAAATGGGAAAAGGAAGGAAAGGAAGTAGTAGGAAGTTAACCAAGGAGAACTAGCAGAGCTGCCAGGTGAAATCAATCAGAATCAGCCAATTACACAGGCAGTAAACTAGCCTAGCCCAGCCCAGCAATTAAAACTCTGCAAACAACATTCCCCCATGTTTTTCTCAGAAACACAGCAACACTGCAGTCTACAAAGATAAGTGAAAACTTAAAAAGCTTAACTGAGACAAAAGAATGTTAGGGGCTGCCATTGCTATTATAAGGTGACATGTGCAAGATGCTGAGGGTGGTGCCATTGTGAATGCTGCTGAGCAACCCACAGTGAGGAGACGGAGAAGAGTGTACAGACCCAGGGTAACCTACCAGGGGCTACATGAGCTGGAGATAGTGTAGCGCTATAGAGTGGACAGAGAGCTCCTGCAGCAAATTGTTGAGTTGTGCAGGCCACACCTCACACACAGGCCCAACAGAGGGGAACCCATCACAGTGGAAACCAAGGTATGTGTTGGCCTAAGAATACTAGCAACAGGTACCTTCCAGAGACCAACTGGTGATATGATGGGGATTTCACAGGCATCAGCATCCAGGGTACTGCACCAGTTCCTGAATGCCATGTCAGCACATGTCGGGGATCATGTATATTTCCCCAATTCCCGTGAGGTATTGGCCAGCAACATGCATCTCTTCCATCAAATAGCGGAATACCCTGAGGTAGTGGGTGCAATTGACTGCACGCACATACACATCAAAGCACCAGCCGGTGAGCAGGGTAGGGCCTACATCAACCACAAGGGCTTCCACTCCATCAACTGCCAGGTCGTGTGTGATGCCCAGGGCATAATACTGAATGTGTGTGCTGGTTGCCCTGGAAGCTACCACGATTCCCATATCTGGCATCTGTCTCAGCTGTACCAGACATTTGCCAATGGGGACATCCCTGACGATCACTTAGTGGGGGATGCTGGATGCGCACTGGAGCCGTGGCTGATGACACCCATCAGAAATGCATGCACACCTGAACAAGAACACCATAATGAGGCACACGCACAAACACGAAATGTAATAGAGCATGTGTTTGGAATGCTCAAGTCATGGTTCCATTGCCTGGACACATCTGGTGGAGCCTTGCAGTACTCACCAACTACATGTACCCAAATTGTCATGGTATGTGCCATGCTACACAATATGATCCTGCGAAAACAGCTGCAGCAGGAACAGCATGGGGCAGGGCCAAACAGCCCCCCACCATTGCCAAGGCCTGCACAGGCACAGCGTGACTCGGAGGAGGAACAACCTGAGCCTGCCCCAGTAGGCAGAAGGAGGTGTGCCCAGTATGCCTTGGCCTTGGCAAAGAGGCAACACATAGCACATACACTGGCTCAGTAGGAACCCCGGAAATGATACCTCTCTCTGACTCGCACATAAAATAAAAGGGATGCCTAACTTGACACTACCTGTTTTCAAACATGTATAGGGAATGTACTATGTGCATCCGACATAGGCAGCCCTGCAGGACCACCTGAGGCATGATTGCCATGTTTTAAGCAATATAAAGCAGTGCTAAGCAGCCTTTACCAATATCTAGTATATGTCCACAAAATTGCTCGTTCCACCTAGCGCGTCGGGCAACGTTGGGCAAGGTTGGCCAAAGTTGAGCAAAGTCAGTTAAACATGCTCATATCTGCTGTACTGTTCCTTAAGCAGTCTGGTCTGCCCAGCATGACAATAAAAAGCAATGACAGGGCTCAAACCCAGGATACTGTGCACTATAGTCACAGTACTGAACCACTAAGCCATGGTAACATTTCAGTGGCACAGACACAGCAGGAAAATTGTACGCTAATGCAAACACAAGGAAATGCAGTATCATGCCCCTAAAGAGGCAAATGGGTAACCTCCCCCACACGCCTATGCAGACCGAGAACATCAGGCTAGGTGGTGTGATGTGGGTTGTGTAGGCTATGAAGTCGCAGTGTCATATACGTGACATTGGATGCCAACATCTGTAGTACAGTAGTATGCCTCAAGCCACTATGATAGGCAACAGTACAGACTGAAATGGTGTCCTGTACATAGCAGTGCAGGCATAGGAAATGTGTATAAGTGTCAGGTGAAACCCACATCCTATGTACACCCACAGTAACAATCAGGTGTGCCCCCGGCTAGAAATGTACAAAGGATAGCTGTTCCCCCTGTATGTAGAAATGTTGGTAAGTCTATGCAAAGTGTCGCATGGAAGCCCTGCAGGCACAGCATGATCCCTGTTGATCTATGACATAAAGGTGAGTCCTGCTGTAAAAATACAACTTGATTTTCCATACACGTATAGTATAAATGTCTATACTGGGCATGCTCACACACTCCAACAAATGTAGTGGATTCCATTCAGCATCACACTGAAAGGTCATACTGGGCATGCTCACACACTTAAAGAAATGAACCAAATGTCAGGCAGCAACATACTGAAAGGTCATATGGTGCATGCTCACACACTTAGGCTAAATACGGATGTGATAATCAGGGATCTATGGACAAATGTGGATAGCCATCTCTACTTCCAGAAACACATTGACGAAGTGGTTGGAAAATCATGTTACGTGTTCACATAAACTGCCAAGGTCTGTGCATGTAGATCAAAGGAGGTTCCCACTACTCAGCAGTCATCAGACCTGTCAGAGAGTACCACAACACACTTTTGATGAATCTGACTAGGCACGTTCAGCAGCTAGAAAGACCAATGAAGTACCTTAACAAGAGGATTACTGGCCTCAAATAGTCACCCCATGCAACAAGACTGAATGTAACCCAATCTGTACTCTGTGGCATACTGTCTACTCAGGAGATCTCTGCCCAACAGACAGGTTCATGTCATGGTTACACTCAGATCTGTTCAGAGTTAAAGCTCAATGGCAGTAAATGTACAGAGCCAACTGATATTGCCAACATCCTGGCAGATAGGATCACTGTTAACTGTACCCCCCTCTCACCCATGAAAGAGCACATCTCTATAATGGAAGACTGCAAAGTTGCTATTATCATGGCTGCACAGGTAATAAACACTTTCCAAAGCCAGTATCACAGCAGCCATGGGACCAGATACCCCAGGCTGTGTAATATCTACTTCCCTGAAGTAAACATTAACATGGCAGGTCTGTGGCAGCTGAATTTTCCAGAGGAATGCAAACCAGGAGCCAGAATGGTAAACACAAAAGATGTGGACATCCTACAAAATGGCCTCACTGGGACAGATGGCTGTTGTCAAAGCCATGGGCTCTAGCTCAATGCCAAAAGGTGCATTGTCACCCCATGTTAAAAACTCTGTAGCTAAGAGCTACAACAGAGGTGGTAGTATACTTCACACTGAAAGTGTGGCAAGAGACCTTGGGTCACAGGTGGACAGTGGATACAACTGTGATAATCACATTCCCACAGTAGTCAGGAAACCCTCCCATGTGACACACCTCATCACGAAATGCGTCTCATGCAGAATGGAAGAGGACAATGTTCCCCTCCACTCATCACTCACTAGAACTATAATAGAGTATAACGCCACTGTTGCTATGTACCTCACAAGACAACTACAACAACTGGAAAGCCAGCAGCAATACCACACAAAGAGCATTAGCAGCCTGAATTACATGCCATACACAGACCATCTCAAAATGCTCCATATGTGCTCCCTTGCATATCGCCTACTCAGAGGTGTTTACTGCCTAACATACAAAGCTATGTCAAACACAGAGCTGTTGGATATGGTCCATGTAAAACACTCACAATCCCTCTGATCTGTGGACCCAAAACCACGAGTGAAATACAAAAGGAAGGGGTGTACCCATTTACCCTATGGATACCCACACCTTCAGGTTAGTAGCAGAGCATGAGGTCTTGGAGACCATGCAAGTGCAACTAACATTGGCCAAAGCTGGCCATCAGATTGTAGCCTGCTACAGATCACGTACCTTGTCTCAGGAACCTCACTCAGTATTCTGGAGAACAGTGGAAAGTATAAAGGTCCTGTCAAACACCATTATATGTGGAGATTACAACTACCCAAACAGTGAGTGGTGGAATTACTCATGTACAACGTCCTTCACCCAATGTTTCCTAGAGTTAAAAATCCCTAACACCCTGGAACAGCTGGTCACCACGCCCACTAGAGGTGACAACATACTGGACATGATCATCGCCAACATTGGGTACCAGTGTTCCACTACAGAGATAAACCCCTCGCTGGTAATATCAGATCATGAAGTAATCACACTGGACATCCACATTCGGCCTCCCCACCCAGTCAATGAAACCACTGTGAAGACATTTGCAAAAGCAAACTGCACACTACCCAAGACCAAAGTGGAGTGTTCCAAAGCCCTCTTGCTATAGGATAATGGTATACAATCTGCAGAATCATTTACAAGTGCATCCTAAGAGTATCTACAGGGATGCATGGAATGAGACATTACAAATAAAACCAAGATGCACACCTCCAAAAGTAGGACAACAATCAGGTGGTTGTTGCCCATAAATAAGCTAGACAACAGAAGGAGGAAACAAACACATGACAGAGCCAACTTCACTGAAGGAAACGCATAACTGATCATTATCAGGATGAAACAATGATCGCTCATAAAATAATCCAAGGACAATTTCTAAAGACAAATAGCCAAGGAATGTAAGAATAACAACCACAAAGCCTTTGGTAGCTATACCAGACATGTAGGTGTCAACCTCCAAATATGCTGTCAGCTACTGAAAAAAGGAAAGAAATACACCAAACCAACTTTCATTGCCCACATCCAGGGGGACAGGTTCAGTGTAAACACCTCCCCATCACCCCCAAAAGGGCCTGTGCCCATTACAGAAGGATGCAGAGCCCCAGACATCATGGACATGCAGGTAAAGACAGCCCTCACCAAAGCTGAGAACACAGCATCAGTGTGACTGGATGGTGTCCCAGGCTGTGTCACACATTAGGCCCATGAGGAACTGGACCCTCACTCACATTCACTGTCCAGACACAAGCGTACCACAGGCTATGTACCCAAAGAATGGCATTCACAAACAGTCATCCAGCTCCAGAAAGGGGGTGCCACAACAGAACATGGACACCATTGCCCAATATGTCTACTCAGCCTGGTCTACAGAGCTATTGAGAAAATTGTCATAGAACCCATAAACGGAGACATTGGAGACCTCCAGACACTGGACTCTCCACAACTTCACCTTGTGAAAGTCAGATCCTGGCTCCTAAACCTAGTTGACTCATTTCAAACAGTTACCAAGGACATAGATGGAGATGAAAGTAGTCCACACAGTCCACCCGGACCTCACAAAGGACTTTCCACACCATTCCCCACTCTGTCATCATGGACAAGCGTACCAGCTGGAACATTAACAGCTATGTCACAGGATGGGTGGCCAGGTGGCTCACAGATCAAACACACATGTTCATAGTTGCTGGTGCCATGTCCAACTCTAAGCCAGTCACAAATGGCATCCCACAGGTCTTGTTCCTGGGACCCCACCTGTTCTGCAGATACTGCTCAGAGGTACAGGCAAGCATGGGAGGTGTATGGCTAAACAGGTCTGCAGATGAATGGTAACTGTGGTCCATAATCAACTGCACTGCTAACACAGACATCCTCCACAAGTGTCTTACAGAGACAGATACCTGTTCTCAAAACAATGCCCTCAAGCTGTATGCCAAAGAATGCATAGTCATCCCCTTTAGGTACAACAAAGTGCACACAAATTACCACATAGGTAGTAATCCAGTATGTATGGAGAAAGTCATTATGGCCCTGGGGACACAGGTAGATAGTACATACCCATTTGATGATGACATGGCCAAAGTGTGTAGACATTCCTTCAATGTAGCCCACCTAATGTCACCTAATGTAACCCACTTTGTATATTCTGATGATGTCACCATCCTACAAATAAACCTGTGGAAAGGATAACTCACAGTAATGTGTATAGTGTGGTGTGTAAATGCACACCTCTGGAGTATCATAAAGTAGTTAGGCAGTGGTTTGAATCCTGCACTTGACAAGTGTGTGTGGTCTCCTTGGAAAGGAGCAAACATTTTGGAGAGTAGTAAAACACCTTAAAAGTGGTAAACTAATCTCTGTCAAGTCTGATTATGTCACCATCCTACAAATATACCTGTGGAAAAAGGAACCCCCAGTAATGTGCATAGCGCGTCATGTTAATGAGTACTCCTCTAATATCATGAAGTAGTTAGGTAGGGGTTTGAATCCTGCACTTGATAAGTGTTTGTGTGTGGTCTCCTTTGGAAAGAGCAGCCTTTTAGGAGGGTCGTAAAACACCTTAAAAGTGGTGAGCCAATCTTTGTCAAGTCTGATGATGTCACCATCCTACAAATATACCTGTGGAAAAGAGAACCCCCAGTAATGTGTATAGCGCATCGTGCTAATGCATACTTCTCTAGTATCATGAAGTAGTTAGGTAGGGGTTCGAATCCTGCACTTCACAACTGTGTGTGTTCATGTGTGATCTCCTTGGAGAAGAACAACCTTTTTGGAGAGAAGTAAAACACCTTAAAAGTGGTATACACATCTTTGTCATGTCTGATGATGTCACCATCCTACAAATATACCTGTGGAAACAAATCCCCCCCCCCAGTAATGTGCATAGTGCATTGCGCTAATGCATACTCCTCTAGTATCATGAAGTAGTTAGGTAGGGATTTGAATCCTGCACCTGACAACCGTGTGTTTGTGTTCATGTGTGATCTCCTTGGAGAGGAGCAACATTTTTGGAGAGTAGTACAACACCTTAAAAGTGGTATACACATCTTTGTCATGTCTGATGATGTCACCATCCTACAAACATACCTGTGGAAAAGGTTGTGCCCAGTAATGCGCATAGCACATCATGTTAATGTGTACTCCGCTAGTATCATGAAGTAGTTAGGTAGGGGTTTGAATGCTGCACTTGACAACTGTGTGTTTGTGTGTGGTCTCCTTGAGAAAGAGCAACCTTTTAGGGGAGTAGCAAAACACCTTAAAAGTGGTAAACTATCCTTTGTCAAATCTGATTATGTCACCATCCTACAAATATACCTGTGGAAAAAATACTTCCCAGTAATGTGTACAGCACAACGTGTTGATGAGTACTCCTCTAGTATCATGAATTAGTTAGGTAGGGGTTTGAATCCTGCACTTGGTGAGTGTGTGTGCTCTACGTGTGTGACAGTATTGGGGGTTTTGCTTTTACTACCGTATGACATATCAGTAGGCATTGCACATGTGAGGTAGCTATGAGGCAAATACATATACGTACATATTACCCCAAGTATTGCATGTGTGGGAACCCTGCTTTAACCAAGTACACAGTTGGCATCTTTGCCAAACTGTGCTGCTGCTTTACAGACCTTAGGTCACATGTGTATGCCTGTGACAAGGCCAGCCACTGCAGTGATGCCTGGCCTAGGTCATCCATGTCACACACACACTCATTATGGTTTCTATTGAATTGTGTGTGTGAGGGTTTATGGCCGAGGTATGTGTCAGACCTGTTCAAATGCAGCAGAGTCTGTCAATGATGACTATGCATTATAGGTGTACAACAACCTTTGTGGACATGCATGCAGACCCCTGATTGCTTATGTGATCCACCGAGGGATTCCAAAATACCTTTGGGAATGTGATTATCAAAGGAGGGATGACGTAACACTAGGTTGCATGTACACATCAGTACGTGTTCATGATGTTGGTGGCTACTACCTATGTGGTACTGTGGGGATACTATGTTCCATAATGGTGGGTGACTATGCTTAGTTTCGCCTATAGCTTTACAGCATGGGTTTGACAACAGGTATCTGTCTGTATGATACCCTTGTGGAGGATGTGTGTGTCACCTGGAGAATGCAGTATAGGCCACAGTATGCATTAGCACACGTGGACAGACATATTCCTACTGTGATTGCTTGTACCTAAGAGAGCGATATGCTGAACAGGAGTGGTTTCAGTAATGGATGCAGCTGAATACCACTGGTTACTGGCATAGTATAGTACCTGAAGGATCCAAATGTTGTTGTGTGTCCTACATCTGTGTGTCAGTTGTCAGGACATCTGCTAATGATTGGTTATGGTCAGGCTGTTGCAGTCATGTTTACTACTAGAATGCAAAACAATGACAGATAGTAACAGTATCACCCACAGCAGAGTGTCAAACCATGTCATACACACATGTGTAGTCAGGTTCCAAAATGTGTGTAGTACAATGCATACTGGCCACCAGTAGAAACTATGGAGTGTTACTGTGTAATACAGAGCATGTCACCCTGCTCATGTGTCCACTATGCATGTACATGCAGACAGTGCACCTCCACCATTTCCACAACTGTACACCTGCAAATATGTGCTTCAAACATCCTACACATACTGTCCACTCTCTAACACATGCTGCCAATACTGCACACATCAGCCAAGTGGCACGTGGGTGGACAATATACAATTGGAGCTAACACTGCTGTAAACAACACTACAATGACAATCATAGCTTTAATGTATCATGCCTGTTCAGCTACACCTTCAAGCATATCATTACACTCTACTGCTGATAACATGCTAACATTGCTATACTGCTATAAAGACACCCTGTGCATCAGCACCGTGGTAGCCTGTTCCTGCATCGATGTTACAGATGACAGGAGGTGGCACAGGTTTCATCATATGCACAGGGTGTGTTGTTGGTCTGCCAGAGGCCTACAGTGAGCCATCCAATCGACATGTATGTGTGTGTGTGTGTGTGTGTGTGTGTCTGTGTGCGTGAGGGGCAAGAATAATGGTATGGGCCAATGTTGATGTAATGTGTGTAGGTATGTGTTAGCCCTAGGTGTCTGGATTATGTGTGTGTGTCATCTGCATGCACACAGTTCCACCATGTGGCTGCCACATATGGGTACTTGTGGGACAGCCACAGACTGTACCTGCGAGGCTTCACAGATCACCGTCTCTGGCCACGGATATGGTACCTATGCCTGGCAGGGGTGCTACTGACACTATCAGGTACCAAGCCAGACTGGGTACTATCCCCAGAGGTAGATGGATGTACACTGGACCCTGGTCCCTGCTGGGACTGTCCAGAGCCACGTGCACGTGGTCTTCTAGGACGTTCTATGGACAGCCCACCCCCAACATTGCTGGGGCTGGTACTGGCACTACGGGAGTGGCTGTTGCTTGAGGGACATCTGCAGCGACTGCCAGCTGCTGATATTGCTGACATACATCCACGTCGATGACGCAACCATCCCGCACTGTCTTGACACATTGACATGACATTGCGGAGGACATCTAGTGTCTCTCCCCAATGTCTATCGGTGACCTCAGTGTAATTGTGGATGGCACCAGCTAGGTCATAGATACTGTCTATTATGGTGGTGTTATGTGCCCTCTGTGCCCTCAGTCCTTGTCTGGTGTACCATTCCTTATGTACCTGTGCCTCCATGACAGCCTGGAACATGTGTGAGGTACTGAGACCTGTGGCACGTCTGCCAGTGGCATGACAGGCAGCAGTGCTCCAATGAGAACCCCTTGACATCTGCCTATGTGGTACCCTTCCAGACATCTGGGTATGGCTGCTGTATCAGTTTGCATGTGCCATGGATACCACACTGTCCTGGCCAATGCCGGCTGTACGCTGTCCCTCTGCTGAGGGCATTGGTGACGGATGTATTAGCAGTATGACTGTGTGCATGGATGGGGTGGACACTTGTGTAGTGTCGATTGGTGGCCCAACTATAGACCCTGGCAAACATGCCTGTGCCTCAACACACCTATCATCATTGTCACTATCATGTTCAGAGACATCAGTTTCCCTGCTGCATTGAACCAGCCCAGTATCAGCACCTGTGAGAGGGAGACAGGAAACACACTTTACGACCTGGACATGATGTCAGCACACATGCACACATGCACTCGTGCACACATGAACACATGAACACATGCACGCATGCACACATGAACGCATGCACACATGCACACATGCACATATGAACACATGTACACATGCACACATGCACACATGCACACATGAACACATGCACACATGCGCACATGCACACATGCACACAAATACACTCCTCACTAGTACAGACACACACACACGCCACCAGCAATCCCGAACATACTCAATAGCATGCGATGTTGGGGTACAGTATCACAAGCCAAACATTTATATCAAACGTGACAGCATGCAGGACATGTGTTGCTCAGCAGCATGCAGAGTGAGTGTAGACAGCCATTGCTAATAACAGTATACATGGCCTTGATGCATGTGTGTTTTGTTCAGTGAATGGCCTCACCCTGGGACATAATGTGTACATGGACACAACATTGCTGTGTAGGTATTATAAGCCCTGCAATGTCCTGTGCACCATCAGTCACAGGTATACATACCATGGCTGGATGTGTATCAGTGTGTCACATAGATATCCATTTCTGATTAGAGCATCTGTGTCTTTAGCAGATGATTGTGGACACAGGTGTAGCACATGCATGCTATGTATACACACAGGATGAGTGGTGCATGTATACCTGATGGAATACCATTGCTCAACATAGCCATTGTACAGTGGTTATGGTGAGTGTAGGACATATTGTGGACATGCCAGTGCCAGCCATGACATGGCATGATACCACACAGCTGCAACATGAAACATCACACATACACAATGTGTGTCATGTGACCTATACACCCCATAGCATTACAAGACATATGTGTGTCACTTTCTACAAATGGGGATTGCTATGCATATTGCGTATAGGTGCATATGTCTGCACACACACAACATTAAGGTGCATAGCAATTCATGATATGTGGATTGCTGTGGCCACTGTAACTGGATGGGGTGTAGTACCATGAGCTATCATCATGCAGCATCATGTGGTCACTCAAGGCTACTCATGTGTGCCAGACCAGCACATAGCATGCTGTACCTGAACTGCAGTACCATGGCTACATTCACCATTTCATGGCCAGTTGTTACATGGGTTTGTGAGGTGCTCAATAGGGGGCATTGCCTAACATGAATGTGTTATGTGTTGAAGAGTGTTGCACAGTCACATGTGAGGCATCTACCCCTCAGGTATATTAAGTGTGCTGTGTGGATGAGGTTTGGGATACTGTAGTGTGACCTTACAGTGGGTGTCTGAATACGCCATGTGTATCATGTTAACGTGTACTGCGTATGACAAAGGTGTGTATGTTGTGTGCATGTGTATCGACTCTGTCTATCCGATGTCCACTACAGTGTTGCCACAATTGTGTGGGATGCTCTGTGTATTGTATGTGTTTTAGGCAGCTACCCACCTTACTAGGATGTGCATAGTCTCACAGCAAACATGCACAGCATAAAGTATGTGTAGGTGAGTTACGTGTACATAGCCTACACCTCACCTATGACATGCACATTTAATTAGCAATATTAAAGGTATAACACACTCACCAGCATGGCTCTGCTGCCTTGCTGTCACACCAGAGGGACCTACAAGGATATCAGACACTTTGGCAGTGGCAACAACTGTGGCATTGCTACTGTGTGTTTGCAATCTTACAGTAGTACAACGGTGGACAGTCACATGCTTACAGATTATGTTCCTAATTATTAGTATTGCACAACACTAGGCACCACATCATCTAACTACACAGTACACATCTCACATAAGCATGCTCTACTAATAGAGGTAACAGTATTCTACAGCTATGCCATGTTACCTGCACGCTCCATGTCAACTTTCTGGGTGGCTCTGGCCTCCATGATGATACATGTCAATTGTTGTGGTAGTTGTTGGCCATTAGCCACCTGGCTCAGGAGCAGCTCCTCCACTCTGGTGAGGGGGGGGTGGATGGCTACCCCCCCCCCCCCACCTGTGGCAAGCTGTTGTCTGCAGATATCAGACGCACGCTGCCGGACATGTCTAATTAAATCACTGCAGTGATGGTGCACCTGCTCATATGTTCGGTTATGCATGCCTGTGTCATTTACCCTACGGACAAGGTCTTGCCACAGCGCAACCCGCTCATGCTGGTCCTGGCTGGTTCTGGAGAACAGCAGTGCATAGTGCTGCACCAGGCTCACTGTGATCGCTTCCTCCTCGGCCGTGCTATATTCTAGGTTACGGTGGTGGGACATTACCCTGGAAGACAATTAAACAATATGTGTGAGCAAGTCATGTGGCACACGTAACATTCTAAAGTACAGATATAAATTAACTGCCATATATAGCAACCTATTGGCTGTCAGAAGATACACACTTTCTATACCACATATCAGTTCTCAACACACAGATACCTGACAGTGCCTGGCACACTCTATATATCAAACCATGTTTTGCACAGCAACTAATTTATGAAAGTATGTAAGACTATACAACAGTACATGACACACTGTATGTGACACAATGCACCACCTAGCCACAGACAAAGTCCACTGACAGTATTACCAGTATACCACACTAGTCGCTGATGGCAGACCCCTGCCTAACATATGTGCACATTCGTTGATATAGGTGGCATACTGCTGTACTAGACTATCCATGTTGCTAGATACGCAGTTATATCCTGCAACACACATATGACTGAGGACATGGTACAGGCATACCCACACACACAGCAGACATACATAACAGACACAAAGGTATGGCAACCCAGGTGACCTTTACCTGTGTACCTTACAGTACTGTGTGTCAGTAGTTACCAGACCTTATGCCTGAGGTATGTAATCTGTGAGGACTACAGGGAACACACATAACAGTGGTTCCAATAAATGTGCACGTACACCATACTGTGCTGTTTAGGCATACAGCTTCAGGTAGTACTACAGTTCATATAGGAGTTGGTTTCACCAGCAGTAACACACAATAAGCATACATGTACTGCTTTAGCCTTCAATGGGACACCCCAGTCATCAACAAGGGACTACGTCAGACCGTATGGCATACTGCTTTTTCTACCTACCAATTGCATACACATCTTTTGCTGGGATCACAGCTAGGACACATAATACCATGACTGAAACAGTTTTCCACTAAGCTATCACACGTATACTGAACTCTGACACATTCACCAACACATTCACCATCACACTCAGTCAACCTCACATATTGATTATTGCAACAAGTACATGTGGGTGTGTAGCAGTTCATAGGTAGGAAAAAGGCTATTGGCCCTAGGGCCTATAGAACTCTAGCCATACGCTACCCTGGCCTCTGACATACATGTATTTAAATTACACGTGGCCCAGTCAAGCAGAGACACTGATGTGATTGTCTGGGTGTATTCACTATCTCCCATACAATCTCCAGGATTATTTATGATGACTTCTAATTAGGTGTTTTGTTTGCTATGGATAGTTGGTTAGTTCCAGAGTATGGGATGTCTCTGAGATAGGAATCTATCCCTCCAGCATGTGCTGTTTATTGTGGTCAAAGGGTTTGTGTCCCTAGAGCGTGTAGCTCATACAGATTGTGATCTGTTTACGTGGAGCATGTCCAACAGATCTGGGTTTCACATAGCTTAGTATGTCAGGCAGTGGTCACCTCTGGGTAGGCGGTATGCGACACAGTCTAGTTGTGGGTTTGTGGGACGGTCTGCATAGGGCATCTGTTTGACGCCGGTATCACTCTTTGTGAGGTATGTCTGTGTCCTTTCCACTTGCTGTAGATGTCTTGTGAGGTACATACCACATGGGGCATTGTACTCAATATTGGGTTTATGTGTGTGGAGTTGAGGGGAACACTGACCTATTTTTCCATGGATGACACACCTTTTGTGATGACATGTGCCACGTAGACGATTACATGACTAGTGTGGCACTGTGACTATCAAAGGGGAGACTACTGTCCACCTGTGTCCCATGGTCTCTTATCACACCTTTGGTGTTAGGTAGACTACCATCTATGTGGTAGTTCATGGGTACTGCGTCTTTGCAAGGAGGGATGGCAATACAGTGTCAACATTGAGCTTGAGTCCATGGCTTTGTCACCAGGCATCTGTTGCAGTAATTATGACCCTCTCTCTCTCTCTCTCTATATATATATATATATATATATATATATATATATATATATATATACACACACACACATACATATGAACATCCATTGCTGTACATATAGATATGCATATAGGCACTTATACAGTCCACCTGTCATGGTGGGTATATCAAGTATGGGAAGGTTGTGACGTATATAGTTATGTCATAACATTGCACAGTGTTGTGCAGAATGCTTTGAAGGTATTCTCAGCCCATGTAGCTTTAGCAGGCCTCACTGGCTGCAACACTGCAAACCTGATGAACCATAGCCACAGCGTTTAACCACCATGTCATATACCAGTACTGTATGCTGTCTGGTCTGCCACACACTACAACCTACATAGAAATATGCACATAACAACCTTCAACAACATATATATATATATATATATATATATATATATATATATATATATATATATATCCACCTGTCACAAACAGTTGCAGTATGCCCCTTGCTCAATGCACATGTACAGATGCTAATATATCTGACACGGACAGTTCCCTCCGTATGTGTGTGCCATACACACACAAGGACCACACTATTGTAAGTAAGTGTACCTCACGGCTGACCTGGTGGGCCTTGCTGCAACATGAACAGGTGTCACATGTGAGCACACAGTAATATTAGAGGGTGTATACATAGCTGCTAATACTGAATTAGCATACTAGCCTGGTACAGCTGTTACCAATGCTAAGCTACACATTAATATGACTATCATGCATTTGTTACTCTGTCACATCCATGGTTGCATAACCGTATGGGCTACTACCCCCAAACAGCCATTGTACACACTACTGTACAGAACACAGATAACATGGATCAGATGTTTGACATTTAATGCTGAACTACATATGTCGCTGTCACATCCCACTGTACACAGCAACACACTCATTTCCCCATGTCAGTGGTTATGCAGGGCATCTGTGCATCGATACATACTGCTGCCACATATGGATGATTCAAACTATATAGAGTACCCTTCATAAACATCTACTACATTCCAGTAAATACATTGCTGTTACATACATTTCCTTTGTATATGTTCGTATATGTTGCTGTATATCCTGGTATACTTCTTTTAGCAATATACGTTTTGCTGTCAATATCTCTTTTACTGTTCAAGATTTTTTTTTATAGATTTATATTTCAGAATATATTGGTTTTCAATTTTTTTTTTCAATATATTTTTTGTTCAGTTTTTTTTCTATATATTTATCTTTCAATTTATTTTTCAATATATTTTATTTCAATGATATTTTCCAATATATTTTCTTTTCAATATATTTTTCAATATAATTTATTTTGTCAGTATACTGTTTTTTCAATATATTCTTTTTGTTATATTTCTTTACTTTACCTCACTTTTTCTTTTCTTTTTTTTCTCTCTCTCTCTCTCTCTCTCCCTCCGTACCTGCAATGGAATGATTGCATGTGTGGACAGCAAGTACAGACTGCTTTTATAGGTATCTGCACATGTGCATGTGATGGCCTCTGTACCAGTTGGTGGCCACCATTTGGCAATTGCATGCAGCCTGCTGTGTGGTACTTGCAGTACTCACTGTCATAGCAACCCAGTGCTATAAATTGCTAGGTCAGGTAGGCATAGCCCTTTCAGAATTCCAGAGTGGGGAACATGCTTGTTTGCTGTGGACACCGTTGTGTAACTCAGAAGGTTAGTATACTTCTTCTAACTGCTGCTAAGGGTGTAGCCAGTTATTTGTATGTTGTACTCAGACCTGAATGTTGCATCTTCCAGTACACAGTTGACAGTGTAGAATTGTACTCACCCCTAGAAATGAAAACAAGATACATGGGAGTAAGGTGTTTCTTTACAACATCCACTATTAGCTGTCATACATATGTAGTAATTGAGATATCTTCATTTGGCACATGAACTGTTTGGGAACAGCTATACTGTGGATATTAATGTACTCACTTTGGAACTGTTTGTGCTTCTTATTTTGTTGACATTATCACAGGATGCTCATGAAACTGGACAATTCCAGTACTGAGTATGCCTACATACATCCCTGCTGCACCTTGAACACACTGGTATTTTGTACATTTGGGTGTCCTGCTATGATACTGTGTGGGGGTTGTGAAGTGCTACTGTAACAGTATTTACTGCTAGAATGTCTGGTTTTGTTATCACAGTCATGTAATGCAATTCCAAAACAACTGCTGGTAAAGTTCCACAGAACAAGTTTTGGTGTTATGGCATTCCTACCTTTCCTTTACATTCACGCATTCTGATGCATGATATATATATTTCAGCAACATCCTGCTGTACATCTACTGTGGCCTAGTGGTACTTCATGCAGTCTAGTGTGTCCGACGTCTGGGGTTCGAGACTGACAGTGGTGTTTTATTTTGCTGCTGAGCAGAACAAGGCCCCTCATATGCAGGGTGACTAAGGCACTTTTAAGCAGTTGTAAGCGGGTTTGCACAATGCTTAGCAATATTTAGCTAAGCGCACACATGTGCACACTCGCTCAAACCCGCTTACTGCTGCTTAAAAGTGCTTACTCCCGCTAACCCCCACACTCATTTCTTTGAAAGAAAATAAAATAGGGAGATAGGAAAGTGGTGAAAAAGAGGCACAAAGAGGGAAAGACAGTAGGGATGTGCAGGACGGGTGTAGGGAAGGTCCATAGCTGCCCATTTCTTTGACAGCAACAGCTGTGCATATACTAGTAATTTGGAGGGAATTTTTAAACCTTCCACCACTGAGAGAGGGGAGGACAACAAAGTATGTTGTACTGCCAATTGAATTTCAGTTTCTGTGTCCAGCAGACATCTGTGCAAAATGGGCAGCTATGTATGGGGCGTAATTTTTTTGCGGGAGCAGATTGCCCATTTTTTTTTTCAGGTGAGAGTGGAATGTGGGGTAGGGGAAGTAGGTATGTTTTGGGAGGTAGGTTGGGGAGGTAAGCAGACAAGACAAACAAGACGCATACAGGGGAAGAATATGACACATGGGGTGGGTGTACACAATTGATGGGGAAGGATGTTTGGAAATCACAAACCCATGAGCACACAGATGGTAACAGTGGAATTGAGATCCCCACCCATGGGAAATTACCACTGCACCTTCACAGCCCAGAGGGTGGCTGTGCTGGGGGCTGCATAGGAGGGGCAGGCTCACCCATGAGTCGCACCACTCTTGCCTCGAGCTGGTGTAGGGGATCAGGAATTGAACGCTGGATCTTCCTACGCACCACAGTACGGACTGTTCGGAGGGTGACAGGTAGCCCTCCTCTGGCCATGCTTGCATGGAGGGGGACGAGCCCCATCCCCTGCAGTGCTTCCACCCAAAGGTGGCACAGGGCCAATGGAGGAGGAGTTCCCGGGATTGGCACCAGACCTGCTGGTGCCAGGTGCCATCGCCAGCTGAGGTGGGACAGGTGGGTCCGCTGGGACCGGCCTTCCCATACGTTCTGTGTTTAGGTGAATTTAATGACAATATAGCCAACAGCATTCCAAATTAGTTGTAACAGCATGCAGTAATATTCCCATTAACCCAACACACCAGAGTTCCAACAGCTGAACAGCAAGCATAACACATGCATATATTGAACCACAGTGGACATTCCAACAGCATACAGGAATGAATGGTGGCAACAGGCCACAAAGATTGTGGTGGTTGAACAGGGTACATGCATCAAAGTTATGCAGATATTTATAAACCAATAGGACATATGTCCCAACAAATGTTTTGAGATTACACATACCCATTGAGGTGTGGAATTGCATTGTTTATGCACACACAGTAGGGTGTAAAAAGATACCTCCATTAACAACTTATATGAAATTATAGTTTACACTACATTCCTATTGACTGCAGGTATATATCCCCTACATGTAGTATTACACTAGGCAATGTCCATTACGTTATGGGATGTGTTTTGCTAGTTCCTTATGTATGTGACCTGGATCTGTTATACAAACTGTCCAGGATGCAGATGTTACTGCTACATATTTATATATTTCATTTATATTCCTATGTCTACATATCTGGATGTGTTCAGGTGACATTATCAGTTATATTTTAACAGCCCCCTACATTTCTAGCAGCACATTGACATTTCTGGTGCACACAATTACAAGCTACTCATGTGCCAGATTTACCTATACATGCCAGGCTTGAAACTACAGTTGAGGACTGTATATATGCTTAAGAGATACTGGCACTCCCTTCGTACTCTTTCTATGGGCCTACCTAAGTGTGGGTTGACAGTGCTTAATACAACACTACTATTTCTATACTGCAAGAGTACATCTACATTTCCAAGAAAGTGACACAGACACACTACAGGTGTTATACCTTTATTAATTACATTACACACTTTTCTAGTGGCTCTCTCATTTATTTGTTATTACAGTGCATGCAGACATGTTATTCAGGGTGTATTATACCTTAATTTATGGTTTACAACACTCTTTTTCTGGCTCTCTCACTTATTCCATATAACAATACATGCAGAGAAATACTTCAGGACTTATTATACCTTTATTAATGGGTTACAACACTCTTTTTCAGGCTCTCTCACTTATTTTACATAACAGTTCATGCATAGAGGTTATTCAACCCTTATTATACCTTTATTATCAGGCGGAGACACTTTTAGCCAGGCTCTCTCACTTATTTTATATAACAGTACATGCAGAAAAATTACTAACCTGCCTGGTGGTGCAGCCTTAGCAGCCTATCTGCATAAGCTTGCTGATTCGCAGCACGGACGCCTGCAGCTGTGAAGTAAATTAAGTGATATTGAGACATATACCTATCCATACTATCGACTACACTAGCAATTTTTACATACTTCAGTCCATGGCTACCTACTCAGTAGTGGGGCATTTTGCATCCCACGGGCCTCCTGTATCCATTGGTTCAGTAGTTCCTGCTTGCATCTCTTCAGGTCTGTACGGTGATGTCTAACCTGCTCACCAGTCCGAGGGACGCCTGTGGCGCTTTGTATTTCGTGCCCTGGAACTGGCCCTGCAGGAGTCTAGCATCATGATGATGGACGAGGAGCCAAACCATCAGTTTTGACTCCTCAATGCCCCACCATTGCACTCGGAAGTGAGAGCCCTCTCCGACACCAGCCATTGCTGCCTGCAGATGGGAGATGCAACCAGTTATGGCGAGTATTCCCACCTATGGAGCTTAAATATGCCTCATTTCCTGCACTTATTTGTGATTGGCTGGATTTGAAAGTTCTCAACTGAGTGCACACCTGCTTAGCACTGGGTAAACTTTGATTCATATGTATATGTGTGTTGACAGTCCATGAATATCAAATTCTGTCATGGCTTAGTGGATTAGTACTGTGATTATGGTGCACATTATCCCTGGTTCAAGACCTGTCATTGCTTTTTTATTTGACTACTGGCCTGACCGGTAGGGGGTGTGGCTGGGTTTAGCCGACTTTGCTCAACTTTGCCCAATGTTGCTCTACGTTTACTGACATTGCCCAACATTGCCCGACACTGCGCTAGTTAGCGCGGCGTGCAGCTTCGCACAAACATGTTTGGTTTGCGCTAGTTGGTGCGATGTGCAGCTCCATGCAAAGCTATTGTGCTAGTTAAACCAGTGCTTAGCTATGGGCAATTATTCTTAACTGTTTTTACTATTGGTAAACGCTGCTTAGCAGTGCTTCACATTGCTTAACATAGGTTACTTATGCATTCATTAGTATGCATGACTGTTTTACTTTCTTATACGTATTTTAAATATCGGTCACTACTACATAGGCCATTTCAATGCATTTTAATAAAATTTAAAAGCTAAATGTCAGGAATTATTTTAATGCACGGATTTCCAGCATAAAATGAAAAGGGGAGTGGTGGGACTCGAACCGGGAATGCCTCCTTTTTCTGCCAAGGCTCTACCACTATGCTATTGCTATTTGGCTTAATTTGCATATAAGTGGTTTATTATCCTCTTCGATGTCTAAACTGCTAACTGTAGCTAAGCAATGGGCACACCCATGCACACACGTGCAAATATGGGCAGCTATATGGCGAATAATAAAAAAAATTGTTTTACATTTTATTTCATTTGTACAGGGCTTTTTCATGTGGGGGAGTGTGGTGGTGGGGGTATACACATTTGAGCGGACTCGGTCATATCTGCTGACATTTGCAGAGTTAGACACTTGCAGGGCATGGATATTTGGACTGCTTGGCAGTCTGACATGCCCCCTGCACTCCTACATGCTCCGTGTTAGCCGGGGAGTTGAGTCAGCGCACCCTCATGCATATGCATGACTCGCTGACATCATACTCTTAGACGGCCGTCTCCGAGTAGGGCTTTGTTCATCCTACATGGAGGATTACTGAATCCCCCCATGGTCTTTCACAATAACCTTACACTGAAATGTGAACAGAAGTATTTTACATAAAAGCACGTCCAATATTTTACAGAATGAGGCTGTAAAAGGAGACTCTTTAACACCAACTGCCTCCTTCCCAAGTTTATGGTATGCTGCCACCAGTTAGTTAAAACTAACAACACCACTGCATATTTTTTTACCTTTAAAGTTGGCCAGCCTTTAAAATAATCATTTGGTAGCAATTGTCAACATTCTGAAGATAGAGGCAATGCAGTTTGAAAATACCAATAAAATGAATTAAACCTTAGAATAACAAATGAAACTTCAGAAGTAAATAAAGATGTATAATAATATTATTTTCACTTGAAAAAAAATAAACTAAAGACTTCCTTTCTAAGGAAATATGCACAGCATAAAAGAATTACACAAGAAATTGCTTTTTTCAGTCAGAAAATAGCCAGAAAAATGAACCTAACATGTAAATTAAAAAAAAAAACTGCCTGAGTCTGGCCGAAAAGATACAAATGTGCCAGTACTGAATTGGGGCTTGCAAGTACAAAATAAAATTTGCAAGACTCTTAGATCTGTAATATGAGCTATGACCTAAGGGAGTGCTTAGAAAGAAAATGCAGTAACTACAGTAGCTCCTGTAAATCTTGTTACATTTTGAACTAACACTCAGATCCTCTATTCATTAGTCCCTCAATAAGATTTAATTTGGTTTTAGTTTGAATTAAGAAAATGTACTTTGTTTCTATAGTTGAATGTATGTCCATGTGGTAAGAGTACACTTCAGCAGCTAGTGACCAAAAAAGCATTGCCATGTGACATAGTCACATAAGTTTCAAGATGCATTTGGCCTGTACTGCAGATCTGCACAGCCAAGAAGCATACTTTAGATTCATTCTTACCTGCAAGACATATTTTAGAGTAGCAAACAAACCCCAGGATTCAGGAAGCACTGTGTAAGAATTGCACGGAGTGGTTCGTGTCTGTTTAGAATAGCAGCGTGCCTTGCATATGCATGAAGGCATGCTGCTATTTAATCTAAACAGACACGAACCAGGAGCGAGTGCAGGGGGTGTGTGTCAGCAGTGCCTGCACATATAATACACATCCCCTTCACTCAGAGAGTGCCATATGGTAATTTGTGACACAGATGAGTGTCAATTTATATAATATGAGAGCCTGGCTCTAATATTACATAGTAAACAAGTGTCCGCAGACACTGAAATGTAAGCAGCTAACATTTCAGTGTCCGCAGACACTGAAAAAACAAAACAAAAGCACAAACACATAGAAGGCAGCAGCCTTTAAGTGCACAACCCCAAATGTATGCACTCTTGCCCTACATGCATGGAAGCAGTAGGGCAAGAGGAATGCAATAAAAATTAAAAAATATATTTTTTTTTCTATCAAATATATCTGATATTTAAGCGGTGCTCAGTTTGTTTGCGCAGTGCGCTGCTATGCTTAGCCTGGCTGAAATCCTGAAAATGATAGACAAGTGCTACTGTGATAGAAAATGTCATCAAGCTGCTGTAGCATAGTGGTACTGGCATGGCATAGTATGTAAAACATGCTCAGTTTGAATCTCCCTCTGCCAAATTATTTAATAAACTTTTAAGGAATTTGAATTATAGATGTCAGTCATATGGCTCACATATAGCACAGTAGGTGTGGGAATATGGAAAATATAAATGTAAAAAATAATTTATAAATTTAATGAAAAAATAGATTTAAGCAATGTTTTGCTAGTGGAAGCATTGCTTACCTGCTTTCAGCTCTGCTTAGCTGGTGGAAGCATTGCTTACCTGCTTTCAGCTCTGCTTAGCTGGTGGAAGCATTGCTTTGCGAATTTGCATGGAGCTAAGCATGGTTCAGCATATTAAAACCAGCCAATCAGGAAAAAGTGCAGGAAAACCGCCCTATTTAAACCACACAGGTGGGAATACAGCCATAACCATTTGGGATTGCTCACAACAGGACCAAAATGTCTGGCGTTGGTGAAGGTGTTTGCTTCCAAGTGCAACGTTGGGGCATCCAGGAGTCCAGGGTCAAGGTTGGCTCCTAGTTAAAAACCATGACGGCAGGCTGCTGCAGGTCCAGTACCAGGGCTCGCAGTGCAAAGTGGAGGCCTGGGACCAGCTTGCATGTGATCTCACCAGTGCCACTGGCATACCCCGGACTGGTGGGCAGGTACATCACCACCATAATGACCTGAAGCAGAGGAGGGTTGCACTCTTGGACCAGTGGATCCAAGAAGCCTGAGCACAGGCTGTCCCACCTGTCTCTAAGTATGCAGACTTATGTATCTCTAAATATGGAAAAAGTTCAACTTGTGACTGTGGAGGTGTGATTAATGTGTGATGTCTTCCCATACAGCTGCTGCGGAGAGGTCCCAAAATGTTGAGCCTCATGCCCAGTGACAGGCCCAGCTGCATCGGCAGTATGGTGAGTACATAATACCCCCTACTATTAGCAGTAAGAAATCAAAATTATAGTAATGGTAGTACCACCTGTATATATAATTGCGCTGTAAAAGTCAGGAATAAATGCCTGTGTCAGGCTGCCAGTGTTACAATGGAATATTCCCAGCTACTGTGTAATACATATATCAGTAGCAAACAAGGTACAATATGCAGGAGAGGAATATTAGAATATGTATGAGTGTGTCTGAGTGAACCTGCCAAGAAAGTGTCATGTTAGGACTACTGTAATAGTTAGAAATGAAAAGCATTCCCCTGTGCAGATCATCCAGGAACAGTAATTGTGGATTTCTGAGTTGTACACATATATGTATGTCAAAACTAATAAAGGTGATCCCAGACACTAGTGCATGTCATCTCACTTGTACCTGAAAAATAGAAATGTGCATGTCCTGCAGAATGCATTAACTGATGTGAAAGTATTTAGCACTGCTTGTCTGCGTACTTTAGAATGAGCATGTCAAATAACTGAAAAAAAGCAACAGTACATATTTCCATCAGAATGTGTTTTACTTGTTTGTCTGCCAGCATTGTCCTGTGTTAATCTTTCAATTTCAGCTGTAAGTAGTTGTGAATGTACTGAAAAATGTATAAGGCTAATAGGTGAAAACTTAAAACCTACACTGTGTACTCAGGAATCTAAATTGCAGTATGTAGTTGTAAAACAGTCAAATGTGCAATCCAGCTTATGTGCACGTGTTTCACAACAGTGACACCAATGTCTGATGTGTAAGCATAATTTGTACTGAAAATGGAAAACAATGCAACATGTCATAATAAAAGTACTGTGCACAAAATGATGTACTAGATAGAAATGTCACAAATAAAACACACCTCTCCAGTAGCTCAGTCTGATAAGAATTAGGTCTGTCATTCAATTTTGCACACACACACTATGGTTCGAATCCAGGGACTGCCACTAACATCTCAGTCTGGTTCTACAGTTGTAAACTGCAATCTGAATAGAAAAAAATAATGTACTGCAACACATACAATTTCTATACAGGGCACACAGGTAAAGAAATCTGAATAGAAATACTAGTATGATGTGCATAACTATGAAAGGTGTCTAATTGCTGTGTTGATCAGCCCCAGTCCTACAAATAGATGCAAGCTAGACATCCACACTCTACAATCTGGTGCAGACAAACCCCTCAAGTGTCCCGCTGTCACAGATAGTTTCCCCAGTTGCCAAGAAACCTGCACACAGAGAACGTCACAGTAGATGTATGTGAAAGGCACAACACACACTCCAGGGCCTGCAACTAATATGTGAATCTGAAATATGTGTAGAGACAGCAATGTAATGTGTACACAGTTCATCCACAGGTAAATAAATTGGTATAGAAACAGGGCTGATGTGTATAACTAAAATAAGGGTACAATTGCTCTGTTGATATCTACAGCTGTTGGTATGCTGTAGCAGCTCCATGGCCCAGGTAGAGTGTAAGTGTGGTCAGAATGCAGAGTAGAGAATAGTAGTCTACTGACAAATATACCTGATAGCAGTTGTCAACTGAATATGTTCCCTTCCCCCACCACTCAACTGATCCAACCATCACACTGAAACCAACATCGGTATGTTCGTAAACAAACCTCTACTGTTGGGACCATTGTTCCATTTGGTTTATCATTGTTTAAACTGTGTGCATACTAATATTCCCTGTTGAATAATCATGTTATTGCCTGCTTGACATACCACTAGCTGGCATGCTATTGCAACCCTGAATGCCATTCCATTTATGCATGGGTTCTTTTTGCTATGGCAGTGTTATAATTGCACTATTTTGGGTAAATGGGAATATCAATGCACGCTATTTTGACTAATGTTGTAATGTGTTCTGCATGACTAACCAATATTCAGTGTTAATTTCCACACCATAGTACATATGGGAAGGCAGATCATAGCGGATCCGCCTCTCCCACCCCACCTGGCTGAGGCACCAGGTCCCAGCATGTCTGGGACTCAACCCAGACCTCCCTCATTGGCTGGTCCTGCACCACGCTTGGGTGGAACTGCTGCAGGGGATGGGGCTCACCCCCCCTGCAAGTGGGTGCGGTGAGGATGTTGTCACCCAGGACGAGGTCTGTGGCATGGTGTGCAGTGTCCTCCAAATGGAGCTGGATCACCGCCTGTGCCAGGTGGGGGGCAAGCTTTCACAGCTAGAGGGGCAAGCGGCCCCTCTAAGCTAGCCCCCAGCACAGCCACCTTCAGGGCTGTGAAGGAGTAGTGGTGACTGCCATCAGGTGGGGACATCAGTGCCATTACTACCATCTGGGGGGCTCATGAGCCTCGAATTCCCAACCACCCTCACCATCAAGGTGTTTATCCCCCTATGTGCCATACACCACCTCTGTCTGCTGTCTTGTCTGTCTTGTCTGTCTGCAAATTCAACTTCTCATACCAAACATCCCTCACCACACTTACCAATAATCCTTCCTTAACATCCCACTCTCACCTTAAAAAAAGGCATCTGTCCCACAAAAAAATCACGTCCCATATATAGCTCTGCGTTTCACCCAGAGACATGTACCCATTACACAATCTAACCCTACCAATCATCTGTATTGTGTGATGCCCACACACCTCCCTGTAGGGTGTGAGGCTCCAAATTCTAAATTGCCCACATTAAAAGCAGCTGTTGCTGCCAAAGAAATGCAGAGCTATGGTCCTTTCCTACACATCCCTACTTGCTTCTCCTCTTATTTGTCCCCTGCTTGCCCCACTTTCCTATCTCCCTTTTTTCTTTTCTTTATTTAAAATTAGCATGGGTTTAAGCAGCCGTATGCAGCCATAAGTGGGCGTAAGCTAAGCTAAGCTCACGTAAGCATCGCTTAGCTTCATGCAAACCTGCTTACAACTGCTTTAAAGTGCCTTAATCACTCAGTCTCCAACAGACCCCGTTCTTCCCAGCAACAAAATAATCAGCCCTTGTAAGTCTCAAACCCAGACCCTGCACACTATAGTCAAAGTGGTTTACCACTAAGACATTTCAGATGAAAATAAATGTGATGCTTTCTCAAACATATCATCCAGCGCAGTCATTCAACAGTAGGAGAAATGTATTTATATATGTAGATTTATATATATATATATATATATATATATATATAAAATCTACATATATATGTCAATATACATATCTATATATATATATATATATATATATGTATATATATATATATATATATATATATATATATATATATATATATCTATATATATATATATATATATATATATATATATAAAGATATATACATACACTGACTTCTGGACTGTACAAGGTCACACACGTTTTGTCCAGCTTTAGCCCTCATATATAATGACTCTACCCCACAATTTGTGTGGGAGTCCACAACATTACTGGAATGATAGCAGGAATGCCAGCACTAAATAATGATAGGTCACTACTTAACAACCTCTTACTGCATGACATATGGACAAAGCCTGGTATATAGGTGGAGGATAGAGGCTGGAACACAGGGCCATATTTGCAATATTGCTGTTATACACTGTGAAAGTTGCTGGTCTTACAGGATTGGTTGTAACCTACCCTTACTCAGGAATATGAAGTCAGAAACACAAATGGATGTAACCATGTACTGATACCACACAACATAGAGAATGCCACTGATATATCAGAGACAAAACCTGTGTGGTGAACAGACAAAACATAACAGCCAACCCTCTGGCCTTCATGTGGATAGGCCTACAGTTGAAAGCTATGCAGACAGACTGTATTATATGCAAAACTAGCATGTACACACAAACCATGTAAAACTAGCGGTATTCAATGCATATAACAACAATACTCACACTGTCTGTAGGTCAGGAACCTTATACAAATATGTAGCTGGCCTGTGTCTGCAAGTCCTGTTGTAAGAGGCATTGCTACCTGCTGTCTGTAACACTGCTGCCCACACACAGGAAGGATGTCTTCCATACAGAAAAGGTAAAGGGACAACGCCTATATGATGTAGTAATTTATAGCAATGGGTTGCCATGACAGTGGTAATTGGAAGTACTACACAGCTGGCTGCATGCAGTTAGCAAGTGGTGAACACTGATTAGTTTGCCAGTTTATTCCCCCCAGGAAAATGATGTCATAATCAACTACCCGATGCAGCACCACCACACCCTCTTTTTCTGTACAGCCCATGATCTGCAGGAGAGGACTGCCCTGTGGAATGAGCTCATCTACAGGGTAAACAATGTTGGCCTGCATAACTGCTGTTATAAGCAGGTCCGACATCGGTGCACTGACCTCATCCACCATGCCCATTACCATGCTGCTGCAGTTAGGAGAGACCAGCTTGCCACAGGGGAGTCATGCCATCCAGCCCCCCGATGCATGCTGAGGAGCTCCTCACCAGCCTCAGGGCACCTGCCTGCCAGCAAAGACAAGACCCTGCGGATAGCATTGTGGAGGTGTGTGCTACCCACACAATGGATGAGGAGCATGCAGGTAAGCCCACAGGGCAAATCAGTAGACCACTGTTGCTTATCCATCTGCATCTGTAGAGTTTAATCATGCATATGTGAGATAAAATATATATAGTCTGTTGCTGCATTTTAGTAATGAACAGATGTGCATAATCTGTAGTATTGTGGCTTTGTACTGCTGATGTACTGAAATGCTGCTCCCACCCTGTACCAATGCCACAGTTGTGGCTTCTGACATCACATCTCTCACACAACTATGTAGGTCCCTCTGGCATACCTCTGGGGCAGCAGCTTGTAGCTGGTCAGTATTGTGTTGTTTGTTCAGGTTGCTAATACACCGGCCATGTTATGGCCATGGCATTTGCCATGCACACATTTAACACACCTACCCATAATGCATGCTGTACATGTTCACTTATTGTTGCTGTTAACTGCACTGCATCACAGTGGTTACCATGGTGGCATATCTGAAGGGTATGTAAGAGTCCTGCAATATAACTAACAACCTGTCATAGCAAGATGTGTGCACAGAGATGAACATAATGGTGGGACAAATGGCCTACAGTAGGAACATGTCTGAAACATCACCCTTATACAATGCTACAACAGTGTATATACCACTATTACAATGGCAACTGGTACAGATCTACACAATGGCATATCACAATACCACATTTCACAACCCTTACAACCTGTAATGTGGTCCTAACATGAGCAATGAATGTGTAATATGGAATCCTATGTTAGGACAGCAAATATGGGGAATACATACCTTAACAAACACTGGAAGCATATGTGTGCACACACTCCAAATAACATATTGTGGAAGCAGCTTTTGAGGTACTGACAGCATTCACTCTTCATGAGTATGCACCTTCCAGCAAGTACAGGTCCTCAATGTCATCAAGAAATAGCCTGCTGTCCAAGATGTATGTCCATCACATTTGCCCACTCACCTGCAACAGAGGCAGCCATGGCTTGCACACATCTTACAAGCCATGGAATGGACTCCATGCCTAACAGGTAGCATGCAGGAGTGGGACATGTAGCCTTTCCTCACCATTGCATATACCATGGCAAACAGTGCAGACAGTCATGTATGTGATGAGGAAGTATGAGACAACATTAGTGTAGAAATAAACAGATGACCATCCAAGAGAGATGATGACACATGTTGAAAACTGGTTATGGAGGCTGCATAGAAACATGCTGCAACACTGAGGGAGTTGCAGGAATGTCTAGCAAGTACTGGCTGTACAATACCTGTGTTGACAATCACCTGAACTCTGCATAAGTGCGGTCTACGGGTTAAGTTAATCAGATGGGACAGTTGTTCCACAGGAAACATCAGACAGTGCTCTCTACAGGTAGCATGTGCATAACATCAAAAGTCCCCCAAAGGCATGTGTTGCAATGTGCAATGGTGTACCAAGACCAAATACGAAACCTACAGACAGTATCAATTAAGATACATGTGCTGCACAAACAATACCTCACTCCACCTCAGGCCCACCATCCCCATCTGTACCTTGCTGGCACCAGTATACATCTGTATGTTTGTCATTCATTAGCAGGGACTAGGCCAGTACACACCATGGTGTTCTGAATTTGGGGCACTGCAAAATGACACTCATGTGTAGCCCATAGTTGTCAAGCATCGGCAAAAAGGCTGAGGATGGGGAGGGGTGTCATCCTGAAACACAACATTGAACTGAAGCAGACATCCAAAGCTCACTAAGAATGGCTGTATCTGCACACAGTCAAGGTCATGAATTGTGGCAAACATAACCCACACTCCACAGCAATAGTGAAGGCACTGTCTGACCTCCAAGGGCTGTGCACATGAGTTGACCTTGCAATCTTGCAGAGTTAGGGGAAATTTGTAGGGCAGAATGATCAAATACTGGCAAGTGCAGATGGGCCATGCTAGTATACCCCTTCCAGGAATAGTGACTGCTGTAGTACACTTAATAGTTGGTGCAACAAGCCAACATGTTAGGGGTGTGCACACTTATGCACCCACATATTGTATGCACCTCAATCAGCATCTGCACAACTAACACATTTGTTTGATACTGCATTTGATTGTACAGGTCACATGTCACATATCAGGTTCATGTAATGTTAACATATGCAGTATTGTGGCCCCATGGCATATCAGGGAAGAGGGTGCCATGTCAATAAGGGTGTGTACACTCCTCAGAGCCACAGTAAGGTTTGAAGGTTGTCAGTGTAATTGTATTTTATTGGTCATACATGCACCGCTGATGATGAGATCTGCATATTAGACATCAGGCATTCACTATTGACATCTGTCCACATATCATCCAGGTATGTGTTGGGCAAACACATCGGGGCTGTGAGCAGCAGAGCAAACATAACTGACACACATATACACATTCAGCAATGGCGTGTACACCTGTGAATTATGGTGCACAGCAATATTGTGTACATGGGTGCAGTGTGTTCCAGGGGAAGGGGCATCACCTACTAACACAACTCATGCATCACAGAGATGTATAATGTTGGTAACAGGGATTGACTATAGCTGCAGTGCATGCTGTTGAGTGCCATATGTCATGCATGTTGACAGATGGGTAATGAGAGGTCTATGTGTAATACCTTTGTGCAACCTCACCTGTAAGTGTGTGTGTGTGTGTGTGTGTGTGTGTGTGTGTGTGTGTGTGTGTGTGTGTGTGTGTGTGTGTATATATACAGTTAAGCAATGAAATACAGGTCTTAAAGTGCATTTCATGTTTTCCCCTCATAGGTGGCGAGGTGGGTCAGGGTCCCTCCTGCAGGCAAACTGATGTTAGTGTCCATACAGACTCTGACAATGATAATAGGTGTGGTGAGGCACAGGTGGGGATGTCAGGGGCTGAAGCTGTACCATCATTTGACATCCCATTATCTGCCCCATTCCCGCACAGTCACATTGCTTATACATACCCCATCATCAGTGGACATAGATGAGGAACAGTTGGCAGGTGGTGGCATGGGACAGGACAGTATGGTGACTATGGAAAGTGTGTCTGGACACAGCAGCCATAGCCAGATGCCCAGTGAAGTACCACACAGGCAGATGTACAGGGGTGTTCGTAGGAGGGCTGCTGGTCATCATGCCCCTGGCAGAAGTGCCACAGCTGGTGTCACCAGATGCATGTTTCAGGCCACCATGGAGGTGCAGGCATGTATGGAATGTTATACCAGACAGGGTCTGAGTCTCCAGAGGGCTACTCATTCTGCTGTTATTGACAACATCTGTGATCTTGCAGGTGCCCACCATTATTTTGTAGAGGTTATGGATACATGGCTGGGTGAGATGGTGGGAATCATCGACCAGTGACAGTATCAGCACCAGCACTGCAGGGGGGGTGTTGTCCACACCACAACATAGCAGGCCACGTGAATGTGGCCCTGGTCGATCGCAAGAGGGATCCGGATCCAGCAGACATATGGCATCATCAGGTGAGAGTACCATATCTTGGCTTGTATCTTGTAGTGCCCATGGAAACCCTGTCAGGCACAGTTCTTGTGTCCATGGCCAGAGACAGTGAACTGCACACCCTGCCAGGTACGGTCTACAGCTATCCAACAAACCCCTGTATATAGCAGCCACATAGCAGAACTGTGTGCATGCATACACACACAGACATCACCAATACAGCTAGGGCAATCCCATACCTACACGCACCACATCTTCACAGCCCAATTAATAATGAAACTCCCTAACACACACACACATGCTGTCAGACAAATGGCTTAGCCTAGGTCTCAGGCAAACCCACAACACACCCTGTGCATATGATGATACCTGTGTCACATACCTGTAATTCATAATTCATACAAATGCCTTCTACCAGCACCTACAGGACTGCATGGATCAGGCAATCCCAAACAAAACTAAGACTCTCTGTACCAAAGGCAAGCGTCCAGTCTGGTGGACCCCAGCCATAAACAAGCTCTACAACAAAAGGAGGAAGCTACTACAAGATAGAGCAAAATCCTTGAAAGGTAAGACACCTTTGATCATTATAAGTAAAAAACTAAGAGCTCTCATAAAATCATCCAAGGCAAATTTTGAGAGAAAAATCACCAAGGACTCTAAAGACAATCATAAGGCCTTCTTTAGCTATGTTAGAAACCTAGGAGGAAACTCTCAGATATGCTCAGAATTAGTTCAAAATGATGTGAAAATTACTGAACCTACACACATTGCTAACATACTGGCTGACAGGTTCAGTGCAAACTCCCCCCCCCCCCAAAAGGAGAGATATCTATTCCAGAGGATTGTAGCCCCCCAAACATCTCCAACGCCCAGGTGAGAACTGCCTCACTAAGGCAAAAACACAGCATCCATGGGACGGATGGTGTCCCGGCTTTGTGCTTCATGAACTCAATGAGGAATTAAACCCACAGTTAGGACAGCTGTTTAATCTTAGCCTCACCTCAGGATCATGCCCAAGGAGTGGTGAACGGCGACTGTGGTCCCACTTCATAAGGGCGGTGCCTCCACAGACCCTGGAAATTACCGCCCAATTAGCTTGACAAGCCTTATCTGCAAAGCCATGGAGGATCATAATGGAACTCATAAATAAAGACATAGGGAACTTGCAGACTTTGGATCCAACCCAGTTTGGCTTTGTCAAAGGCAGATCCTGCCTCTTAAACTTGGTTGACTTTTTCGAGACAGTCACCAAGGCCATTGATGAGGGAAAGGCAGTCCGTACAGCCTACCTCGACCTGGCAAAGGCCTTCGACACAATACCCCACTCAGGTATCATCGAAAAACTCATCAGCTTGAATGTAAACCCATACATCACAAGATGGGTTGCAAACTGGCTAAGTGACAGAACCCACAGGGTCAGAGTTGCTGGAGCCATGTCAGACTCAAAGCCTGTCACAAGTGGTGTCCCACAGGGCTCAGTCCTGGGTCCACTCTTGTTCGGCATCTACTTTTCTGAAGTACAAGCAAACACAGGAGGGTTATGGCTGACAAAGTTTGCAGATGACTGCAAACTGGCCATAGTCGAAAACACATCTGACACAGATATCCTCCAGAAGGGCCTCACAGAAATGGATAACTGGTGCCAGAGCCATGGCCTGAAGTTAAACGCCAAAAATGCATAGTCATACCCTTCGAAAAACAAGGTTACCCCTAGCTACCATATAGGTGGCAATCCACTGAGCACAGAAAAAGTCATCAGGGATCTGGGGACCCAAGTTGACAGTAGCCTTCGTTTGACACTCATGTTGCTAAAGTAGTTAGGAAAACCTTCTATATCACCCACCTGATCATGAAGGGATTCACATCTAGATCAAGGGAGGTCATCGTCCCCTGTACTCATCACTCATTAGACCTATGATTGAGTACAATGCCCCATTCGGAATGTATCTGACCAGACACCTGCTGCAGCTTGAAAGGCCCCAAAGTTCCTCACCAAAAGGATAAAGGGTCTCAAAATATATCTTATGCTGCCCGACTGAAAGAACTCCAGCTCTATTCAGTCTCATACCGCTTGCTCAGAGGTGACCTGTGCCTGACATATAAGGCCATGTCAAACCCAGATTTGATGAATATGCTTCACCTCAAAAATCTAGATCCCTCAGAACCACAAGGGCGGGAGAATTAAACCTTGACACGGTTATAAATAGAACGTGCTGGAGGGACAGATTCATCACCCAGAGACTCCCTATGCTGTGGAACAAAATCCCGGTACATGTGAGGCAGAGCACCTCGCTGGCCTTGTTCAAGAGGAATCTTGACCAATAGATGGGAGATCGCAGATATACCCCAGGGATTACTTCAGTGTCACTGCTTGACAGAGGCACAGAAAAATGATAGGCATAGTTTTTATTCAAACTAAAGGGGTGGCGAAAGCCACATAACTATGGGCTAGGCTTATAAATGCCCTTGGGCAGATAGCCTAGTATGAACCTATGAACCTATAACATCAATACAGGGACAGGCTAATATGGTACAGGGTGACTGTACTACAGTGTACCAATGTAATGCTGTGTAACATGTTTTCAGCACTAAAGTTTAATGTTTACATGTCAGGATGTGTAGCTGTCCAGTCATGATGCATTATAGCTGTTATTAACACTGAGTGATTGTGGTCTCCATAATATTTTGTTTGTGTTGTAGGTATGTATGTGTCAGCAGGATGTTGGTCTGTGGTTGTTTCCTACAAGGGGTATGACACTGTGGTGACACCTTGACTGTGCCATATCCTGGATACAGCTGAACATAAGTCACAGGTCTGTATAACAGTTACTGCATGTGCCACATGCCTGATAGGTCTGAGAGGTGTATACAGGTGAGTGCATGATGGCTGATGGCAGCATTTCTACAGTGGACAATGGTAATTGTACTTGGTGGTACACACCACATTTTTGTGTATAACACACACACACAGAGGCTTTGGTGTGGATGCAATACACAGAGAATACTGTACACATGGATGTATGTACTTTTGCAGGGAACCCATTTTATCCTATGTAATTCCACCAAGACAGAATAGGAACAACATCACATTGGGAAATAATCAGTCTGCTAGTTTAATGTCATTGACGATGGTACTGGAAGGGTATATGTCCCCTTTCCCAGTGTAGTGCAATCCTCAACTTGGTAAACATAGGTGTGCTGGTGTGGGTAGCACAGCCCTACCATTTGGAGGGTGTGAGGTGGTGTAGAACTGCAGATATTGTGATTGACAATGACTTAACCTGTTAACATAAACTAAACAGTATTACAGCCAACTAAGCGGGGAGATACACTCAACAATAACCGCAATGATGGCGGCTGTGTCCACAAGATCCTCACCCAGCTATATATACCAACCCCAGTAATACTGTAGAGATATACAGTGGGGAAGAGGGCATTTACACATCTACTACTAGTTTTGATGGAATGAATTTCCACAAGATGTTACCTGTGAAATGTTAGTATTTACCAGTCAATTTTTGGACAGATTACCTCCTGGGACATGTATTTTCTGCAAACTGAAGTAGATCCCTTCACATACACACACACTCTTACTTGGCAACACTGAAAGTAGAACCCCTACCTAGGTACCTATTGCTACTAATGTGTGTGGTCTTAATTTCACACACCACACAACTTTTAGGATGAGGTGTGTCCCAGGTTACTAGTTAAGTGAAGAACATCACCAGGCCTTGTACAGTATGGTAATGGGGGATGTACTGGTTGTTTATGAACAATACATAGTGTGACATACTGTCATATACACACTGACAAATACATAACAGTCACAAACACATCTGGGAAACCTGGGTTTATCAGTGCTAACTACCTTGTCAGTGTGTCCATTCTGTTACAGATAAGTTGCACACAACACATGCATCATTGGGCTGGATAGTGTAATCAGTAACCTGCATGGTTGATGGTGACAGTGGTCCCCATACAGTGGACCTTGGGACATGTACTGGGGGTAGCATGGTGTAAAGAGAGTATACCCAGCACCCACACCCCACATTGAATATTGTACTCACTGAAACCTATGATAGTACTCTGACATACCTGCCATCACACATTGACCAGGACTGCAATACAACCCCTTTTCTATCTCAAGATACTACAGGGATATGCATCTATTGCACATGCCACAGGGATAGTAGGGTGATACTTTGCCATGGCTCTCCCATGGTCAGCAACATCTCTATCCCTTATACTGTATGGCAAGATGTATTGTATTAGGAGAATGTGGCCTCAGAATGCTGTATCCTACAAATATACACACTTGCACACATGCACACACTTGCCAGGACGCAGAGGGCATCCCATGCCTATCTACCCATTTGTACAACAGTGTTGTGCTGGTACTGCAAGCTCCAGGTAGCC